>NC_064616.1:662740600-663055132 GCF_023898315.1 Schistocerca nitens | reverse complement strand
TAGCGAATACTAAATTCACATTATTTCCCTTCTGAACAACAACATCGAAACGAAAAGAAAACCCATTACTTCGTTTCCTCTTACACCAATACTACAATAAATGTTCGAAATGACCACCATTCACTTCTACACATGCTTCATTACGGCGAACCCAGTTTCGTCGCACTCGTTCACACACATGCACATTGTCCTTTATGGTATTGACAGCATCTAAAATCTTCTGCGTCAATTCGTCCACATTATTTATTGGCTCAGCATAAACAAGTTCCTTTATATGGCCCCAAAAATAAAAATCCAGTGGATTTAAATCAGGGCTGCATGCTGGCCATCGACGTGGACCCGAACGACCGATCCATCGTCCTGGACATCGACTATCCAAAAATCTGCGTACTCTGTGACCAATGTAGGGTGGAGCACCATCGTGGAGGAACCACATGTTATGACGTATGCCTAACGGAATGTCTTCTAACAACGTTGGTAACAATGTTTCCTCTAGGAACGTTCGGTAATAGTTACCAGTCAAACGTGCAGGTAAAACATAGGGCCCAATAATGTAATTATCGAGCATACCCGCCCACACATTTACGGAAAATCGTCACTGAAAATGTGTTGCCACTACATGGCGAGGATTGTCTACACACCATGTGTGCATGTTATGGAAATTAGTTATTCCGTCGCGAGTGAAACACGCGTCATCTGTGACGAGGATTTTGTTGACAAAATCATGCTGCGTACTGTGTAACAAAAACCACTCTGAGAATTCACGTCGTGGAGGGAAATCTTGTTCTTCCAATGCTTGTACGCGTTAAAAGTGGTAAGGCCGCAGACGACCTCTTGCACAGTGCGATGAACGGACAGTGTGCGATATACCCACGTGGCGGGCGATGCTTCTAGTACTCCGAGAAGGATCCTCCTGGATGCGGTCCAGAATTATTTCCTCAGCTTCCAATGTACGATCGGCGCGTTGTGGGCCTCTGCCTTCTGCGCGGGACAGTAAAGAGCCAGTATCTCTCAATCTAAGGAAATTAAATACGTACTTGTCAGTTGTATTTTGTAATGATGTAACAAAAACGGAAAGCATATCAGAACAGAAGATACGTTTCGCATACGGACGAAAATTTACAAAGGTGCAGATAACTACTGTGCTTTATTAAGATGTAAATGCATAATAATCGCATACAAGTACAGAATTACAATGACACAAACCTTTGGTGCACAGCAGCAATTGTCTTTCGTGCAGGAAGTCGTCGTTGTGGGAAGCGTTCTCGATAAATTCGTACAGCTGCCCTCGCAACACCTTTTTCCTCGCTATAAATTAAGCGCATATCGCGTAGTTCAGCTATAGTAAATCTCCTTTCCATCCTAACAGTTAACAGAGTTGCAATAACATCTGCACAGGTTACTCGCCTACTGTCGTCGCTCGGTGTATTACAATGACGCAGCCACTCAGGCCGCAGTTGCCTATGTGTTTACGATTTACGCTAGCGATGTCAATACGCGCAGCGGGCAATAACAGGAACCGATTGCTTACGTACGTGCACAGCTAAGTATCTACTTTTCCAAAACCATTATCCTGAGACGAACTGTTTTTTTTCTGGGACAACCATAGGAAATACGCAAACATGTTACTTCACTTGTTTGTCAAGCATTGCGAGATGTGCCATCTGTATAATTTTGGCGCCTTACACCCTGTAGATATCACAACTGCTTTGAAGTAATTAGGACTGATGACCACAGATGTTAAGTTCCATAGTGCTCAGAGCCATTTTGAAGTAATTATCTCAAATTATAGTGTAATACATAAATATGAAGTGACTTGTAGTGGTACAACACAAATAATTATTTCCTACTGTTTTAACTAAACCATCTTTCAGCTGGTTTTCTTGCCATTATTATTTATTTTCACTGTGAAATACTTTGACTTTGTCCTTGGCTGGTATCAGCCTCTGATACTGACAAATACTGTAGAAAATCGTTAATAAAAACAAAAAAGCCCAATCCAGAGACTTGGTGGTATTCCACAGCTGAGTTTCCTGTATGAAGAGAAACTATTCTGTTTTTATGACATAACTTCTTGCTTTCCAGAAATCAGTTGCAGGCATTTCCATGAAAATCATAATGGTTTAATTTCGTAAGGAAAGGAACACAGTTTATTACCTCATAAGAATTAGTTCCATCTAGAAACAGCTCACAGCTTAACCTACTAAGATCTATGGCACTGAAGGCTTGCTTCAGGAAGTGAGAAACAGGTGTTTCAGTTTATCTGTTGTCGTTGAAACTGTTTTGTTCAGTCAATAATAGCTTATTTTTATTTACAAAGTTCAATAACCTCATATACGAGCTATGTCCACAAAGTAAGTTCCATTTGGTTATATAAAACGAACGTGTACAGATACAGAAAAAATATTTATTGTACAAAAATCTACAACTGTTAAACTACTTTTCTACATACCTTCTGAAATTTTGTAGGCACTTGTCATAGCATGGCACAAGTTTTTGTATGCCTTCTCCATAGAAGGTTGCCGACTGTGTATTCAGTCATGTGGTAACATGTTCTTTCAGTTCGTCATCATCGTTCAAGTGTTGACCACAAAGGACAGAGTTTAGATGTAAGAAGAGATGAAAGTCGCTAGGAGCGAGGTCCGGGTTGTACGGAGGATGATCAAACGCGTCCCAATAAAATTCCCGTAAGAGTTTGGTCACATTTGCAGTGTGAGGTCGGGCATTATCGTGGAAAAAAACAACACCTTTTGACAGTAATCCTCGGCGTTTGTTCTGTATTACGCGGCGCAATTTCTTAATGGTCTCGCAGTAACCATGTAAATTGATTGTTTGGCCTTGTGGAAAGAAATCAATCAGCAAAATGCCTTTTATGTCCCAAAAAAACGGTGCACATGACTTTACGAGGTGTCAAGATTTGCTTGGGCTTAACCTTCGTTGGGGATGAAGTGTGCCTCCATTCCATTGATTGCCGTTTTGTTTCAGGGGTGTCGTACGATACCCAAGTTTCATCCCCCGTTACTATCCGAGAAAGAAAACCATCGCCTTCTTCATTGTAGTGTGTGAAAAACTGAAGTGCACTGCTCGTCCGTTGTTTTTTGTGTTGTTCAGTAAGAATTTTGGGTACCCAACGTGAGCAAAGTTTTCGAGATTTCAGTTTTTAGTAACATTTTCATGAATTAGTGATCGCGATATTTGCGGAACTTCCAAAGTAAGGGCACTAAGTGTAAACTTACGGTTGTGCTTAATCTTATCTTCACTTGTGTGAACCAGTTCATCCGTAACCACAGACGGGCGTCCACTTCGTTCTTCATCGTGCACTTGATCACGTCCTTCATTGAACAGTCTGACCCATCTTCTAACTATTGAATCACTCGTAGCATTTTGCCTGTAAACCTTGCAGATTTGCGGATGAAATTCCTTTGGTTTAACTTTCTTTGCATTTAGAAAACGAATCACAGATCTGATTCAACACGCGGCGGAATTTTCAATTACGGCTGACATTATAAAGAAGCACTAAAAAAAGCACATGTCAGCAGCAGCGACCTGAAAATGGCGTACATCTCTTCTCGTTGAGTCAGAGTAACTGCCGCGCATGCTCGGAACTGCGATCGTAGCGATGCCGCGGATGGAAATAGAAACGGAACGTACTTTGTGGACGACCCTCTTATAAATGTTTCAGTTACACCAGCAAAGAAAATTAGATGATAAAAGCATGCAATTTTGTGTATTATGCATTCCATCGTATTCGAGAACTGGTTTTACTGGTAATTGTTTGGAGTTTTTTGAGGATATTCTTGTGCCGTAGGGAACATTAATGAGATCCATGTTGCATGAGCTTTATAGAATACCCTTATTTGTTTTACAATTAGCTCCATACAATGTTATATATATATATATATATATATATATATATATATATATATATATATATATATATATATATATATTTGTTTTGCAGATTATTTGCTGGATAGAGAAACGTAGTACCTTCAGTTAAGGGGATTTGTTATTATTTGCATCAGTTTTAGTCTTAATTACATATCCACATGCAGTGATGCCTGTTGGGTGAGGATGACACGGCGGCCGGTCTGTACCGTTTGGCCTTCATGGCCTCTTCAGCCAGAGTTTAGTTTAATTTTGTGCTACAGTTGTCTACTGTTAATTAAATATTTTAGCTGTCCATATGGGATCTAAGTAAAGAGTGAAGAAAGAACTGTGGATGCTATATGGTCTACTTTGGTTTGCCCATATTGTTATCAACAACTACCTAGCTTGTCTCACACTGCCCTCTCCTCTCCACTTCCCTGCCCCTCTCCACTTCCCTTCTCCTCTCCATTACCTTGCCATTCCATCTCCTTTTCCCTATACTCTCCACTTTCCAGTACTTCTCCACACCATCTCACCTGTCTTGGCTTGTCACAAAAGAGTCATCAAATGATAACACTTAATGCTCAAAAGACAAGAAAAGTGGCCTAATATTGTAGAAAAAAGGATACAGGGAAAAACAAAAGAACTAGTAAAGTTTGTAAATAAGTCTTTTTCAGTACTACAGTGAAATGGTGTCAAAAATCACAGAAGACAGACATTTTGACTGAACTGTAACTCTCTATCCATAATAGTAACAATGTAGCAGCACAGTTCATAAAATGTTCTGGGCTACTATACCGTTATCAAGCCAATGTTTTGTTCCCATCTGTGGAGGACATTTCCAAGGGGGATCACAGTTTCTTTGAGTGTCTGATTGATACCCTGACTCGCTACTGGCTGCTGCAAAATTTTGTCTCCATGTGCACCCTTGCAGTGGCACGGCGTAACATGCTTTCAATACTCGAGCAAAATTGACCACTGTCGGTTGCCGTTGTCAACTGTTGTTATCACCCCTTGGTGGAAAACTAGTACGCACTTTTAGCACCAGGATCCAAATGTCATTCAATTTCAAGTCATCGTCCTTCCTATTGAAATTTCTGGGGTGTTTAACAATCTCTATGACTTCTGTGTGTAGCCTTTCATTGTAGCGTCTTGTGGCTGCCTGTATTTGTCTCCTATCAAAATGAATGTGGTGGTCTTCTGCCCCCTGCACAGCATGTTCCACAACAGCTTATCTGTCAGTTTCTCCCCTTCTGCAGTTGTCCCTGTGCTCATCTATTCGATTTTTGATCGTTCTTTTTGTAGTACCCGTGTACACCTCCCCACAGCTGCATGGAATCCTATAAATTCCTGCTTTTACCAGCAGTTTGTGAGCATCCTTGGCCCTTCGTTAAGGATATTACTGACCACGTACGAAAAATCTTAACAAAATGGAACATTGCGATACTCTAGAAACCCACCTGGAAGATACAGAATCACCTAAAATTGGCCAAGGATACTCACAAACCGCTGGAAAAAGCAGAAATGTATAGGTTTCCATGTAGTTGTGGGAAAGGGTATGTGGATACTACAAAAAGAACAGTCAGATGACGACTAGAAGAGCACGAGGGCGATTTTAGAAAGGGAGAGATTGAGAGATCAGCTGTCATGGAACATGTTTTTAACTAACTAACTCTGTCCAAACAGTGCCTTGGAAGGCCCAACGATACCAACCGGGCGGCGTGCCATCTTCAGCCCACAGGCGTCACTGGATGCAGATATGGAGGGACATGTGGTCAGCACACCGCTCTCCCGACCATGTGTCAGTTTACGATACCGGAGACGCTACTTATCAATCAAGTAGCTCCTCAGTTTGCCTCACAAGGGCTGAGTGTACCCCGCTTGCCAATTGCGCTCGGCAGATCCGATGGTCACCCATCCAGCCCGAAAGCGCTTAACTTCGGTGATCTGACGGGAACCGGTGTTACCACTACGGCGAGGCCGTTGGCGTGGAACATGTTTTGTAGACAGGAATCCACCATATTCATTTTGATAGGACTCAAGCACTGGTAGCCACAAGCGGATACCATGAAAGGCTATACAGAGAGACAATAGAGATTGTTCAACACCCCAGCAATTACAGTAGGAAATTTAACGATAGCTGTATCCCCGTGCTGAAGATGATGTGTACTGTTCTTCCACTATGGGATATTGGCAACAATGGACGAGAGCAACCAACAACAGGCAATTTCACTCGGTTATTCAAAGCATGTGATGTCACGCCACTGTGTGGGAGTACGAGCAGCAGTGAGCAGTTAGCAAGAAAATTGGGGGAGGGGAGTGTGTCACCCAGGCCATACCACAATTAAAGTTAAATTTTTGTGAAACATTTACCACAGGGACGCCCAAGATTTCGGCTCGCGGGCTACGCCCGGGATCGAGTGCCAAGGCGCTCGGTCTTGCTTCGTATTTCCCCAACGCCAAGCCAGACTGAGCGCGAGGATGAGGAAGAGGGGAAAATTGCGAACGCGCCGTATTTACATGGAATACAGTTGCACTGCATACTATTTGGTTTTATATCTTGCGACAACATAGGTTCACAAACAAAACAAATTTTTAGTATTAGTTAATTATTTTTATCACACTGAAGACATAATGTACTTTTTATCTGGTACAAACTGTCGTCATACGGACAGACACAGACAATTTCACACAGTTTTTCACTCAAGTTGCCACGTAATCGTGACTTCTTTAGTTTCATAATTGAAAATAAAAGTATTTCACGCAAATATGTCGTTCGAAATATTGTAGCACTTTTACAACCTCATTATGGAGACTTGGAAACTCTACATGAGGAAAGCAATGTAGACGTTTGAACGTAAAAAGAAGTGTCGTTAAAACTGGAATTGCCTTGCAGGTCAGTCAGTTACATCTGCACATGTACGGTGGCACTTTCAACTGAAACGGCGAACTGTCTCAAAAACAGCTCGGAAACAGATGTGAGATTGACACTGTGTTCAAAATCTTTGTAAAACTATCCTTGTAATTCTTTCAAGGTCACAATGAATTCTTCAAACGCCGCGTTTTCTTTAACGCCAGTGAGCTTATGGAACTGGACTGTCTTTTGTCAGAGTGCGTCCCTTCCACAATGCGATTTTTTTTTTTGAAATCAGAAAGAAGTTACCTTGCCGTGGGCAGTGTGCAGTCAAGTCCGCTTAAAATGCGAGTACACTCCATTGTGGATGTTCTAATTTTCGTTCTTGCTCTCCTTTGACCTTAATATATTAGTCAATAGTCAGTTTTAAATCTAAAAACCGTTCCAGGTATGCCCCCTGACTTATCCAACATGCTTTGTAGTAATGTATAAGGTATCCATACCCTTCGTTCTGTTCCACTGAAAACTGTTGCATCTGACAATGGAATAATGCGTGCGACTTCGTTATCCATCTGCACGACCAATTTCTTCCGTGCTACAGGCCGGCAAACGTGGCACTAGTGATTTTTGATATACAGAACAATGAATCCCATCTGCCAGTCGTTGTAACATTTTGCTCTTTCATTGTCAACTAAATCTCTAAATTCTTTCTCCATGATATTGTAATCTTGTTTCATAGCGAATATGTAGTATCTATCACTTATGTGAACTGAGACTTCTCATCCCTTTCTTCTGTCATTCCTACGTTTTAAAGGATTGCGAAGATCGCTCGTTAGCTGCCTGTTTTCGTGCGAACAGCCACAGGATTTGTAAACGTCCTTCACACCGTGAACAAATTGGGAAAGTTAAACAGCGCTGACAGTGCGATTCCGCCGAACTCAAGATAGTTTTAGCGGCCGAAAAATGGCGCATCGCAAGGCTTAATGAAGCGTCGTGGCGTTGTGCGTTACTTTCGACCAGGACCGAGCAACGCCGTGTGACAGGCCGGGGTTTGGCCCGCCCGTTGCCTGTACATGCTGCACGCGTCAATTTGGCACGCCGCATCCCACAGTGCCCCTGAGTGCTACAACACCAAGAAGAATCGCTTCTCGGCTTTTGGCGAGATCTATGTGTAGTTTCTTTTTTTTCTTTCTTTTTTTTTGATGGAAAAAGGTTCTAGGACACACACTTTATTTAATGTTTATAATAATAAACAATATCACCAACAACTTTTATTTCATAACAAGTTCCGGATCCTTTGACCCAAAGACAAACACCCTCTTGTTCATTTATTTTGCGATGATTCCGAGTCCTCAAAACAAAAGCCATGTTACTAGTAAAATATGAAGTTCCAATGTCCCTATTAAAACCCTCACAAACTTGAAATGTGCGAAAGCAATAACATCTCTGTTATTGAAAGCCTCCAATCCAGAAACACCTTTAATGGTACTACCATCGTACCGTACAATAGCAACAGTTATCCAGCCATTACCATGCTGTGGTGCTGTACTTTTGGTAACAGTAAAGTTCAAAACACCTCCACAAAACGTAGACGAGCCCTGAAGGATCACTTGACCTCCAAGACCTGACGTAGTAGTAATTTCAATATCATCTATTGCTTTATAAACAGGAAGGCGCGAACGCCTAAATCTCCTCCTATAGCGAGGCATGCTCTCTGTGTGATCTTCGATGCTGCTGCACGCGCGGCTGCACGACGAGGCGATAAAATCGGAGACTTAAAGAGTAACATGGCGAAAAAAATCGTGGAACTTAAAACAAAGAACAGAGGGATGATGCTAATAAAATACATACGAAGCAGACAGGTAAAACAATAGACAGACAATTAAAAAAACACGGCGACAGTCTGGTTTCTGTTTGTAAAAGACATAAAATTCACACCTAGCGACAGCTTGGTTTCTGTTTGCAACACGAGAAAGACGAACAACACTGAACAGTCACTGGAACACTGCACTAAAAAGTTGGCAAATGTGACATACGACAGCCGAGAACAGGTGAGGGGAAACTGGACAGATGAAGGGAAAATAAAAAAGGGGGGAAGGAGAGGAAAAGCGAAGGGGGGGGAGGCGGGAAAGTAGCCGATGGAGGATGAGGACCCATAAGAGGGGTGGGGGTTGCTGGGCAGACGCGACAGGGAGTGGGGAAGATAGAGGAGGGGAATACAAAAGGACAAAAGGGGGGGGAGAAGGGAGGTAGGGAGAGGTTTGGTGGGTGAGAAAACGGGATGGAAGGGGGGGGAAGAGGGAGCCCAGGGAAAGGACAGAGGAAAGGAAAGGGGGGGTGGGGATCAGAGTTGATTGGAGGGAGAGATGGAGGGAGAGAGGGCATCATCTGGGAGGGGGAGTTGATGGAACCACCTTGGGAAAGGAGATGAAGGGTGTCGAGATGGGGGGTAGGGGGGGACACAACAGTGAAGGCGTGGCAGGGGACGGGAGAGGAGAGGAGCAACCAGGGACTGAGGGGAATCAAGGCGGCGGGAGGTGTAGAGTATGCGGATATGTTCGAGGAACAGGAGCAGATGGAGGAAAGGAATGAGGTCATAGAGGATCCACGTGGGGGACGGGAGGCGTATACGGAAGGCGAGGCGGAGTGCATGACGCTCAAGGATCTGGAGGGACTTATAGAATTTGAGGGGGGGGGGGCAGATATCCAGGCAGGACTGGCATAACAGATGATGGGACGGATTAAGGATTTGTAGTTGTGGAGGATGGTAGAGGTGTGCAACCCCCATGTCCGGCCAGAGAGGAGTTTGAGGAGGCAGTTGTGGGCTTTGGATTGGATGGAGCGGAGATCCAGAGGGATCCAGGTGAGGTGACGGTCAATGGTGAGGCCAAGGTAGGTGAGGGTGGGGGTGAGGCGGACAGGACGGGCGCAGGTGGTAAGGGAGAAATCCAGGAGCCAGAAGGAGCGAGTGGTACAACCTACAATGATTGCCTGGGTCTTTGAAGGATTGAGTTTCAGGAGCCACTGGTTACACCAGGCAGCAAAAAGGTCAAGGTGATTCTGGAGAAGGAGTTGGGACTGTTGGAGGGTAGGAGCAAGGGCAAGGAATGCGGTGTCATCGGCATATTGGAAGAGGTGTACTGGAGGGGGGGTTGGGGCATATCTGCCGTGTACAGGAGGTAGGGGAGAGGACAGGGCCCTGGGGCACACCTGCAGAAGGGTAGAAGGTATGGGAATTGGCATTATGGATGGTAACATAGGAGGGGCGGTGGGAGAGGAAGGAGGCCATCAAACGGATGTAGTTGACAGGAAGGGCGTAGGTTTGGAGTTTAAACAGGAGACCAGGATGCCAGACATGGTCTTAGGCCTTTTCGAGGTCGAGGGAGACAAAAATGGGGGAGCGACGGGAGTTGAGCTGGAGGGAGAGGAGATGAGTGAGGCGGAGGAGTTGGTCGGTGGCAGAGAAGGAAGGTCGAAAGCCACAATGGGTGTTGGGGGTGTTGGGGAGGAGGTGGTTTTGGCGGAGGTGGTGATGGATGCGCCGGGAAAGAATGGATTCCAAGAGCTTGCTGAACACCTATGTGAGACAGATAGGACAATAGGAAGAGGCATCAGATGGAGGCTTGTTGGGTTTGGAGAACATCATGATAATAACTTAACAAGGCACCCTATGGTCTGTGGCAGACAGTGTTTCTGGTATCACTATAATTTCGTCCTCCCCGTTTCCATTTGCAAATGGTCTGTGGGAAGAAAGGCTGTTGATGAAGCTCGATATGCACTTTAATTTATCTGATTTAGAAATTGTGTTCATTTTGTGAGATGGACGTGTGAGGAAGTAAGATGTTACTCAACTGTTATTGGAACATATGCTCACAGAATTTCAACAATAACCTTCTCTGTGATGCACAATGCCTGTATTTTAGCACCTGCTACTGGAGTTTGTTGAACGTCTCTGTAACACTTTCACACTTACTAAATAATCCTGTGAGGAAACGTTCAACTCTTCATTGGATTTGCGTTACTTATTCTATTACTCCCACCTGGTAAGGGTCCCAGACTGGAGAGTAGTGCTCAAGAATCAATTTTACAAGTGTTGTGAAAGATACTTCTTTCATGGACGAATTTAATTCGCGAATATTTTTACAGTGAATTTCAGTCGGGCGTCTGCTCTTCGTACAATTGATAATAAGCGATTGTTCCACTTTAGGTCAGTCTGTTTGGTTACTCCCAGGCATTTTACGCAAGTTAGGGTTTCTAATGATTTATCACCAATAGCGTAATTAAACTGTACTGGATCTCTTTGCCTGTTTATGCCCAATATGGGACATTTATTTACGTTCAGGCTCAAATGTCAGTCCTAGCACCAATCATTGACCTTCCATAGATGTTCTTCTATTTTGCTACTGTCTTCTGTTGTTTCAATCATCCTACAGACAACAACAATGTCAAATATCGTACAGGAACAGCAGACCTCACAAGTATCAGAACAGTGGGGTTTATAAGCGCCTAGCTCCAATAGGAGTGGAGATACAGGCAAAAATGTGTTTTTTTTTCCAGCTTCTGGTGAATAGCCTGCCCTGCATGATAGAAATGTTGTGTGGGAACGGTATCGGCCTGCCAAATCAACCTGCTTTGCAGGACAACGGGGACAAGAAATGGCTCTCCAGGCCCCAACATGTAGGCTGCCCTGAATTACAGGCGTGTTGTGTTGGAGTAGTATTGGGCTGATTCATCAACCTTTTTTGCGTGGCGGCCTACATCTGGGGCAAATAAATGATGTTAAAGCCACTGATGTGTAGCCTGCCCTGTGTTACAGGTGTTTTGTGGGAGTAGTATCGGCCTACTTTATTAAACTGTATTGCAAAGGGTACATATGCTGATGAGCATAGGAGGGGACGGGTTGAGATGTATACAGAAGGGGATTGACAAAACAAGGGAGAGGAGAAAATGGACAGAGCGGAGGGAATTGGGGGAGATGCATGAGGCATCTGGAAGGTGTAGAGGAGTAGTGGGTGGGTGGGAAAGGAAGAGGGGGAGTCAGAGAAGGAAAGAGGGAGGGAGCAGGAAGATGTGGTCAGAGAAAGGGAGTGGAGGAAATAGACAAAGAGAGGTGGAGGAGAATATTCAGAGACATAAAGAATGGGGAAGGGGAGTTAGACGGGTAGAGGCAGGAGAATGAGGTGGAATAGGAGAGGAGGAGGATAGGGTGTGTTCAGTATATGTGTCGAACACATATGCAGGCAAAACCAAGGGAAAAGTTGAGTTATTTGTACATATTGTAAACGGTAGTGGCTTTATAACACTCCCTCGTAACTCCTGATATCTGTCGATTTGATATGTCGTATTCTATGTGCCAGGAAGTTCTGAATCGTGTTACAAATCTGGTATGATACTTAGCTTGTATTTTACTTACAATGTGACAATGAAAAACTATATATAATTTCTTCCAGAAGTCAATTGACTCTGCATCAACCTGAGTGCATTTGTCTGTGGTGCTCTGGGTTTCACAGATAAACAGAGTGAGCTGAATTTCGCATGATGTCAGTTTATGGAATCCATATTGGTTTTTGTAGTGGAGAGTCCCAAAAAAATCATAATTTGTGACTATAGAATATGTTCCATAATTCTACAACTGATTGATGTCAGCAATGTAATCCTACTTTTACCTGTGTCTGTCCAATGAAGCTTCTTGAAAATGTGGTTGACCACCACTTTTTCCCCAATTGCTCGGTAACATTTGCACTCCAGTGATTTATAATAGACAACTACTAGAAGGGAAGACCATGTTCTTTCACATAATCTCTGTGGAATCTAACAGGTATTGTATCCAATCCAAATTCTCTCCATTAGTTAGCAATTTTAGTTGATTTTCTTTTCCACAATCACTTATCTCAATATCTGTCATTTTGGCATTCCTGAAATTATTGAACAGATGTACAGTGTACATTTTTTCAGCTGTTATTTGCCAACTACACTTCGACTTAGCATAAATCTGTAGTGCAGCAGGAACTGGCCGCAATTTAAGGTGTGCTTTACATTGTGAATACTCAGCCACGATTTTATAAAAATGTCAGTATTTGACAAAATAGTATGCAGCTCTCTTTGCTTTTGTAGTAACTTCCAAACACTGCTCTTGAACCATGTTGGGTATTTCTATAATTGGAAAACCAAGTCTCCCCCTGTTGCAATATTATAATGGAAAACATACTGGAGGTATTCCCTAAGTTTTCTCTGAAGTACTCTGCCAATATTGTCTTTAAATGCATAAGATTACCATGTTTGATCAGCCTTTATTGCCTATCCTCACCCAGATTATTTCACATTAGCATTCTGTAATGACCTCACTAGATATTATCGAGTTCTTATGGCAGTCGATATACCACAACTGTTGGCATGCAGCCTGTCTGTACAATATGTAATATGTATTTAAGATTTCACTGATATTCACTTTCAGTTTCAGAGTGGGCATTATTACCTTTAGTAAAGATTCTAGAACCTTATCATGAATGCTGCACATGCATGCCACACACATCCTGGTGGCCACATAGCCACTTCCTTTTTGTAGTATATACCTGACCTATTGAGGTGGGCCCTAAATTTCTCCACTCAATAGCAGAGGTTGAAAAATTCACATCAAAGATTGAATAAGAATTATCTGAGCCTCTGGTTAAGACTTACTAATTAGCTTCAAACCAGAGAACCATAATTGACACTGGGTACAGTGCTGTAAATAGAAGACTTTGCTTCCACCTCATGTGTGGGCCTGTCTTGGCCAATTCAGCCAGCTATCTAATGAAGAAAGAATTGCCTCGAAACCCGTGTACAAGAGTCATTCATGCTGAGATGAACAGCAATTTGCAGCTGGATGTATTCAATACATGCCAACAGAACCTCCTCCATGTCTTGACAAGCATACTGTATGCACACTGGCCTTCTTTCCCAATCTGCATGTTATTTCCATCTCCATATGAGCAAATGTACTCATCTTCTTGTGTTTTCTGGGCTTGACAGGGTAATCGGCCTCTAGTGAAACAGATATTGCATACCTGTTGCATAGGCATAAGTGGGCAGCTGTGCAGTCATTTCCAACATTCGCCTTCTGCCTAGAGGTATGTGAATCCACCACTGTCTGCCAGTTACACTCGAGTGAGGACAGACGAGTGAATAGTTCCAAATCATACCCTTTGGAAACTTAAAATCACACATTTACATGATACTCTGGTAGAGAAAGCAAATTGAACTTTAAAAGATGATCACAGTTGATCAACATGCAATAAACTAACATTGATCACACAAAAATGTGCATTACATTGAGGTGACAAAAGTCATGGGATATGCTAGGCACATATACAGATGGCAGTAGTATTGCGTACATGTTGCCCACTGCTGTGAATTCATCTGGACACTTATAGGATATATCATCTGTTTGGACCATTGCCAATATTTCTTCAAAATCCAGACAAGCCAGAAGAGAATGCTGGTCATTGAGAGCTCTCCAGCATTTGGTGCTTAATAAGACCCTTCAGGCAAATGCCAATTATTTAGGGAAGGAAGCACAGCATCATTATAAGTCATCGTTCTGACAGAAGGAGGAAACTCTGCCAGAGGCTCTTCTTCCCCCCCTTAAATTCTTCATCCCCCTGTCTCTTCTTCCACCTCCTCGTATATCCTTCCTTCATCTGTTCTTCCCACCATACATCCCTCTTCCTTATATCTTCATCTTCCCTTATGTCCACCTTCCCTGTCTCTTCTCCCCTCCATGCCCTTCTCCCCCACTCCCTTCTCCTCTGCGCCCTTATGCCCTCATCCCCCCCCCCCCCCACGCCCTCATCTCACATGCCCTAATCCCCCCTCTGCATCCTGCTCCCCTACCCCACCCCCCTTGCAGGCTAACCCCCACAACACCCTAACCCCTAGAAACCTACTGCCCCAGCACTCTACCTTGCATGTGCTCTCCTCCTCCTGCACCCTTCTCCTCCAGCACCCTTCACCCCTTATGCCCTTCTCACCTTGTACTCTCCCACAGGCAGCCCCTCTCCTCATCCTCTGCCTCCTTTCCTCTGTGCCCAAAGTTCCTTCAACCCTCAGCCCTATTATTCTTATTTGAGTAGAAATTTGTCAGTGTTGTGTGATTTTTTTTTTTTTTTCACTTTCAGTTTTAAAATGTAGCTATAACAGTGATCTGTTGTATAATCTCATTCCACAGATGTTTTTCATACACATATGATATTTATTTTTGATTATTGTACACAATAACATAAATCACTTACTTCAATTTCAGGCTCATGTATTTAACATCTTCAGGGCAAAGTTCACAGCCTACAAGGATTTTCACACAATGTTGTATACCTGTGCTGCTGAATTTGATTTTATGCCCATAGAAGTTATAAAAAATCTGTCCCAGACACTGTTGTTACCTGCAGCTATTATTGCAGTAGGAACTGCATGTTGGAGTTGGTACAGTCAGTGGAATGAAAAATCTAATTCAGAACCCAAAAAGTAAGATGAATCTCTAATTGTAGTTGTGTTTCTTAATCATGATTATCATTTAGTAAATTTACTGGTACTGTAATTAATACAAGTATAAGTTTTGAAAAAACCTTAAAAATAATGTTACAGAAGGTGGCATGAGATGGTCAGTGTTTTGGATGCTGATGTCGTTTACACCTTTATCCAGCTGGCAGCATTTGGTGTTATGGCTGTTTTAGTAATGAGACTGAAACTGTTCCTCACACCTCACCTGTGTATTGCAGCATCACTACTTGCTTCAAGAAAGGTATTTTGCATCTAAAAACATGACAATAACAAAATAATCAATTTTTTTGTGTTACACTGAATGTTACCCTTTATGCCAAGTGTAGACATTCCTCCACCATAAAAATTTCTACTATTACTACTACTACTGCTACTACTACTACTACTACTACTACTAATAATAATAATAATAATAATAATAATAAAAATAATAAATTTACTTTTTTGAAAAATATGTAAAAGTCAGCCAACCAGTTGCATAGGTTTTCTATATACCTTGACCAGGTTTCGTCACCTCTAAGGGTGACTTCATCAGAAGGTAAGGTAATTACCTAAAATTAATATGTTGGATTAAATATCTTACCTAATAAAAGTTACATTAATGTAAATGAGTGTAAAACAAATAGTACTTACATGAAGAACATATTGTCAAAGATGTACAGTGGTTTAAGAGCTGAGTTGCTCAAGTCATACATTAAAACATAAAACATAATGTTCTTCAATAGGTCAAAAATTAAAACATAAGTAACACCGGTGTGGTGTGAGGAGACTGACTGTGTGGCAACTAGTCACGCTGCCAAGTAAACGTAATGTAGGGCGCACCACAAGCGGGCCACTAGTAATGTGAGCAAAACAATTTTGTATGTTACACATTTTCTGAAGTAAATCATACGTATAGCCAATATAGCTTTTAACAAAAATTAATTTTACAAATTATTGAGTAACATTTATAAATGAGCTTCAAACGGGATAAAATAGTACAAAGTCCGCTACGTTTTACGCAGCATAGGTAGAACCAGAGTTAAATACAACTGGAATTACATACGTAATGAAGAACATCAGTTCATTATATGACAAAATTTGAAAAGAAAGCTTGCATAACTAGGGTACAGAGGTCATTTGGTAATGAGTGTAACTTAACAGAGGTAATAATGTTTCTGAAAAGGAGGAGAGAACGTGGATTATAAGTATCATAAAACTGAGAGCACTGGTTTAAAAGCATTAAAGAAATTTCTATTTTTCAACTGTACTTGTTCATTCAACATGTCATCTTTATTTGGTGTGTGCCTGAAAATTTCAAGTTCTTCCAAGACATCAAGTTTTCTCCCTTTCTTTTCTCTATGCAGAATTGTCATTTCGTTTAATTCTGTTAATTTTACTGTTATTGCTGCTAGGTTTTGTAGCTGTTGTAATCTATTTCTGCTTGTGAGAAACGATTTCTTCGGAGTTTCAATGTGTTGTGTTACTAAAATTGTGTTGTTCAACGTCGCGTTCATTTTCTCTTCGCCTCAGATTGCTTCTAGATTACAGGTTGCTTTCACTGTTGATGAAATTGCAAAATTTGTTATGTGGCCATTTTGCAGCAAGAACATGGTTTTTGCAAATTTTGTGATTTCTTTTGTGCAGCTAGAGCAGGATTAATCCTACATTTGGAAGTGCCACTCTTATATTTTTAAGGGCAATAATAATCTAATCTAATATGCATAAGAAACATACAGTTTTTTCATAGTCACTTGTAGAGGTAACAGTGTTCAGGCAATGGTGGTTACATTACATTAATCACTTTCTATCCTACAGTGAGAGATATCTGTGATTTGGAAACAACTCAAGGATGTTCATTTTATGTAAGTGCAGTAGAATGAAACATTATTTAATGTTATTATGTTTAAGTGCTAACATTAATTATAAAAGGGCCTAAAACATTAATTCCAAGAGTTTCTGTGATAGTAGTTCTTTTTATAGGAGTAAAGGAAGTTGCACTTCATATTTCTTGAATTCAGTTCCAACCTCCACCATCTATTCATAAAACATGAATATGCTCTGGTGGCAGGTTGATGAGTACACTTGTACCTCATTCCAATTCTTTACTGTTGTTAAGTCGTAATATTTACTCATGCTCTGTACTGTCTTTTTTATAGCAACAGAGCACATTAAAATATATAAGTATTGCAAAACTGTTGTTAAAAATACCAAGTTTTGTGAAGAGATCTCTCAGGTTGTTCTAGAACAACACCAGATAGAATTCACATAATGTGCTTCAGTATTCTTAAAATACAGAGGGTGGATAAAATATGCAAACATGATAAATACAACCCGCTAACATGCCTAGTACAGTCTGGGAAATATGTTAACATTCAAAACAGCTTCGATTCAGCTTGGAATGGATAAATACACATCCTGTATGGTTCTTACACCATTCTTAATGCAATATAGTGGCAATTTCAGCTAACAATGATGGAAATGGATAGTGATCATGTACCCTCCTCTCCAAAGTAGACTGTAAAGAGGCTCAGTAGCACTGAGATCTAGTGACTGTGATGTCCAGGGGAGATGTGACAATTCATCCTTCTGCACACAAAACTGATCCTGGATGATGCAAGCTGTGTAAACAGGTTCCCTATTGTAGTGGAACATAGCATCACCATTGGGGAATCAACACTGATGGACCTGATCAGCCGAAATGGTCACATAATCCTTGACAGTAATGCTACCTTGTAGAGTAGTAATGGAGACCATGGAATACTGTGATATGAGTGCCCAAATCATCACCGAACCCCGTCATGTTTCACTCTTGGAACATGAACTTGGTCAGAAGTTGAAAACAGTGTGAAGCAAGACTCATCTGACCAAATGACTTTCTTCCATTGGTCCATAGCTCAGGTTTATGGCTTTCCTTGTGCGGCACTTGTGTCACTGAGTAGTGGTTTTAGAATTCCAACTTACGCTGTAATTTCCTGCTTCTGGAGCTTCCTTCATGTTGTTTTGGTGCTGACAGGGTTCATGAATGCAACATTCAGTTCTGCAGTGACTTTTGCATCTGTCATACCATAATTTTTTGTCAAAATCCTCTCCAGTGATTGCCTGTCACAGTCATTCAACACACACTTTTGTCTATGTTGTGACTTAGTGGATGATGTTTTTCTGCTTTCCCTGTATGTGATATAAATCATCGATACATCCTCTTGAGACACAGACACTCATCCCCAACATAATGCTCTCACAAATATACAGAACACTGTTCTGACCATGACTAACACTTGCAACTTATTGAGGATATTGTACTGGTGCCGTTTGTAGTCAGATACAACAGCGTAACCTGCAGGTTGGCTAGCATCTGCATTTATGTTCAAGGATGCATTTCTTGTGGTATTTCCATATTTCTGTCCAACCCCTTTGCTATACTTGTGCATTGAGTTTCCACTGAAGAAATTATTCCAAAACACATTAGTGGATGTAAATATGCAGAATAAACTAATTTCTATATTTTTAAATCAGCTGTAACAAACCATTCATATTGCAAATGTAGCTGAACTAAAGTGACTGATTAATTCTAAGGCATGTATGTTCCAGTTAAGATTGTTATCTATCTGTTTCCTCAAAAACGTGGCACTATCTACTTCATTTATTTCATTGACTAGTCTTTTTTATAGCTTAGGCCGATATTACACTATCAAATTTCTTTGTCAAAGATTTGATCAAAGATGTGATCCAATATTCCGTCCAATATATTTGTCAAAGATCTTTGACGTAGCGCTACAAGGGGTATTACACTGTCATCAAATTTTTCGTCAAAGTTCAAGATGGCTGACAACAACTTGTTATTAACCGCAGCAGTTCTACGTACTCCAATTGCATTGTGTGCACATGCGGAAAAGAAGTGGGGGGAAAAAATGGAACCATACATACGAGGTTGACAGTATTAAAAGTCCTGGGATTACAACTTGATAATAAATTCAGTTGGGAGGAGCACACCACAGAACTGCAGAAAGGCCTTAACAAATCTGTATTTGCAATTCGAGTGTTAGCAGACATAGGCAACATAAAAATGAAAAAGCTTGCATACTTTCATTCCATAATGTCATATGGGATAATATTTTGGGGTAAATCTTGAATTCAAACAAAAGTTTTCAATGTCCAAAAGCGTGTAATACGTATTATTTGTGGAGTAAATTCACGGACCTCCTGCAGAAACCTCTTCAAAGAACTGGTTATACTAACTACTGCCTCTCAGTATATTTACTTCTTAATGAAATTTGTCGTAAATAATATATCTCTTTTTCCAACAAACAACTCAGTTCATACATACAATACCAGGAACAAAAATGATCTGCACAAGGACTTAAAAGCACTTACTTTAGTTCAAAAAGGGGTCCACTACTCAGGAACACTCATCTTCAATAATTTGCCAGGAAACAAAAAATTTAGTTAGAAATAAAGATCAGTTTAAAAGGAGCCCGAAAGACTTACTACTGGCCAACTCCTTCTACTCCATTGGCGAAATTTTTAATAGAAACAAATGATGTATTGTATTTATTCATACTATTAGTATTGTTATTTCAGCTTAAAAAAAATCGACATGTTCCACATCCACGAGGATCTCCTCAGCACGGATCTATGGAACGAAAAACTAATCTAATCTGGGTGAAGCCGTGGGTTTTACGATGACACGATAAAAGCATTCAACAAAACTTGTTACGTAAGCTTACAGTGGAAGACGTCAAGTCGTACATCAATTACTTAAGAATGGATGAGCATACATTTCTGTATGTGCTCAATGAAGTGTATCCTCATACCACAAAGCACAATATTCACTTAAGAACTGCTACATCTTCAGAAGACAGGCTCACTATAACACTCCGATTCCTTGCTACAGGAGAGGGTTATGTTAGGTTATGTTAGGTCAGGTTAGGTCTCCAATCTTCTTAATCTATTTTTGTATTCAGGGTGCCTCATGTTGCAAAGCGCCTCATCAGCTTCAGACATCTCTATTAATTTTGTAGTTGTCGGCACACACCAATTGTATTTACCGGCAATGTTTATAAAAACACTACAGACGACAGAACGCTGCAGCGATGCTAGCGCTCCATGTGGTAACATGTCACATTGCAGTGAACAGAAGACAAGCGGTTTCTTTGATCAAATATACAGCGAGGCCCTAGATTTGATCAAATATTGGACGACATTTGACAAAGTCCCTATTACACTATCAAATATCTTTGACAAAGATATTGGACAAAGAAATTTGATAGTGTAATACCGGCCTTATGTAGTTCTCTGAGAGGTACTGTACCTTTTGACACATTGCTGAATCTGTTCAGTGTTAGCGTGTGTGTGTGTGTGTGTGTGTGTGTGTGTGTGTGCCCCAAACCAATATTCTAGCTATTTGAAATTCTCCACTGATCATAATGCACCTGTAGTTGTACCTGCATCCTTGACATCACCATGGGTTAAGTATTACATTTCATGATCTGCCTGCTGGCAGATGCCTTCTGCCACATTTTCATCTTTTCTTTGTCTTTATTTACCACCACTATCTCATCCCCATTTCCATGTTAACCACTGATGATGTGTGTTAAGTTCTGCACCATCCCATTTTCATTTATAAGCTTGGCAGATGATCCATTCTTGCACTAGACTGAATAAAACAGTATATCATCACCCTGTATTAGGGTGGTGCTGGTGGTTCCACCTGGAATATGATATGAAACACAACAAAATTTTTAAAGAACATAAAGAAGTTTTTATATGTCCAGTTCACAAAAATGGTTGAAAGGATACACTGCAACAGCTACCAAAGCCTGTACCTCCTCAACACCATATCTATGACATTTTAAATGATTTTGTCAACAAGCCTTGAAAAATCTCCAGAGCACATCTTGAGGAAGATCAGACAGGCTTTTTAATGGAAGACAGAAAGTCTTTATAGATACCTGCAACTATAATTCTCCTATATACAAAATTTTCTGTCTAGATCATCCTTTATTTCTTCTAATTATGCATTTCAGCAGACTGCCATCATCAGCTCTGAGCCTCATTGCATGCTTTTGATACCTTCGCAGTAATGACTGTCCAACTACAAGGGACGTTCAGTAAGTAATTAAACACATTTTTTCTCTTGGCAAGTTGCGGTTAAAAAAAAATGGCATTTGTTGTGGGACATTGTGGAACAGTCCTGCTTCAGCCATATAGTTTCATGACTTCCGATAGGTGGCAGTGCTACATGTAACCTTCAATAATGATTGTAGTGGAGGTGAATCCCAAGGAGAGAGGCATCATTGAGTTTCTTTTGTAGGAAAACCGGAGCATCACAGAATGGCTATGAAGACCTGGCAGTGAACAAAAGCATACCGAATCATTGGGCGAGGCATCTTTCATCATAGCAACAAGTTCGCACAAACCTCTTCAATCTCCTGCATGCCAGCCACACACAGCTGTCTCTCTTGCAGTGTTGGAAAGTGTGGACACTCTTATGCATCACCACAAAAATGCAAATGAACATCTCCTTCTCCATGACAATGTAAAGCCTGACACAATTCTGTGCACCTGAAAGTAGCTTACAAAACTCCATTGTACCGTTCTTGCTCATCCACCCTACGGCCCGGATATCACACCTTTCGACTTCCATCTCTTTGTCCCAATGAAGGATGTACTCCACTGGAAGCAGTACGTGGGTGATGGGGAAGTTATTTATGCAGTCAGATGTTTGCTTTGACATTGAGCAGTAGAGCAGTACCATGCAGGTGTACAAGCCCTCCTCGTAAGATGACATAAGACTGTTGCAGTGAACAGAGATTATGTTGAAAAATAGAGTTTTGAATCCAAAAGAGCAGAGAATAATGGGGTGTATATGAATCCTGAATGAAACCAACCTCCTTTCAGAAAAACATGTGTTGCATTGCTTATTAAACGCCCCTTGTATGTTGAGGATGCTTTTTACAATGTGTAAATGAATCCTTTGACATAATTGGACAGTCATGGCTGCAGAGGTAGAAAACTTGCAATGAGGCTCATATCTGATGATTGCAGACTGCTGAAACGTGTAGTTAGAAGAAATAAAAGTGTAGTCTAGACAGAAAATTTTGTGAATAAGGCAGGCTTTTGTAACAAACAGTCAACTGGCAACATATGCCAGATCTGATACCTGCCATGCAGAACAAAGATCACATTCTACAACACTGTCATTTACTCAGTTTACTTTATGCCTCCAAAAAATTGATAGTAGGTGATATGGATAGAAAGAAATTTTACATTTTCTATAAAATAATGTTTAAAGGATTTGCAGACCTATTAAACATAGAGTGGTTGGTTAGTTGATTGCGGGGGGTGGGGGGACCAAACAAGGTCATCGGTTTCATCAGATTAGGGAAGGATGGAGAAGGAAGGCAGCCATGCCCTTACAAAGGAACCATCCCAACATTTGCCTGAAGTGATTTAGGGAACTCACGGAAAACCTGAATCAGGATGGCTGGATGTGGGTTTGAACCATCGTCCTCCCGGACATGAGTCCAGTACAATGCTAACCACTGCGCCATCTTGCTCAGTAAATGTAGAGTGATTGACACAGTGCACATCTGATTACAAATATTATGAGAAGCAAGTTGATCCAGAGGGATCCTGTGACAAGGATATTTGAAAGATCACTGCCCAGAGTTGTGATGGATGGAAAAACCACAGACAATGCATCCCTTCTGTGGGATAAGATTGTATCAACTGATGAGCTGTCAAATTATCTAACCTAGCTGTGTGCTTTAGGAGACTGGAAGGATGAGATGCTAGATCGAAGAAGGTTGGGGAACCTTGTTAAGTCAGCTGTTGGCCTTCATGACAACTGATTGCTGGATGGTGGTGGTGGTGATGGTGATGGGTGTCAGTGTTATTTGTGTCATTACTTGAGTGCATGACATTTTGCAATTTTCTCCTCACAACTACCCTACCATGAAATGGGTAGTTTTAATCATGTGACTGATATAACTGGGAATGTTGTATGCATTTTAGATGGGCAAGTTACACTCCAGAAGACCTGCTTTCAATAATCCAATGAACCTTCAAGCGTTATAAGTTTATGGGGGAAGAAAGTGCCGAAATTATTGAGTGTATTGAAATATACTCTTCCCTGAATTACTAAAAATTAAAGATAATAAAAATGACAGGGCAACTGAAGGAGAGTTGGAATGCCCTATCCCAACAATGATAAATTTAGTGACTTGGTTTCCCTGTATTTCAGGAACCACTGTAGCCATTGACATGAAACTTTACAGGACATTAAACTGTATTTTCTGAGTCTACTGAACTACAATAATTGCATTTCAGAAACAGCTTTCGGAAATGCAATTTTTTAATTACATGGTTAAAATTTTGTGTACTTTTTTGTATGTTATCCTAAATAATTTTAATTATACATAACACTATGTTCTTCTTTTAGTTCAGTCTACTCAGGATATGTATGTTATTACTCCCTGAAAATTTGAATACTCTACTCGAAGTGGTTTCTGAGATTTAGGGAAAAATTCAACAGAAAATATACATTTTCAGGAATGGCTTCTAAAGTTTCAAAAGACTGTAACTCACTTAATATATGCTTAGTGTTTTATTTTTCATCACTCAGAAGCACCCTGCACCATACTGTATGTCATCCTCTTGATTTTCTTCTTTTCTTATTTCTGGACTCCTTAGTGGCCAACTGTGCTTTACACTCTGCTTTATCAATGTGAACCTTGTCCATCTGTTCAAGTTCTCTGATGCAGTTTGCTCCAGGGTTAATTCCCATATGCTGTAGCACTTTCACCCTACCAATGTTGCCATCTTTAAAAGCAATGACAGCATCACTGAACCCCCACTTTAGTGTCTTCATTCCAACAAAAACATTTTTTGGTAAGAGAGTTCATATAAGATTATTGAATGACTCATTAGGATTTTGAGTCGGACCATGCAGACACTTCTTCAGTAATTCAGGATTTGTCAGGCCTCTGTAAATAGGTTTTATGATATCTATGACTGCTGCTGGGGTGGAATGTTTGTGGCTGTATGAACTGTTTGAGTACGGAACATTGCGGTAATTGCACCATGAATCAGGTCCAGGAGGGCAAAGGTGGTGTACTGGTTTTTCAGTGACAGTCTGTGGAAGAAGGTAGCCTATACTGTCTGCTTCATTTTCAACAAATCCTTTGTATTATTTCTAATGGCCATCCCATAATACTGCTGTACATTTTGTCTGTCAGCCTGCCTCTTACGGTTTTACCATCAGAATGTTTCTTGTCTCTCAAACTTTGTTTCAACTTCCTCAACCTGGTGCCCATCCTCTTCTGGACATGACCTTTATAACTCAGGAATCTATATAAAAAATTACAAATTTTATTAGATCTTGAAGTTATTCACATGAAAAATTTAACATTTTCAACCAGTGTAGATTATTTAAAAAAAAAAAAATAAAATACTTCCCATGTGAGTGTATGTACTGCTCAATGTCAAAGCAAAAAAATCCCAAAATGTGAAAAAAAATTTCCATTCTAACTCCCCTTAAGTTGTTAATAATACACATCTTGTTTCAGAAACAAAAGAAGCACATTTGGAAAGATGTGCTCCAATATGCGAAAAGGTTGTCAAGATTTAAATAAGAGCATAAAATTAATTGAGGACATGGAAAATGGCACTTGTTGCATAAAGGCAAATATATATTGCCACATCTTATTTTCCCTCAGGTCTGGGAACTTAGATGACTCTTTTTTGCTTAAGCCACACACTGACTTTCTTCAGCGAAGACAGGCATCCCATAGATGTAGGGTCCCAAGAGTTACTAGGAGAGTGATTGATGATCTTGTTACTGAAATGAGAAAGTAGAGGAAGTGGGAAAATTCTGAACCACAAAAAGTTGTCATACACTTCTGTTTTCTAGATGAAACTTTTGTGTCTTCAGGATTTTTGTTATGTTTGTTTCTTGCCATTGGTATGGTCAGGGCACCTGTAAGATCAAACTTACTTGAGGCCATGTTCTTGGTGGTTTGTGGTGTTTCTTGTTGTTAATCTGGCTTGTGACATGGTGCAATATTCTGATAAAGTAAATGACAGCTATAACTGTTATTTCATTAGAAAGAATGCCTTCTCACACATTTAAACAAAATTCTATACAAGGTAAGGTATTCCTACTTATGGAGAAAGGACATCATTCCCTGTGAAGGCTGAAGAAAGATTATGCTGACTTAGGTAGTTATCCTACTACAAGATAATAACTGTATGGGCATTGATTATTACTTAATACGTGGAAATGTTAAGTTATCAATCAACTTAACAAATAGCAATGTGATCCTTCAATGAAAAATGTTATTTATTATACTGAATTGACAGTACATTATTGCCTTTAAATACCCAAAAGAGCAGTCTCTAGTGGGCACTTACTTTAAATCTTGTCTGCTTATAAAATTTCATCAGCATGCATCTCACTCTGAAAATAGGGACAAATTGAGTAGAAACTGTAGTGTTTATACCTTTCCCCAAGAAACATTTATGTGTGAATGTTAACTGTTAATGTGTATGATGTTTTTGCTGCCTCTTTTATGAAATTGTAAGGGGGAGAACTCTGCAGGCTCCAGTACCATCGTTATACCTATGGCTTGACCTAGTTTGCAACTCAGTTCTGCTTGTTTTAAATCTATACAGCCATCACTCATTCCCAGCTAAATCAATCTTGTGGTATTTAGGGATCCAAATAATGAAGTACTTGTGTGTAATTCATCATACATGTTGTGGAAGTGAGGAGTTTTATCACAGATATTACATATGTCATCTCTGCCCACTACTTGAAATCAGAAGTTGTCTGGTGTCCCAGCCCAGATAAGATTATTGAATGACTCATTAGGATTTTGAGTCGGACCATGCAGACACTTCTTCAGTAATTCAGGATTTGTCAGGCCTCTGTAAATAGGTTTTATGATATCTATGACTGCTGCTGGGATGGAATGTTTGTGGCTGTATGAACTGTTTGAGTATGGAACATTGCGGTAATTGCACCATGAATCAGGTCCAGGAGGGCAAAGGTGGTGTACTGGTTTTTCAGTGACAGTCTGTGGAAGAAGGTAGCCTATACTGTCTGCTTCATTTTCAACAAATCCTTTGTATTATTTCTAATGGCCATCCCATAATACTGTTGTACATGTGTGGACCATGATGACAGCTGCTAAGCAGCACTCCTAATATTTGTGAGCACTGCTGTCACCACCTCAATGCTAGGCACAGGTCACATCCCCCATGCCAGCCTATCGGTGCTCACAGCTGCACTATAAAGCTAGCACCGAACGAGGTGGCACAGTGGTTAGCACACTGGACTTGCATTCGAGAGGACGACGGTTCAATCCTGCATCCAGCCATCCTGATTTAGGTTTTCCGTGATTTCCATAAATCGCTCCAGGCAAATGCGGGGATGGTTCCTTTGAAAGGGCACGGCCAACTTCCTTTCCCATCCTTCCCTAATCCGATGAGACCGATGACCTCGCTGTTTGGTCTCTTCCCCCAAACAACCCAAATATAAAGCTAGCAGCACAGGGGCCCAGATGTCAGTTGTGTTCAGGTTATGCTCTCGTATTGTTCAGTGTACTTAGCATTGCTTTGTTCCTGATTTTGCTACGTCTAGGCTGTTGATTTAGTTCACTCTCCAGACTTGTCATTCTGTCATGTTGTCTTCATTGTTCGTCCTTATTATGTGGTTTTCAGCAACTCACCATTTCGGTGCCCTCGGGCCAGTCGGCCAGTGTGTCCTGGCCATGTCTGATTCTGGTTACTATAAGTCGCATGTAAGACTCGTGTTTCCTTCAAGTCATGATGTGTGTCTGTGTGTGGGGATGGGGTTAATATTTGTTGCATCCACTGCATTCTTCAAACTACAGGTGTGTTCTGGTTGTTGCTGATTTGTGGACATCTTCAGGAAATTTTATGAAATCTGTTGAGCACTAGAAGTGCCTAATGCCATAAACTCCAAGCATGAACCAGTCTCCAGTGTGGGGACAACATTGGGACATTCTTTGTTGCAAATTGTAAAGATCTTGATTTCATTGCCTACTGAGGAATTATCTGAACTTCAAGGTAGGCAGAGTGATGAGAAGATAGTGTCGAGACATATCATTCATAAATGTAGGAAGTCTGGAATGTATACTGGATTTTGATTGAATTAAATCTCTTGAAACATACTTGACTGAATCTGGTCATTTACTGGGTGGTTATAATTAAAGTGCAGGTACTCGTAGAGCTCCAGTGTGGATTGTAATTATCAAATGGCCATGGAACTTGGTAGATATTCTAATGTGTTAGTGCAGAAGTGAGTTACAATGGAAAAATATTAATTCCAATTTTGGACACTGGATGAAAATCTGGAACTGTGAATGCAAGGAAGACATATAGACATGTTTCCATATCTAATAGATTAGGAATGTGATGTGGGCAGAAAAGGACAAATGGCATAATGTTGATTTTATTATTAACCGCCGCTTACACAATTTGTTCAATATGAGTACCGGACACATTGACAAAATTCTGTAGAGCTCCAGATTTGCGCCTGCACTGGAACTAATTCTTTTACTAGCATCTATCAGTTCCGCAATAATGCATTAGCATATCTGCCAAGTTTCACTCCATGGAGTAGCTGCACCTTAATTATAACCACTTGGTATGTTAAAAGCCATTCCCAGCTACTCATGAAACCAACACATTTTTCACATTTGAATGCTGCTTAATTCTTGCCACATCTAGAGTCAGTGAACCCAAGACAGGTAGAAAAGTGGAGGTGTGAGCTGAGCCATTCCTTTTTTCAACCCAGTGTGGATGCCACCATAGGTTTTTATTACTGTCAAGGGAAGGTATCAATCATAGTAAAGTACAACTTGATAAAGTATCTTCTTTCCTGAGATAGATGAGTTTGAGACACCTATGTATCATGTCACAATGTAGTGTTGGTCTATTTTTAGAGGGAACATGAAACCAATGTCTCCAGTATCTCTTTAAACCATTATGAGACAAATCTGATTAAAATTCATAAAAATAATTAAAAGGATAGATTGCTACACACCACATAGAGGGGACATTAGAGTTGCAGACAGGCACAATGAAAAGACTGCTAAACATTTAAGATATCAGACAAAAAGTCCTTCTTCTGAAATGGAAAACACATGTGCGTGCATTCACACACACACACACACACACACACACACACACACACATGGCCGCATGAGACGAAAATGATACTGCCCTCTTTTTGTCTTGTTGTGCAGCCACAGACTCATCCATACAAAGACCTGCCTCTTTCCTGCTACCCCTTCCTTGCATCCTTCCCAACCCTCTCCTTGCATCCCTCCCTACCCCCTCCACACCTCCCATCACCTCAGGCAACTACTTTCAATACTGCGGTATCAATAATTAGTCTTGCCATGGCCATGAGAGTGTGCTCTTGGGTGTCTGTGTTGTTGTGGTGTGGGAATGTGTGTTCTTATGCTAGAAAAAGAGCTAGTGCTCAAAAGCTGGTGTAATGCAGTTTTTTTTACACGTTTCTGTGCTCCATGCATTGATACAGTATAGGTGAATGGTTACCTTTCCTTTATTTTGTGCATTGATCCATCCAGGAATTTCCATTGTTGTTAAACATACTATTATGTATGGCCATGAGAGTGTGCTCTTGGGTGTCTGTGTTGTTGTGGTGTGGGAATGTGTGTTCTTATGCTAGAAAAAGAGCTAGTGCTCAAAAGCTGGTGTAATGCAGTTTTTTTACATGTTTCTGTGCTCCATGCATTGATACAGTATAGGTGAATGGTTACCTTTCCTTTATTTTGTGCATTGATCCATCCAGGAATTTCCATTGTTGTTAAACATACTATTATGTTTGATAAAACTAAAATCACATGTGTCTACCTACTGGGATTCTGCCGTCAAAGAAGCCATTGAGCTCTGAATAATATGTTACAATAAATTTAACTGAGACAGTGGCTACACCCTTAGTGGCATTGGAAATGGACATGATGCTGACAGGTAACAAAGAAACCAATTTATTCAGAATTTTGCCACAAAAAACTGCGGTCTTAGCTTGGTAATAAGATCAGAACAGGTAGGGTACACTGAATGGAACAAAATTTTTCAGGCAATCATAGGTCAGAAATGTGCCATTGTGGAGCTATGGCTATAAAACAACAGCTTATCAGCCACAAGGTCACTGAAGTATGCGCATTTAGATTAACTTGCCTCAGCTACTACCTGTAGTACCCAATGATTTCCTCTGAGCAGTCAAAGAAGGCAAACATTAAATTCCTGTTCCAGGCTAGTCATAGTAGACACAAATTTTCTGTGATGTTTACTGCATGAATCTTGACTAAATCACTTACACTAAAAATACCATCATTTTATTAATGCATTGAGATATGAAGCTGTATGGGAGAAGTTTTAATTTTTGCTAATGTGTAGAGAACATGAATGAACTTTTATTTGAACAACCCTTAAAGCTTTTTAAATAAAACAAGCTTTATTAACATCCTACGTGTTTATTCTTAATCTCTACAAATTTATTTCTCAACCTAATCACCTTTGCAACGAAAACATTTCTTCCAGTGAGAGACCAGTTTGTTGATACCATCACTGTAAATTGTTTGACTTTGAGGTGTGACATCATCATGTTGATCAACACGGTGGACGAACTCTTTGAATTTATGCTTTCAGTTTCCTGAGGGTGTCGCAGTACCTCCAGAGTTTATGGTGGTGCCTTTAGGCATGAATTCCAAATGCGCCACATCTTGAACATTCAAGACAGTATGAATATGACTTTCCCTGCTGATGGCATGGTGTTGAACTTGTTTGATGTTGGTTATCTTTTGTGGTGGAACTGCATTGATTCTGTCTTGTTTTTGCGATCAAAATGGTGAACCTAGCTTTCATCACCTGTCACAATGTTATTAAGAAACCCATCACCCTCATGCTCAAAACACAAAAGAAATTGTTCATAGGTATATAGCCTCCTCTGTTTCATGTCAGGGGTGAGCATTATAGTCACCTGATATGCACACAGATTTCTGTACTGCAGTTCTGCAATGATGGCCTGTTTTCCAACAGTTTTGTCTGATGAATTCATCAGCTCGTTTCCAATGAGTCTCATCCGCTACCATGCGCAGTTGTCTGCTCAGAGCTCTGTCACACACATTGAGGTTAGAACTATTATTTCCTTCATTATGAGCACAAACAACCCAATGTCACATATTACTGCTATCAATAAAATCACCACCATACACAGCTTTCAATCTTCTACGGATTTCAGTTGTAGGCACATTTTCTTTGGTTAGAAACTTGATTACAGCATGCTGTTTCTCACGCACCGACATAGTTATGTTACATGCTGCCATGTTACATGGTACAATTCAGTGCCCCCTATTGGCAGAGGGTTGCATCTTGCTTCAGCAAAGCAGGAAAGTCAATGAAGTAATATGTGTGACAAGTAATACCTCAACCAATATTGACAACAGAATTAAAAATTCGGAGGCATTATTTTTCAGCTCACCCTCATATGATAGACGAGAAAGTGTGAACTAAGACAGAAAGAAAACAAAAATTAAAATAAATACACTTTTTCTCAAATCATATTTTCTGCAACACATGATCAGCAACTCAGGCAGACATAATCGAACTGCTAGGATACATCCAAACACTTTTGCTTCTGGACAAACTTCCAAGCACTCATCACTGATCTGTCAATGGTTTTGTGACTGTGGCTCCACAGTGGTGCTTTTCCAACATGTTTTGTTTGATTTGATGTCCACAACTGTGTTTGGACTTTATCATCATGTTTTTCTTTGCCTTATATAATGTTTTAGCTTTCTTCTTCGAGGAAGAGTTTTAAAACATGACTGATTTAATGGTGTGTGTGTGTGTGTGTGTGTGTGTGTGTGTGTGTGTGTGTGTGTGTGTTTTATGAATTTTAATCACATTCATCCCACAATAGTTTAGAGGGGCGCTGAAGACATTGTTGTTATATTGCCCTTAAAAATATGCCACCACACTGTAGCATGATACTTTGTGTACCATCTCATCTCTCTTTGTTAAGCAGAACAGGTGATTAACATTTGTAGTAACTCAGTACATCCTGTCAAAATCGGAAAACATATATTTTCCGTGGATGTGTTCCTCTCTGTTTAACATCAATTAACAAGAGTGGCTTTTCCAATATCGCTATTGTGAAAGGCAATGAAACTACCCTTTTCCATCATCAGTATGTATTTTATGTTTTTCATTAAGTCAGCTGCCTGTCTTTCTGTAATTTATTCCTGGTCTACACATTAAGAGAATTGTACATCTTTTGATTTGAATTAAATCACAATTAGAGGTAATAATCATTTCTAAGGCTTCCAACACTTTCATCCTTATAAAAACAGATTCTGCCTAAGCCATAGCAAAATTATTTCATTTGATATAGAATATCTTATCGCAGATTATGATATTTTGCCCCCAGGGAAAAGAGACAGCAGTACATTTAAGCACTTTTAACCATTTTCACAATCTACTTCTACACTGTACAAGCCACCTTTTATCGTGTGGTTGAGGTAAATTTTGATACCACTATGATTTACTCCTTTTCTGTATTTGTATTACAAATGATGTGTGACAAGAACAACTATTGATAGGACTCCAGATAAGCTTGAGTTTCATTCTTCTTGGAGACCAAAAAGAGAAAATGTTAATGTGGTGTTAGTTAACTGTCCCTTATCATCAGTTAATGTCCACATAGTACTAGGTGCAGGAAGCAGGCATAAACCAGAACTGAATATAGTAAAATCTGAAATTCAGATTGGAATCTATATTGCAAGAATGGGCTGGACACCAACATCTGTGGTGTACTGTTCTTGCTGTAAAGAACTCTATAGTATCTAGTGAGCTCCTGAATGTGAAATAATCATGGTGAAGGTAAACCTCAAAGGTGGTCAAATATGGTAATCATATGATTTTGTAGACTTCATGCCTCAGGATTTATAGTGGTGGAAGTCTGCAGAGAAAACCTGTAGAATATTGTGGCTAAATGTTCTGAATATGTTGTGATGGGGAAGAGTTCAGCTTATGGGCTATAGAGCGTGAAAGTCGCTTGATTAAAACAGGTGCCAGAAAAAGGGATTTATGCAAAACTGTTCACAGTTTATTTTCTGAAAATTATCTTGACTAATTAGAGAACCAACTAATGAAGGTGACAGCTTAGATCTCCTAGTAACTAAGAGAGACAAACTTTTTGATTCAATTAATGCAGGGACGCAGATCGGTGACCATAAGGCTGTTACAACATCAGTGACTACAGTTATTAAAATGAATGATTTAAGTGAAATCAAAGCATTGTTGGGAAACAAAGCAGAATGAAGCCAAAATGAGAATAGGATGAGCAATACTAGAAGCATTGAAGTAATTCAAAAGTGAAATGTAATGACAGCATGTAAGAAGTAATGTCTGTAGTGGTCAAAGTTTTAGGCAATTAAAATATGTTAAACTGCTGCTGAGTGCAGCATTCACATATTAAGTAAAAGGGGTCGCAGTATCTTAAATTGCACTTGCAGATGTCCTTTCCAAATTGTGTAAAAGAATAAGGAGCTCCAGCTGCAAGAATGTAAGGAGATTAGTCATAAATATTTATTTTTAGAAATAAAAGTGCCTTTGGATCATGGTTATTCAAATACAATTTACAAATTACTTTTACTCATGAAAAATGAGACAGTAATTTACTCATTATCAATTACAAGATTCTCGGGGTCATTACCAGAGTGTTTAAATGATGGTTGCTATGAGACAAACAGAACTGGCAGGCAGTCTTTGATGAGAGTACTGTCACGCATTTTTGTCAGGCGATGGTCGGGCTGTTTTTAGTATGACAGAAGATGCACTGCAGATGGCTGGTGACATGTCTGTGTAGTGGCATGGAGTCAATGGGCAAGGTGTGTCTGGCACTGATGTACCACATTGTCGATGCGACAGAAGACACTCTTCAGCCAAGTGTCATCTCTCGACTCTCGGCAGGAAGCATCCCCTTTTCCATCTGATGTACCACATTGTCGATACGACAGAAGACACTCTTCAGCCAAGTGTCATCTCTCGACTCTCGGCAGGAAGCATCCCCTTTTCCATCAGGATGACAGGTGTCCTCTTTCCTGTATTTCTAACAAGTCCTCTCCAGAGCAATCTATTTGCATTTTCCAGAACCATCACACTGGGCATGGCCATACATCTCACTGGCTAGCTTATGTTCCTCTTCTGGTCAATCAAATTATTGTTCACCATTCTTGTTAAACATTGTGTACAGCCTGTGATTCCCATGGCTGGATGACCTCAGGACGACACAATACATGAAAGTCACAGATCTAGTAAACAGAGTAAGACGTGTGTCACTTTAACATTCAAATCATCACTGAGTCCGACTCTGGCGACCGCTGGCTGGCTGGCCGCTTAGGTGGCGCTGCTGCTGCATGGCTGGCAGATAGCGCCGCATTTTGAGGACGCGCGTAACTGCGCGGTGGCACTTTGAAAGATCAGCGAGTCACAACACTTTTCCCCCCTTTGAAGTTTTTGCACAGGTCTTGATGGAAGTGGCCTGTAGGTTGCTAACGTCCATAGGTGTTGTTTGACTGGCCTTAAAGTCTCGAGGAGGAGGCTTCCCGTACGGACGGAAGTGTCCCTGATGATAACGGGTTGAGATGACAGGAGACGTGGGGGTCGAATCTGCTGGGGCCCCATGCAACAATCTGCCCATTGCGGCAAGTCCGGTTGTTATAACAGGAGACATGGGCGATGTGTCCGTGTCCGTAGGAGAAGGAGGCGAGTAGAGTTGCTCCAACAGTTTGGTGGTCATCTAGTTCCTGCATGGGCACGTCTCCTGTTGGCGTCAGTTCTTGTGCTGGCACCGATATGATGGTGAGAGGACTGCGTTGTGAGTAATGGGAGATTCCAGGATCCCGAACATCAGGTAGAGCCGAAGGTGGTGTAGCGGCATCGAGAACAGGTGTTGCCGGCACACGAGGCCGAAGCTGGTCCGAATGATTCACTGCAACTCCCGTGTCCGTCTGGATTTCATACAGGTGTCAGCCACAGTGTTGTAAGATGCGGCCAGGACTCCATTTTGGCCGCCTGCCATATCCCCTTACACATACAAGGTCGGCGGCGGTGAACCGGCCAAGTGAAGGCACCCGCGGCCGTGAGGTGGAAGGCCGCAGAGGATGAAGTAGCGTGCGGGGCTGTCGGCTGTGTAAGAGCTCAGCCGGGCTGTGGTCACCCATGGGGGTGAAACGGTAAGAAGCAAGAAATTGGTGAAGCGCATCGTCAGCAGCAGAAGAAGTCAGGAGTTTCCTCATCTGAGCCTTAAATGTGCGGACCAGTCGTTCAGCCTCACCGTTTGACTGTGGATGTAACAGAGGGGCCGTGACATGCATGACGCCGTGACGGGCACAAAAATCCGTAAAATCGGAAGAGGCAAATTGCGGACCATTATCAGTAACAAGAGTAGAGGGAAGGCCTTCCAAAGAGAAAATGCGAGCTAGAGCATTGGTGGTTGCGGCGGTGGTAGCCGACGTGCAACGGAGAATGAAAGGAAAGTTTGAGTAGGCGTCAATAACGAGAAGCCAATAAGTACCTAAAAAAGATCCTGCGAAGTCAGCATGAATACACTCCCAGGGCTTCTCAGGCAAAGGTCACGGTGACAAAGATGACTTCGGAGCGGCGGCCTGTGACTCACAAGGGCTGCAGGCAGTGACCATGTGTGCGATTTCAGAATCGATGCCGGGCCAGTACACATGACGGTGCGCCAGAAATTTTGTGCGAGAGACACCCCAGTGCCAAGGTGAAAGAGGCACAAGACCGAAGCACGCAAAGACGCAGGTACCACAACAAGCGGCGAAGCATTTTCGGTGCAAAGGAGGATAACACCATCCCTAGCTGTGAGGCGGTTACGCAAAGTGTAGTAGTTCCACAACGGATCAGAAGTCTTAGCGGACAGATGATCTGGCCAACCCTTCTGAATACAGCGTAAAACCCGGGAGAGGGTAGCGTCAGAACCCGTAGCAGCCGCCAGCCGGTCCCAGTGATGGGGAACCCGTCCACAACCCACTGCTCGGCAACATCCAGGTGGAAACACAAAAGTTCATCCCTATCGAATGCCAGATCAGGACCCATGGGAAGGCGAGACAGTGCATCAGCATTCACATCTTGAGCCGTCGGCCGTAAATGAATCTCATAATTGAAACGAGACAAGTAAAGAGCCCAACGCTGGAAGCGATGTGCAGCCTTGTTGGGAAGTGACGTTGATGGATGGAACAAGGAAACAAGTGGTTTGTGATCCGTAACAAGATGAAATTTGGATCCATAGAGAAAATCACCGACCTTATGAAGAGCATAAATAATGGCCAAAGCTTCTTTTTCAATTTGAGAATACTTTTGTTGGGCATCCATGAGTGTTTTGGAGGCATAAGCAATGGGTTTTTCAGAACTGTCAGAAAAACGGTGCGCAAGGACTGCACCAACCCCGTATTGAGAGGCGTCCGTGGCAAGAACAAGATGTTGGCCAGGTCGATAAGTAGCCAGGCATGGGGCCTGTTTCAGCATAATCTTCAATGTCTGGAAAGCCGCATCGCATGACGCGGACCTGTGAAAAGGCACATTTTTATGCAACAGGCAATGCAATGGCTGAGCCACCGAAGCAGCAGACGGTAAAAACCTGTGATAGTATGTTATTTTCCCCAAGAAGGCCTGCAGTTCCTTATCGGATGTAGGGTGAGGAAGGGCATCGATCACTGTGACAGTTTGCTGAAGCGGACGAATACCATCCCGAGAGAGTTGAAACCCCAAGTACATGATAGATGCCTGAAAAAATTTTGATTTCTGAAGATTATACTTAAGACCGGCAGTCTGTAAGACATGAAAAAGTGTGCGGAGATTCTGAAGATGTTCTTCAGTGTTGGAGCAGAGGCCGAAAGGTGTGTTAAGGACCAGAAACTGCTAGGAAGCAGCATCGAGAGGAAGTTGATGATAAGCTTCTGACAGGTCAGGTTTAGAAAAATACTGGCCTCCAGCAAGTTTAGTGAACAATTCTTCAGGTCAAGGCATAGGGTAAGTGTCGATAAGGCATTGAGCATTTACAGTGGCTTTGAAATTGCCACAGAGACGAGTATCACCATTTGGCTTAGCAACGACAATGACAGGAGAGGGCCACTCACTGGAAGTGACAGGAAGCAAGACCCCTGAAGCAGTGCGACGATCCAGCTCCCGTTTGACATGATCACGAAGGGCCACAGGAATGGGCCGAGCCCGAAAAAACTTAGGCCAATCAGTGGGTTTGAGAGTGATATGAGCTTCAAAGTCGTTTGCACGGCCTAACCGAGGAGAAAAAAGGGACGAAAATGTCGTCGACGAGAAATCCAATTGAGCATAAGGAATAGCATCAGAGACAATATTGACAGGGTCATCTATGGAGAACCCAAAAACGCGAAAGGCATTGAAACCAAAAAGATTCTCCACGTTACTATGGTCGACCACAAATATGGAAACAATGCGAACGACAGATTTGTAAGATACCTCAGCATCAAATTGTCCCAAGAGAGAAATCTTCTGTTTATTGTATGTCCGTAATTGCATAGTGACAGGTGACAGGGTTGGAGAACCCAACTGAAGATACGTCTGAGAATTGATGATAGTGGCAGCAGAACCAGTATCCACCTGCATGCGAACATCTCGACCAAGTATTTGGACAGTGAGGAATAACTTCCCTGAAAGGGAAGAAGTACAATTGACAGACAACACAGAATCAGAATCAGCGCCATGTTCATGAACATCATGTATGCGGTCGGCTTTGCAAACGGATGACACATGACCCTTTTTTTTTGCATTTGTGACACACGGCCCAACGCTGTGGACAATCCTCTCATGAATGTTGCATAAAACACCGCGGACATGAAGGAAGTTGCCTTGAGTTTTGCTGCAGTTTCTTAGAGGTTTGTTTATGGTTATGCCGAGGCTGCGCTTGGTAGCGTACTACAGCCACGTCGGCTAGCGAGGACACACCACACGCTTTGTCAACAGCGCACAGAGGTTGTATTTCCCCGACGTCACCCCATGCCTCTATTTGCGCTCCAGCGGTGCGAGAAATTTCGAAAGACTGAGCGATGGATAGGACTTCATCTAGAGTCGGATTTGCCAACTGAAGGGCACGTTGCCTAACTTCTTTGTCGGACCCCAACCGGATAATAGCATCCCGTACCATGGAATCGGCGTAGGATTCTTTGTGAATGTCAGTAAGAAATTGACACTTTCTACTGAGGCCGTGAAGTTCAGCAGCCCAAGCACGATAGGATTGATTTGGTAGTTTTTAACAACGATAATAGGCAACACGAGAGCCTGCCACATGCATATGCTTTTGAAAATAAACGGACAGAAGTGAGCACATTTCAGCAAAGGACAAAGACGCAGGATCGTTTAAAGGAGCCAATTGCGACAACAACCAATACATTTGAGGCAAAATCCATGAAAGGAATAGAGACTTACATGTTTGGTCGTCTGTGACATGAAATGCCAAGAAGTACTGTTGAAGACGTTTTTTGTAATCAGGCCAGTCTTCCGTCGTTTCGTCGTAAGGAGGAAAAGGAGGTAGAGACGACGACGAGAGATGCCCCACATTGGATGTCGCGACGAAATCATGAATCGCATTTGTGAGAAGCATTTGCTGTTCTATGAGACCTTGCAATAGTTGCTCTAAAGTAGCCAGGGAAACACGTGGGTCAACGATGAAAAAGAAAAATTCACTACCTCGTCGCCAATTGTTATAACTTCAAGTTGAACAAATATATTTCAAGGACGACGCAATACATGAATGTCACATATCTAGTAAACAGAGTAAGACGTGTGTCACTTTAACAGTCAAATCATCACTGAGTCCGAGTCTAGCGGCCGCTGGCTGGCTGGCCGCTTAGGTGGCGCTGCTGCTGCATGGCTGGCAGACAGCGCCGCATGTAGAGGACACGCGTAACTGCGCGGCGGCACTTTGGAAGATCGGCAAGTCACAACAGTTATACTATTCTTTCCACTATACTGTCAGCAGGAGAGCAAACATGGGTGATAAAAGGAATGCATGCATAGCAAGCATGTGTTCTTTCCCTTAGCAAACTGTATATCATCCATTTCACATTGACTTCCCATGTCCTGTGCAGGCACCCAGTTGTCTCCTCTATCCCTTCATCTGAAAACATGTCCCTTTTCTCCTGCCTTTCAAGGTCTTTGAGTCTGCACCCATTTTATACTTCTCAACTTTAGAATACCGGATGCGAGGCATCAGGATTTCTTACTCTCAGGACATAAAGTTGTGGCTGGTGGGATGAGGCGGCCTGCAGCGTCACTCGGCCCCAGGCACATGTCTTTTATAAGTGGTGGCAGGCCCTGGAGGCATTGATTGTGTCTCAGCAGTGGGATGTCGAAGTGTGCATGCATCACGAGTCCTTGAGCATCAAAATCCTCTGTACAGTCACTCGCCGATCATACTGGCACCAAAACAGAGGATGACAGAGAGAGGGCCAAAATACTGAATTCATGATTATGTTCATGTAAAAGAAACTAGTTGTATGCAAAGTGCTCACAAATTTGTGAGTGAAACAACTGGATAATCCAGTGTTCAGTTTTTTCCTTCTTCTTCCAGTACAAGGTTGGGACAGAATGAATTTGGCTGTGGGTGTCATTGGTGATATTTTCATCAATTGGATCTGAATGTCAAATTTTCTAGTGGAGGACTTCACTATAAAATCTGCTTAAATGACCAGAAATTGGAGGATAACGAGAAGAAAATTGTGACTTATAATAATCATCTTCTTTAATGTAATAATGTAATTGTATATGAATTTTTGATGTGAATGATGTATTTCATTTTCAGTATTTCTCTTCTTTGAGGATAGAAGTTCATTGTGCTCTTATTGCACTAGCTGTTGGGCTAATGAGCATTAAAGGAGTCTCAAACATGGAACACCAGAGAGGTATCAGAGGTAAATGTGATTCTTGCAATTATTCCTACTTTAGTTTTTTTCTTAACCAACTTTAATGTGTGCAGGAATTCAATATACAGAGAATAAATTAGAATTAAGGTACAAACATAAAGTACAATGGGAGCTATATTGAATGTAATACTCCGAGAGGCTGAAAAAGAAACAAAAAAGAATAAGAAGAAGTAACGTGTAATGAGTTACTGTAATTTAAGCCAAGGTGCATTGAAAAGGTACAGTTTGGAGAACCAATTTTTGTCCGTAACATGCTAAGGAAAATTGTAGCAGAACTAGGGGCAGAGGAGACAACTCATTGAATAGTAGAAGCACAAGAGTAGAGGCACAAGGAAGCGTGAAGACTTTGTTAGCTTTCAAATGAATCCTTTAATGAGCTAGAATACACATACATAAACACACAGCAGCTACATTATGCCAAGTGAACACACAACACTGAAACTGCAGTTCAGCAGACACATCACTAGCAAGGTAGAACCTGACTTGTTGACCCATTAGGTAACAAATGCCACTGAGTGCCCTGGAGTGTAGTTTTGTGACCATGGTCTCATTTCATATAACTAGGAGTACTCACAGGAGAGAGCAATCACATCCATGAGAAACTAAAGCCAGACAGGTTTGTTATCTGTTCTTCACAACCTTTTGTAATAGGCAGCAGAATGCAACACAATTGTCTCGATCCTTGTAAACAATAACAGGCTGCATAATATCAATCCAAATTGTCTCCTTTAGGATATCTGCTATTCACAGAGGCTCATGATATTTTGTTGAGGAGACACACCATTGAAGGTGTAAAAATGCATTGGTTGGAGGAGAGTTTGCAGATATGGCTGCACAGAATCAAGCCGTATTTAGTTTTCTGGCAATTTGCAACTTAGGTTTGTTTGTGAAGGTGAAAGTGTTTTTCTATGGAGAAAGGGTGTGAAATTACTCCACATTTGCTTATAAAGTATTCTCATATTGGGGTAGTGAACCTGATAGTGTGGTCAGTACTGAGCATGTAGGATATACAGACCTTCATGTGATTCAGATTGTTTTTAACACTTCAAAGTTATACAGCCAAGAGTCTCTGGCCCTTTGTTCTGCTCTAAACTGGTACGGTAGAGCTAAATTGAATCACACCAGGTGGTGGTACAAATCTCTGCTATGGCCGGAATCAGCTAGCGTCACTGATTCTTTATATCGCATTATTGATGCATACATTTCAAAAACTAGTAGGACTGATAACATTTATATATGTTCCCCTGCTATTGTTTACATTTTATTTATGTTAATGTACTGTACATGTTCTTTACAGTAACCTACACTTTACACCACTGTAATACAACAATCAGGTTCAACTTTCCAGTGTAAATTAGTTGTATTGTTCTTAGCAGTTACTGCACTGCTTAGAAAAGCTGTTCAAAATGATGGCCACCAATCTCAGTGCATGCCCAACATCAGCATATCATATTCTGCTGGCCTGTTTCAAAATTGCAACAGTATATACTGAATAACATCACAGGCAGCAACACTCCTGTCAACTAAGTACCTACCTGTATCCACTGGGGTCTCAAATAAATGATATTAGAATTCTATATAGTAAATGAAAAAGTGTTGTGCTAAGACGGCTGTGAACTTCCTCACTGACATGAGGTAGTTCTTTATTGTGCTGGAACCAAATCCTCTCACAGACAACTAAAGATATATCTTGTGACAACTCAGCTAAAACATTTTGCAATAACTGACTGACATTACTATACAAGCAATGACGTGGAAAACAAGGTTCAATAAGATGGTTGTATACAATGTCACTGTAGACATTTACAATAAAGTGTGCTTGGTCATGTGATAGAATTATCTGCATATACATCCATACTCTGCAAACCACTGTGAGGTTCAAATGGTTCAAATGGCTCTGAGCACTATGGGACTTAACATCTTACTTCATCAGTCCCCTAGAACTTAGAACTACTTAAACCTAACTAACCTAAGGACATCACACACATCCATGCCCGAGGCAGGATTCGAACCTGCGACCTTAGCAGTCCCGCGGGTCCGGACTGTAGTGCCCAGAACCGCACAGCCACCGCAGCCGGCCACTGTGAGGTGTTTGGCAGAGGATGCTTCCCATAGTATCACACATTAAGGTTTCTTTCCCTTTCATTTGCGTCAGGAGCTCATAAAGAATGATTATTTAATTTCCCTTGTGCATGCTGTAATTAGTCTAATCTTGTCTTTGGAGTCCCCATGGGAATGGTACATAGAGGGCTTTTTTATAGCCCTAGATTCCTCATTTAAATGTGGGTACTGAAATTTTGTAAGTAGATTTTGTGCACAATAGTTGGTGTCAATCTTCAAGCATCTTTCCAGTCAGGTTTTTCAGCATTTCTGTGATGCTCTTCCATGAGTCAATGAAACCGATTACCATTAAGTGCTGCCCTTCTTTATACATGTTCATTACCCCTTGTATGACCTGATTGATGTGGTTGCCACATACTTGAGCAATATTCTAGGATGTGGTGTATGAATATTTTGTAAGCAATCTCCTTTGTATACTTTTTCCCAATATCCTACTAGTGAATAAAAGTTTTCCACTTGCATTGCTTTACCTCTGGTTGAGTCTGTGTGATAATTCCATCATAACTTCCAATTTTTTACATCTAGATGTTTGTATGGGTTGACTGATTCCAGTTGTGACTCGCTGATATCCTAGTCATGGAATACTTATGTTTCTACATTTTATAAAGAACAAGTTTGTGCAGTAGTTAGCATACTGCGCTCTCATTTGGGAGGATGGTGGTTCAAATCTGCCTCCAACTGTCCAGATTTAGGTTTTCTGTAATTTCCCTATATCAGTTCAGGCAAATACCAAAATGATTCCTTTGGAAGGGTGCAGTTGATGTCCTTCTCTATTCTTAACAAAAATAATCCAAGCTTGTGCTCCATTTGTAATGACCTTGCTGTCGATGGGACTTTAACCCCAATCTTCTTTCCTTCTTTTAGTAGAGGAAATGTGTCTACACAACAAGCTGCTGAAGTAACCACTGGCATCATTGGATTTATGGAGTAAAGTCTGGTCTATCTTGTGGTGGGATCCTATGCAAAATGTAACAGTACTCTTCATCAAACTCAGCCACTGTGTGACCAACAGAATACAGTATTGGCAAAATGTCTAAACAAAACGTAGCAAGTTGTTTATCTTAGCACAACTATGAAATTTTAGAAGACCTGACTGAATATTTGTGCAGTTTTTTCCTAGATAACTTTATTATCTGCAAAAAATCTAATGTTGCTGGTAATATTGTTTGCTAGGTTATCAGTATACAACATGAACAAGTGTCCCAACGTACTTCCATCAGACATGAACAAAGTTACTTCTGTATCTCCATCGAAGATAGCATGCTGCATTCTCCTTACCAAGAAATTACCAGTATAATCACAAAGTTCGTTTGACATCCCATAGGATTTTACTTATGTTAATAAGTGTTGATATGGTTCATAGTCACACTTTTTGACAGTCAAGAAATATTCCATCTTTTCTATTGCCTTGGTCCATCGCTTTCAGGATGACATCTGAGTAAAGTGAAACTTGCATTAGGCATGATAGATTTTTTTTGAATTTGTGCTGGTTAGCTTGGAGGAGGCCATTCTGTTTATGATATCTCATTAGGTTTGAGCTCAGAATGTTATAATATTATATGACATGTTAGGGTTCTGCTGATCCCATACATGGCTAATCCTGCTGTTTGTAATACCTTTGTGAGTAAATGAAGTCTCAGCCATAAATAGTTCAAAGTAGAGGAAATGTGTCTACACAACAAGCTGCTGAAGTAACCACTGGCATCATTGGATTTATGGAGTAAAGTCTGTCTATCTTGTGGTGGGATCCTATGCAAAATGTAACAGCACTCTTCATCAAACTCAGCCACTGTGTGACCAACAGAATACAGTATTGGCAAAATGTCTAAACAAAACATAGCAAGAGGAATTTCCAAATGTAAACAATAAAGGTTACTAAGTGATCAGTGTAAGCTTACCAACATAACACTTATGGAATGTCCTCCTGCTATTAATGTATTTGTTGAACATGTTAAATAAAGTGTACCACACTCCAGCAATAGATTTTTGTTGTCATAATGTTATTTGCACACAACATTCCTTATGTGATGATCAGCTTTGTAATATGCAAGAGTCTCCAAATTCGAACCAGATATTAAGTTACACCAATTAGCACCATATCACCAAATTCTCTGGTGGTAGACTAACACATTACTTTATGCGACTGTACTGAATTTTACATGATGTTTATGTTTTCTCTCCCAGGCACTGACTTAGTAACTGTGCATTCTAATAGCTTGGTGTGTACTGATAGTTACAAATTGACTGTTGGGTATTGGCTGACTACATGATATTAATGTAATGATTGCTGAACACAAACTAAGACTTTGTGTGCGGCTCCTATTTATAGGCATGCATAATACAGGAATCACAAAATGGTAAAATAATGCTTATTACATGTTAAATAATAACATAAAAAGCAGAAAGATGAAAAGAGATAAAGATACAATAGTGCCATATATTTGTTAAACTAATAGCTGTATAATTAGGAAATTGCCAAAGTAGCAGTACTGTTTTGTGGGAGAGCAATATTAACAAAAAGGGGATTCCCTTAGTTTTCTAGTAAAATCTTGAGGAAGTGAAATTTTCTGATTTGAATAATCAGCAAACTAATAAGTTATTTTAATGTAAGCAGGCACTTTTGGAATCAGAGAAATCAAAGCTATGGAACTGTGGTACTGAATATTGAAAAGAAGTATAAGGGGCATTCAAAAAGAAATGAGCCAGAGTCTGGAATGTGCAAAACAGGTGACAGGAGGGTAATATTGTGGCATGTGTAATGAGGTGTGATTCCGACCAGAGCATGGAAGTTCACAGCCCATTGCTAAAGTGCATGCGTGTATGTCACATGACTATGCATCAATTGTGACTATGCATCAATCGTCCAACGCTGCCAGTCGCATTGCAAACAGTGACATGGAGGTGTCAACAGAAGAGCAAAGAGGTGTTATTCATTTTCTGACAGCGGAAGGAGTAGGAGGGACAGAAATTCATCGACAAATGTCACAAGTGTACAACAAACACTGCATGCCCCTTGCAAGGGTCAAGGCATGGCACAAGCGCATCAGGGAAGGAAGGATGTCGTTAGCCGTTGATGCACAGTCTGGAGCACCACACTGCATTACTGATGACATCGTCCAGCTGGTGAATGCACTCATTACCCAGGACTGCCGAGTGACAGTGAAAGCCATAGCCACCGTGGTCGGATTGAGCATCGAAAGTGTTCACACCATCATGACGGAATGACTGCACATGTGGAAATTGTGAGCCCAATGGGTGCCCCACAGTCTTCAACCACACCAGGAACCATGTCGAATGGCCCACTGTCTTGCTCATCTGCAGTGCTATGCTCGGGAAGGGAATGTGTTCCTGGCACGAGTGGTTGCTGGAGATTAGTCATGGTTCATCACTTCAAACCAGAATCAAAACGACAAAGTCTCCAGTGGAAGCATCCAGTGTCTCCACCACCAAAAACAGCCAAGGCCATCCTCACAAGTGCAGGAAAGGTTATGCTGATGTTCTTCTTTGACCAAGATGGCCCTCTTCGGATTCACTTCCTGCAGCATGGGACAACAGTGAATGCCCAGTGTTACTCACAAACCTTGATCATGCTTCGCCAAGCGATCAAAACGACAATGCAAAGCCTCATATGACCAACACAGTTGCAGCACTCCTGCAGAAATTCAAATGGGAGGTTCGCAGCCACCCTCCATACAGTTTGCACCTCTCTCCCAGTGATTATGCCATTTTTGATTCCCTTAAAAAGGCTCTGAGGGGGCAAACAATTCGCCTCGGACGACGACGTCCAACTGTATGTGCGGAACTGGTTAACATTGCAGCCCCGGGAATTTACGAGACAACCATTCACCACCTTGTGTCACAGTGGGACAAGTGTCTCAACAGCCAGGGTCAATACTTCTAACATACAGGTACTGGTTTCTGTAATTATGCCACTGGCTTGTTTCTTTTTGAACACCCCTTATACATTTTAAGATTGGAAAATTCTGGAACATGAAAATTTTGAATACTGATGTCTTTTGAAAGATGAAGTTTTAGGAAAAAGTTAAGACATTTCTTGGAAAGAGGAGAATGAAGACCTTCAAATGAACTATTATCAGTTTAGAAAGAAATGACTATTTGCTCATAGAAAATTTCACCTTCATCACATTTGCATGTATAATTAATCACTAATATTCCTTTAATGAAAATGTTTCCATTAGAGTCAAATGTACTGTTATTATCAGTAGTCTGCAAACTATCTGGTGAATAATAAATTTTAATGAAATACAGCATGTATAAGAAATTAGCTATTTTGTGTAACTGTCGTATATCTACTACTAATGAACATATGTCAAACAGGGAAAAAATAATATTGGTGTCAGGGGTGGTATAAGAACAAGTAAGGTGGTTCCACCTTGCTCTCTTAAAAGTGGTGGAGGATCCTGAGATTGGGCATTTACACATCACCTAAGGAGGACAAGTAAATGTCTGTAAGTCCAGGCGGAACAAGAAATTTAGCTGACTAAATATTTCGTACATTACTTCTGAACAACAGTGTTGAGGGAGTTGTATATTCTTAATTTGGTCTTCCAGTCCCTAAGTACCCTATCCCAAATGTTTAGCAGGCCACCGCTTATAACACACTGTTTAGTTTTTGGAAACTTGCACTAAATCGTGTTGTATAAGCACATTGAATTCATACCTCACATATCGATAGTAGTGCCATTCATGTGGACCAGCAGGTGAGACAAAACACCACCTGTATTCAGGGAGAATAGGTTTAAACTTCTTGCGTAGTCATCCTAAATAATGTCTTCATGATTTGCCAAAATCACTTTTACTGTATCGATTTATTCAATAAGGTGATGGTCAGCAACTTTATCTCTTTTCTTGTTTGCAACTGGATTAGTACTTGGGCTTCTAATAAACCCAGTGTCAGTAAGACATTAAGCCCCAAATTTTCTTCTGTTCTTTGATTCACAGTTGCTACATACTATGCAAATAATTTAAGAGTAAAGGCAACAATTCACCAGATACTAAAAGCTTGGAGGCATTGTTGACAGGCACACAAAAAAGGCAGTAAACTTCACTAGCTTTTGAATCAATCATTTTTTGAGCTAGATTAAAATTATTTATGTTTGTGAGTACACGCTATGTCAGAAGACAGTATGCATTATTGCTTCACCAGTTTTCGAGTTATTTTGCTGCTGCAGTCATCTTAAATATATAGATTCGAATTGCAATACACATCACTTTATGGAGTAAATAATACTATCTTTAAAAGTATATGCTCTTATCTTTCATCTAAGAGTAAATTGAAAGCTTAATTTATGTTGATTAGGCTATCTTATCTGCACCTTAATTGTTTTGACCAATGTGTGCACACCTGTGGTATCATATATGCGACTCATGATGTAAGGGGATGAGTGTGGAAGTTCCATTCAAAAATTCGACTGAAGGAGCTGTAAGTTTTGCAGAGAAGTAAATGCAAATAATTTGACTGAGGGCAGCTGCATGTAAAGGTGGAATGCTAACAGTTCAGTTGTCTATTTAGCACCTTTTTATTTCCTCAGTTTTTTCTGTAGTTATTTCTACTTTATTTGAACCCAAACATTGCTCGTGGTTCTTTATTTGTTTTGTCATTATTTGTAATGTTTTACTAAACCATTGTCGTGAGCATGTACTAACTACTCACAAGTTCATATCTTGATTTTTATATTTTATTATTGCTGCTTGTTTTAAAGGCTCTGTTCCTGTCTTGTTCATATGTTGATTTTTGCAGCATTCGGGATGCTTTTTGTTATGGCTTCCTTAATGTCTTTCCCATAATCTACTCACATATACATAAATGAAAACTAGTACACTCTTGCCCTATGTGAAATATAAACAATGGTTGAGGTGAAAGTTCAGCTCTCTACCTTTGTACACAGTCAAGCACAGTAGATGACACATACAAGGGATGCACAAAAATATGAAGAGACACCAAAAACACAATGCATTACAATGCCTAACACAGTATAGGAAAGCCATTGACATTCAAAACAGCTTCCACGCATCCCAGAATTGATAAATACAGGTTCTGTATGGTTTTCAATGGTATCTTATACCATTCTTCCTGCAAAATAATGGCAAGTTCAGATAATGATGATGGATGTGAACAGCAATCTCTCTCTCTCTCTCTCTCTCTCTCTCTCTCTCTCTCTCTCTCACACACACACACACACACACACACACACACACACACTCACACTTCTCTCTAAGGTAGATCATAAAGGCTCAATAACATTGAGATCTGATGGTGACTATAGTTCCCAGGGGAGGTGTGGTAGTTTGGCCTTGTGCTCAAAAAACCAGTCCCAGACAATGTGAGCTGTGCAAACAGGTGCCCTATCATCTTGGAACACAGCATCACCATTGGAGAGCAAACATTATACCATGAGGTGGACCTGATCAGCCAAAATGGTCACAGAATCCTTACAGAGTAGCCATGGGGCCCATTGAGTACCACAACATGGCTGCCCAAATCATTTCTGAACCCCTACCATGCATTACTCTTGGAACGTAAACTCGACAAGACTCATTGGGCCGAATGACTTTCTTCCGTTGCTCCGTAGCCCAGGTTTTATGACTTCAACACCATATTTTCCTGTTACAGGCATTTGCATCAGGGATGAGTGGTAAAACACTTACATCCTGATTGGTGTTTCAACAGGTATTGTATCGAATATTTATACTGGATACAGGGAAAGTGAAAAAACATCATCTCCTGTGTCACAAACACTTTGGCCACCTTGGTTCAAAAAGCACCCACCATATGACATGTTTGAATGCACTGAGCTCTGACATAATGCACTCACAATTACACAGAACACTGTTCTAACCATGATCGACACTTGCAATATATTGAGGACATTGCACAGATGCCATTTGTGGTCAAATACAACAGTGCAACCTGCTGACTTGGCTAGCATTTGCATTTATGTTCAAGTTTGCATTTCTCACAGTGTTTCTGTATTTTTGCCCACCCCTGTAGAAACTAGGAGATTGTTGCTTAGCATTACAAAATTATTTTTTTTAAACCATGACTTAAAATTTCCATCACCGTAATTGAACTGTGTTAAAGAGTAGTACAATATTTTATCACAAACAGACATATATTGTTGACTGTGGTTAACATTATAAATATTGTAATCTGTGGTTAAGTGAATGTAATTTTCCTGTTTCAGTCAACAATGACATCTTTCACAACTTCAGCACAATAATTTAGTACTTGTACATATTACTTTTATTTTATATAGCATTCGACATTGTTATATAATTTCTCTTTTGTTGCAAATTTATAAATTTGAAATGACAGGACTTTCGCAAAGCTTCACAATAATTTGACACAACAGTTTAACAAACATTCTTACAAATTGTCTCCTTCTGTATATTATATTATCATTATTAATTGCATTATCATATTTTATGTGAGTTTAGGCGAATACAGCAACATACCAATGGAACAGTTAATGATGTGGATAGATACACATGCATCTGAGTCTGCAGTGTTTGCTGGCCCCATGTCAGTGATGGCAAATGTTGCACTATCAACAAAGAGACCTATTGTGAATCATCCACATTATGAGGATATAGAAGCCAGGTCTGTTGTTCAGCTCTCCAGTATTAACTAAATGGAATTAGGTAGATAATAGGAAGATGTAATTTGTATTGGCATGAGTGACTGTTGTAGCTCTGTCATCAGATTTAGATTTTCTATATACATTCTATTGTTTAATGTGTTATATGTTAGTGGCTTGATTACCTGTAGACCAGATTCAGATTTTTCAGATTCTTTATTAGCCATTGACCACATGTAGCAGAACGGGCTTTACATTGTTAATTACTATTTTTCCTTGACCATTGCCCTTCTGTGTAACAGTTGCATTATGGTGATATTAATGCAGGTCAGTAATTAGCGCAATACATTACATTGCAGAAACTATAATGTGGCAGTCATTGTGAGTATAACCAAACAAGAACTTATAACACCCAAGGGGAGAGGAATGGAGTGGGGGAACAAGCTCTCTAGCAGCAGGGCTGGCAGTTTACATCTGCGTTCTATGCTCCTATGAAAGCAGAACTGAAGTAATGGTTGTAAAGATCACCGATCTCTTCTCATGTTGTTAGGGTCATCCTCAAATCCCATCAAAGACCCAGATTAGTCTCTTCACTCATTTCAAAATAAAATAAGAAACAAAAACAACAAGGAATGCAAAACACAACACAAAGCAAAGCAAAGCGGAAGACACAAAGCATTCAGTAAAGCCTGCAGCACAGTTGTTTGCTGAGGCAGGCAGTGTCATAAACATGGTAATTCTGTCTTGACCTGTACTGGTATCTTACAGAACCTTAGTTCAAAACACCCCTATGTAAAACTGCCACGTTACAGTGTCTGCATAATAGTGATGCTACGTATTGTTCTTCAGATATTGTTTACACTAGTTTCCTCATGTTTACTGAAATGAAGGTATGTTACACTTTAGGGCTTGCTAAGGTAAACGTTCATTATCTTTCTCAGGGAACGTACAAAGAAGGTGTACATGATATTTGGCCGAAGACCAGCTTGGCAAGTGTTTGAAGTTCTTTCCGACATGGGCGTGGACTTTGTTGTCCTAGAAGAGGCCTGGTGTTTACCAAAAAGCAGGTTGGTTAAAGTTTTTGTATTGTATGAAAGCTGTTACTAGTACAATATATTTGCTCCACAGTAGTAAATATCAAAACCTTGATGGATCTATGCAGTAGCAGGAAAGAAAATTATTCTCAAACATATTTTCAGTTTTTTTAAGTTTCGTATGTCATTCCAAGGAAGAAAATAGATACTGCTTTCCATTAACTTAATTGCTTGTTGGGCATAACATCTTATTTCTTGAAAAACTACAAACTATTAAAACTAAATTATTATACTTCAGTAAGTAATTTTTCACTAAAATAATTAAAAGTGTTGATGCCACATTAAGGTTCAGTTTCCCCACATTCAATACATGCAACTCTCACTACAATGCCATTACTAACACAGTAAGTTGTGCTTTTCTCAATTTAGAATCATGTCATGCTGATAGTATAAATTTGCTTATTTATTTCTTCTTGTGTGATGAAGGGACCATAATTTGTTCATGTTTGTGGTTGCCTAAATTTAATTATAGCTTTGACTTGGTTTTTGGTTTACTAATGCACTTCCTAGTGAATGAACAACTTGAGTAATGAAGGTATTTGTGTTAATACTGTGAAATTAATTGATCAGACTAATACAAAAGACAATTTTCTTGTCAGTTGCTAATGTTTTCTTGGAAAATAATATTTTTTAAATGATTTAAAATATCAGAGCATTGTCAGAATCAAATAATAGTGTTGTTATTTCATTGATTCTATTTGTCCTTCTCCCTGCCATGTTACTGATATAGATTTTCAAGCAATGGAAAGTCCAGGGTGGAATAACAGCAATATGAAAAAGATAAATTGCTACTCACCACATAGAGGAGGTGTTGAGACACAGACAGACACAATGAAAAGACTGCTAAACATTTAGTTTTTAGACATTTTTAGACAAAGAAGTCCACACACACACACACACACACACACACACACACACACACACAGAGCCGCTTGGGCCCCTTGAGCCTGAGTGACGGTATACAGTAACTCTTTTTGTGTGTGTGTGTGTGTGTGTGTGTGTGTGTGTGTGTGTGGTTCTGTAATTTGTATTTCTTAATTCTATAACTCTTGTTTTCCATCTTGATGAGGGTGTAATTAGAGTACACACTCCACGTAAATGAAAACAGTTGTTGATGAGATTTTCATTATGGATGTTATCTTTTTGAGTGTAGATTTTAGACATTTCAAGTGCATTTATTTCAAAATATTTTGTAAGGATCATTGATAACCAAACAGCTGAGTGGCTGTGGATCTCCTTCACCAGGCTATTAATTTGGTTTCTTTTTTCTCACCCAGTATTGTTATTTCTGATTTTGCAAGTGTAAATTTACTTTTAGCTTCACAGGTTTTGAAATCCAACCTGTTACTATCACTGGACATTGATTTCCCTCTAATTCTACACTGCAGTCTGTGCCCTGGTATCCTGGGTGATTTTACTACTTGGTCTTGTTGTCCATTCTTGCAAGTGGTTATTTCATTGGGCTTCTAGTCAGGACCACACTTATTGTTAGAAGCAACTATCACAGACATAAAGACAAATCCTTCTCTTCTCCCTAAACACAGTATGACACTCATCACTGCAGTTTTGTATTTCAGAACACTCTACCTCATAGCACATCCCTTCAAATGAACTATTCCTGGATGGTTCTAGCAGATGCTGTGCAAAATTGGTCATAATTTGTGTTCCTTATGCATGTAGGCAACAACAGTTGTTCATCAGATACAGCACTTAAGACCTCAGTCTACATCTTGCTGCCACCTGGAAGCAGTCTGATGAACATCTGCACCTTCCTTAAGCTACCGGCATGAACACTGATACATGGCTGGCACCTCACACTCAACAACCACACTATGTATTCAGTGAAATTGTACCCACCAGCACCATTCTGGCATGTTTACTTTTTTTATCCCAGTATGTTATGTGTAACAACAGATCACTCATTCATTAGCTCAGTTACACTGTTTTGTTTTCATGCTTAATACATGTTGCTTACTCGAGCCCCAGCTTGGCAATTTCAATAACAAACTTTACTGCCCCTTTGTCAAATCCCGATTCAAATGTGGTATTTCCACATCATGCGTTGAAAAGTATCATTTTGGACTCGTGCAGCATCCTCTGTTTGGTCATGGTAGTTAGTGTGATTAAGATATTAATGCTCTCCTATTCTTCCTTTATAATTTGCATGTGTCAGTGAATTTGTACCTCCTTGATGATACATTTAATAGAATTATGCAGATTGCTCTTTCTTTTGCAAACCAATTTTGGTGCTGATGTTATCTTCCTTTTTCATTGCCAGCAGTAGCATCCATGTTTTCTAATACAGTGAAGCTTTCTGCTAGTTTTTACTTCACTAATAGATTGTCAGTATGTTCTGATGTACATTTTTCTTGCTGATGTTCATAATCTGTCATTGGTATCAAAACTAAGGTACTGTGGAGACAATAGTCATCGCACTGATTGACATTCTGTGTTTGGAAATGATCATTTTTGAGACGTAAATTGCAGCAGCCACTCGTCTTTGTTTCTTCACAAGGGACCAAATACGTGATAATTTAGAAACTATTTCAGATGTAATTTCTGTATTAACTACCACTGACAGAGATTATTTATTGTGCTATTAAATTTGTAGAAAACATACCAACAGAGATACATTTGCCAAACTTTTCAGACATCTGGTGTTGTTGCACTCATGTTGTAGTGTTCTGACATTTGCTTATTAGTATTCTTTCTGTTACCAGGGCAGGATGCAGCATCCTAGAAATTTGGGATACAGTGGAGGAGAAATTGCCTTGGAATCCTGTTTGCCCAAAATTGTTTCATGGGGATCCAGACCCATTTGAGAGAGTATTCTCAAATGGCATGTATGTAGTCCTAAAAATACATCAGCGGGATCAGACACCACCTAGCTATGTTGAACTGGTGCCCCCAATGGAGTATATCATGTAGACACCCACGAATGAACTGAAAATGAATACCAAAGAAGAGAAAGATTAAGTGTTGTATATGATTATAGTAAAGTTTTTTAATATTTTATGTGAGTTAGCAAGTGAATTGTATTTTTGTTTTTTTGTTTTATACTGTTGAATTTTATATTAAAATTTGACTGGTTCGTAATGAATGGTGGCACATGAATTCTATTTTAGCATGACAGCTATTCTCCTAAATAACCCACTTGATTCCCCCCCCCCCCCTCTGTGTGTGTGTGTGTGTGTGTGTGTGTGTGTGTGTGTGTGTTTGTATGACTTACACATACCAGTTGTGTAAGAACTTTTGTGCTATTTTTACTATAAACAAGTTGATGTTAGATAAACATTTTTGGTGCTCTGCTAGATGTGTATGAACCTAGTGTTGCATATGCTGAAAATAACAACATATCAGTGTGGGCATTTGGAAACAACATTGACATAGGAAATACAGGGTGGTGCATGAAAAACTGGCCCTGAGTACAGAGTGCTTGCCAGTTACACATGAATTGTTGCCTATTATGAGCAGATACAAGAAAAAATACATGAACATGTAATTATCAAGTAACAGTTAAATAACAAATAACCTAATGCTGTTGTATCTGCTCACGGCGGGCAACAGTTCATGCATAAGTGGCGAGCAGCCTGTACTTAGGCCAGTTTTTTGTGCACCACCCTGAACTAACGACCCACCATATCTTTACACAGGTGGCAACAAGTATCTACAGGGTAGCAGTAATAAATTATCTATAAAAACCATCCTTCACATCAGTCTGTCTGTCAGTGAAAACTGTATCAAAATCAGTGCAGTTGTTCCTAATATTAGCCTTCACATGCAGCCAGAAAAATGTGGCTGGAGCCTTTAATTTATAATAAGTAGTGAAGTGACATTTCAGGATGTTGTTGGTGGGAAGTATTTCTGGTTACAAAGAACCTAGAAATCTTGCCTCAATACACTCTGTGGCAGAAATTTGTATATCGGAAAGCTTTCAACCAAATGTGTTCTGCATGGATTAATTGATCATGATATCCATCAGACTGCACATGTCCCAAATTCTTTAGTACATTATTAATTCATTGTGAATAAAACTAGTCAAAAAATAAGAGCAGATAGTGGAATGAACAAGGAGGGAACACTATGAGCAGTTGGCTTTTATATTAGTGATAGAAGGAAATTAGGGAAAGAAACAAGTGTTACAAACTGGAAGAGACATAAAAGTGGTGAAAAAACAAGGAAGAGGCTATTGCAGATAAACATGGATAAACAAACTGTAAGAAATTAACATTATGAGAAGGTAAGTAATGGAATCAAAATGCTGTCGAAAAAGTTCTCTGTTGCAGGGATATAATTCAGTGAAAGTCATACATCAGAATACTGTAAACTGTATCCCTACATATTCTGCCTTTCACATTCCTATTTACACGTAGAACTTATATGATCACCATAAATATTTCAATAAGTCAATATACAGTATGTTCAAAACCTGGAGGGTCAAAATTCTACATGTAGAAGACAAGCATAAACTGAGTATTTTGAGAGAATGAACGAATACCTTGAAATGAAGGCTTCAGACAATACAGTATTTCAAATTAGCAATGTATTACCTGGCAAGGTGAACTGATTATGTGGTCAGGGTGGCAACACCGTCATGTTTACATCTGAGAAGCAGGGAGGGAAGACAGTATCAACATACATTTCAGTACTCTTACAGGTGGAGTGCGACCACATTGTATGTACCACTGAATGAAATGCCCATTTAGAACAGATAAGGGACATACAGTATATATTACTCTGACTGCTCATGACACTTCCCAGGGAGTATCCATAAAACTACTTTCCCCTGTGATGTTGCTTCTTTCCAATGGTCTGTATGTCGATTCATTGTCCTGTTTCAGTCACAGATGATAATGCCAACTCTTTGTTAGAATCTATGCCACTTATTTTTTTGCATTTTCAGTTTTCTCATCTGTCAAAGAATTTCTTTTCCCCTAATCATCACATGCCTTTCTTTGCATGCTACACAGACCTTCTGGTTTTCTAATGTCATAGCACTAAAACCTGATGTCACAACAATAAAAGGTCGTGGTTTTGATTCCCAGTGACCACCTTAATTTTTTCTGTCGTGGAAAGGTCTCAAAGGAGGTTCTCTCAGCCTTGTGATGCCAACTGAAAAGCTGCTCAAATATAAAAGCGGCAAAACTGACGTGAAAGTCGCCAAGGTATCAGTTTACTCTAAAGGCTTGTACCACACTAGATAACAACACATGACATTAATTTATTAGTAACAAATGCATCGGCCTTTATTTTTTTGGGGTTAGAGAGTGAAATGCTTGATTAATTATGCTTACCGATCTTAACTCTTTGCAAGAGTCCAGATCAGTTCTATAAGATTTAGGTCGAGACTATATAGGGGAAGCAGGAAGGGAACCATTTTCTTGCAAAATTTTGTCAGTCGTATAAATAGGAGAGGGTTGGTACTCCTTCATTGACTGATTGGCGACTCCATAGAGTGCTGCATGCACAACGACCATTGGATTAATAAAATTAGAAGGAAGGTTAGCGTTGGCCATAATTTTGAGTTATTGTGATCGTTTCATAGCTTCTGTTACTGCTAATAACTAGACACCAGTACCTATGAGCTTTAATTTGTATGCTAAAGCACTGAAGATGATCATTATGTGATAGAAAATCGATTTTGCTGTTAATAAATCATCAAAATTATGGCCATTGCTGACCTTCCTTCTAATTTTATTATTCCTTCATTAATCTCAAACATTTAGTTTTCCTAGTTGCTATGTATCTTTAACTTTTTTCTCTCTATTTATACATGATAGCCTGCCATTTTCCTGTTATAGCTATGGAGGAGAACAGAACATGAAACAAAACTCTGCATTCACAACAATGAAAAGTTGACTGGCACTGTTGTTTGACAATACTCTATGCAACATTTAATCACAATAGCGTGTATGAATCTACAGTTCATCTAACTAAGCTACTCAGCACTTTAATCCCAATGCTTCATTTTCTGTAAAAAACCTAATGTGCTATGCTTTTTATGCCAGAATGTTCTTTCATGACAAAAGCTGTGTATTGCACATAATAATGCAGAAATTGCTATCTAATAACACATTTATCCATATCATCAATGAAATATTTATTGTTTGCATTTTACTAACACTGCTCTGGCCCGGAGATCTGTCTCCTGCTCCACTCAGTAGCATGTCTCTCCTCTCATAATTTGCATACCATTGAGTTACTTAACTTTTGCTTGTTAACATTATTTGCTTACACCTTCTGTCTCCATGTCTGTCAGCTCTACAACAACTTTCTCTTTCTCACCAAAAGTTTAACATGAACCGTATGTTGTCACAGCTTCCTGTGAAGGTGTTTTCCACTATCACTTTTTGGGCTAGCACTCCTAGGTAACAATATGCACTACATTGAACTGGAATGTGACTGTACCTCATGACCTCATCACATGATCACATGGTTAGAAAACCACTTTGCCTTGTCGAGTAATGTGTGGATTGTTTGTAAACTTCTAATGTTTCATAAGAAACAATGGCCTATCACATTTATGTTAATGGCACTACATTAATTTTCAGCTCATGAATTGGTGTCAAAAATAGAGCATAACTCATTACTGGAACATTTAATATATGCAGTAGAATATAATGTACAGAAAGCTGAACAAATAGCAGAGAAAAATTTTGCAGCAGATGTAATCCTAATTGTAAGAATTTTATCACTGTGGATAGAAATTTTAAAGGAATTCAGTCACTCAAGCCACAGAGAAGGAATTGGCTGCACAACAAAATTTGAGAAAGTGACGTTGGATCACATGGGAGTTGATTCATCAGTAAGCACCTGTCAACTTTCCTGCGAAATGCAATTTAAAAAAAAAAAAAAAAATAGTCTTGAGAGTAATGATGGAGCCCAAATTACATTGCTGTCATAGACAGTGTGTGCAAACAGTGGTGCCAAACGATTGTGAACTCAGAGCTCAGTTCTGTCAATTTATTACTAAGCAAAATACAGCTGTAATTTTACAAGATTATAACAGGATCTCATTTACTTACAACCAGTTTGGATGTTGCACTTTACCTGATGTTAGTTCTAGATGTGCTGCCACAATTATTGGAGACTGTAGCTATTAGTGTCTGTGAGAGGATGTGGTTTCAACATATAATGGTGCATCATCTCATTTCAGTATTAGTGCCATGGGTACCTGAACAAGATATACTCTCATTATTGGATTAGAAGCACAGGTCCTGTGGCCCGGGCGATTGCCAGATTTCTTTTGTATAGATTTTTCCCTCAAGGGTCACGTAAAGTTGTCGGTAAATGAAACCCAAATAGAAAGTGAAAGTGAAGTGGTTGATAGGGTGCTAACTACATGTCTCATTGTATAACAAACAAGGATATTTGAGAGACTGTGGCAAAACTTTGTGTCGTTTAACACATGCATTGAGATTATCAATCACCAATTTGCACAACTGCTATGAGCTTAATTTACTATTATACGGTATAAATTGTTTATGCTGAAAAAAAATCCTAAGTATTCATTTATGACCATTAGTTCCTTAACTCAAAATACTGATCTAGGCTCCTCTACCATCTGTATAATTTTGACCTTAAGGCTACAGGCACATGTGTGATTTTTCCATTGGGATTCAAGCTGGAAAAAATGCAGCAGGAATTCAGCACACACACAGCACACACACAGCCACACACAGGTGGAAAAAAACTGCTGGGCATTGGCAGTGAGATTGCCAAGTACGTACACATGAGAAAAAACTTGTCAATACCAGCAATGGACAGTGTTTTATTGGGTAGCAATTCAGTTTTCGCACTGTCTATTACATGCTGATTGTCCTTGAAGTCGAAGACAGCAGAGGAAATAGTTAATCCGCCCTATCCTAATGGTAAGTCAATAAAGGGAAAGTTTGTTCTTCTACATTAGGAACTGAAGGAGTATCCCAATTTATTTTTTGAGTAGTATCGAATGCCTGTTAATTAATACTAAAAACTTATCTATAATACAAATAGAGGCATCAGGAAATTTTTTTCTTGATTGTACTCTTAGGTGTGGCAGATGGGAGGCTACGGCCAGGAAGGAGATTCAAATTTGTTCAAAGCAACTAATCTGGAGTAAAAATTTACACACACACACACACACATTAAATTTGTCTTGAAACCTTTTGAAAACTATCCTACCAACATACCCATTTCACATGTATTTGTGGTTGATGAGTCATTTGCTCTACATGAAAATATCTTAAAACAATTTCCAGAAAAAAAACCTTAATGCCTAAGGTAAAAAAATAAAGATTATCAAAAGAAAGGCATTTTGTACATATGGCATTTTAGCTTGTAAAGGGTGGATTTTGCACTGGCTGATAGATGTGAGTTTTGAATCTGTTGGCATAATTATAACATGTTGTGTATTGCACAATTATGTGAGGATTGTTGACAGTTACAACTTTGAGGAGAAAGTGACATGTCCATGACAAGTATGTCTGCATGCAGAACTAGAGGCAACACAAGTGAAAAATTTGTCAGGGACCAATCTGCAGACTTTTTATGTTCTATTCATGGATCAGTGCCTTGGCTAAACAGCCTTAAGGAATTAATCTTAAGTGACTGCCCTAACAGAAATATGAACAACAGCTTCCCTATAAATTTAGGTGAAATAAAAAATAAAACATTTTTTATAGTTTTTGTATCTATCAGCTTTATTCCTTTCTTCCTGTACCATTTTCTCCCACCCTCCCCCAATAAGTGCTATGGTAATTACTAGCCACAACTCTGCCTCCATGCTCCTGTTTTTATGGTCTAGACTCATATTGTAAATACATAGGTATTTTTGTAACTCTAGAATTAACAGCTCACTGTTCACGTAATGTTACACATGAACACTGAAAGGTTCTGGTCAGGAGTGTGTGACTGGCAGGACACCGCATGAAAAAACTGCTCGTGTGGACACTCGAGCAGAGCATGCGGAGAAATAATCCAGGCTGCAGTCTGCTGTGTATGGCCTCTAAGATGTGCTCCGCATGTGCAGCAGCTGTGTGAGGATGTAGTTAGTTAGATGTATAAGGAATCAGTTGGCATATTTAGAGTGTTCAGGATGAGGGGAGAGGTAGTGTTCAATAGTGGAGAGGCTATGGGCATGGAGGACGTTGGTGTACAAGAAGGTGGCATCAACAGCGACAAGTGGGTCTCTAGTTGGCAATGTGAAGAATGTAGCTTGTGTCTTTAATATGGGAAGTTAGGCTGGGGGTATTTGGTTGGAGGTGTTGGTCAACGAGAGCCAAGATTCTCTCAGTGAGCTCACAGTAACCAGCTACAACAAGCCTCCAGGACTGTCTGGTTTATAGATTTTGGGAAGCATGCAGAAGGTGGATGTGAAGGGGGTTATTAGGATGAGGAGAGAGATATATCAGGTGAGACATTCTAGAATCAGGCTAAGGATGTGAGTAAGGATTGAAGGTCATGCTGGACTTCTGGTATGGGGTCACTATAGCTGGGATCATAGGTGCAGTAATCAGACAGTTGGCAAGTGCCTTCTGTCAGGTAATCATTGCATTTTATAACAGAGGTGGAGCCTTTAACTATAGGCAGAATGATTAAATCCTAAAGTTGTGGATGGTTGTTCTTTCTTCCTTTGAGAGGTTTGTGTTCCTGATTCCTGGGAAAGGAAGGTGAGGCCCAGTTGGAGGTAAAGAATTCCTTAAGGTAATCATGGGGTGGTTAGGTGGGAGTGGAGGAAGGTCACAGATGGATGATTGTATGAAGTGGGAGAGGCAAAGTTCAATGTTGGGATTTGTTTGGAGATATTGGCGGCAAAAAGTGTTTCTACTGTATGAATTGATAGAGCGAGAAAAGGTATTTGATGAGTCCAGCATGATTGAACTTCGCTGTAGGGCTAGGTGAGGCCTTTGGATAAGACTGAAATTTTTGTATGATTGAGGTTTCGGGCGATAGGTCAACAAAAGTGTTTTGATTTTGTTTAGGTTCTGGCTTTTGAGGAATGTTGCGAGTTTTGTGCACATAGCAAGGAGGGGTTTGGGTGCTGTGAGGGGTTGACAAGGGCATTCAGTGGGGTATAGGATACGTATCGATGGGTAGTGGCACTCCAAGGTGGGAGTAAAATGTCAATAAATTGGAAAACTTTTGGAGATGATGTTTGTAGTGCACTTCCAGATGTTAGAGAACATGGGTTTCAAGTGATGAGAAAAGGTGTATATAGTTGGGGTTGTGCAGTAACAGTGAATGAGGGATATGGATTGGTAGAATCTGAAGGCTCAGGAAGCATTTAAGGAAAAGGATGTGGGCCTGTGTTTTAGCTGGGGATATGATACTTTTCTGCACTGATGTAGATAAATGGAGCAGGGGTCCATTTGGGATGGGATGTTGCCAGGGAGGAGGAAAAGGAATGTACATGACATCAGGGATTGGTAAGTATGGGTAAACACTGTAGGGCAATATTGGAGGAAAACTGTGTAGTATCTGATGGATTATATTGTTGCTGCCCTCTGCAAACAGAATTTTTCTGCCTGTACCCTACATTATCTGGAAAGTCACTGATGTAACCATTCAGTCCAAAATGTTTTGAGAATGGAATAATAAGAAATAGAGAAAAGTTGAGGTGATAGTTTTAATGCTTCAGGTGTTCTTCATGGTCTCCTCCACTCAACAAACAGATCGTTCATAAAAACATGCAAAACTGTCAGAAATCTCATTCTTTTAAATGTTGCTCAACTCGTGCATCACAGCTCGAATGCTAGTTGTTTTCAAAATGCTGACCCTTCATGCTAGTTTCTGCACTGTCATTTTGTGGTAGGTTTGTATTGATAAAATCAATTTTTTTTCACTTATGATGAACTGTTTTTGTTCAGGAGTCAAGATGTGGGAGACAAACTTTACACTCACGTTTCTCTTCATTCTGGAAAATGTTTTGAGCACTATATTTATAGGTATTACTTGATTGCAATCTGTGACACAACAAATTTGATACATTACAGCTATATATTCACTACTTAACACTTCCTGCTCACAACTGACTGCTAGATTGCACATCTGTTGTTTAAAGTTGTTTGTTCAAGCTGCCAATGTAGTTATTGCACTGAAGTTGCTTATACACCAAGAATAAAATTAGTCTCTGGATGGACTGTGCACATCAGGAACAGTAATGCTATCTCGAGGAGCTCCTTTGGTAATGCATTTTGAATCTGATAAATATTTTCTAAAAATTTTGGTTCATTGCAGGCCCACACTGCCTCCACTATCTGTAAGTTCCTGTTACTGTGGAATCTGAGTGACTTGCCTCTTTCCCTACCTGTAGTTTTAACAGGCAAGTTTTTGTATCAGTTGGAGTAGAATTTGTATCTCCTGAAAGTATTGACAAGCCTATCTGCCTCCTTTCTAATTTGACAAATTTCTGGATAGTATCTTCATTTTTATACAGTCAACATCTGCATCTCCACAGTTTACAACTTATGTGACTAATTCTGTTTTGAGGTGACTGTATGACCTAGGGCAGATAATGTGGAATGAAATTTCCATGACTGGACTGAGGTAACATGAGTGGAGCAATGCACATGAATCAGTGGTGGAGGTACGACCAAAAGGGGCAACTACTTAAGAACCAGACATCAGATAAAAGAGCATAGTGTGATACCACAACCACAAATATGCTGAAAACAGTGACAGTCCCACATTGCATAATTATACTACCGTGGCACCTTGCTCTAAGTAAACACTCAAAAATCTCCTTTTAAGCCAAAACTAACTGTGCAACAAAGAACAGGTCCGGCTGGTGTAGAGCCATTGATAAAGTTTTTTGATAATGTATATGTCAGGGTAGTGCATTAATTATGGAATTCATCTGAAGTACTTCGTCAGTCTGTTAAGAGCATGGATGGTAAGTAGTGATGAGGAGAGTATTATATTGTGACCAATTGGTGATGCCATGGAGTATCATAACATATGCAGCATAGAAAGGATGCAATTTTCTTATTTTTTCTGGAACTGGTTGAAATAGTTTTTCTAGACAGGTCTTTTTCTGCCTCTGTTGTGGGGTACATCTCATCAATATCAGATAGGTGGTGGTGGTGTGTGTGTGTGTGTGTGTGTGTGTGTGTGTGTGTGTGTTGGTTGTTGGGATGTTTAAGGGGGACTAAACAGCTAAGGTCATCAGTCCCCCATTCCAAAAACAGGCGAGACATAAATTCGCGGAGCAGGTAAAACCCCAAGGGGAAGGAGACTCCCCCCCCCCCCCCCCCAGGCACTGAAAGAACACAAATTAGGCAACGAACACTACAGACAAGAAGAGTACAGATGAACACCAGACAGAAAGAAACAGAAGAAAAGAAGATGGCCGGAGACTGGTTGACTGACCACGAGAACAAAAAAAGGGAAAGAGTCAACCATCTTACTACACACTAAAATCTGCAACCAAATATGAGAGACTCGAGGACAAGAGACACAGAAATGGAAAGGTGCAGGACCTCCCTAAATGGAACCATAAAAAGGACTACCACAGATAAAATTTAAAACGTCGTCACCCATGGAGGCATCGTCACATAAAACCAAAGGCAAAGTGCCCGGGAGATTAAAAGACTGCTGGAGGGTGCGCAGTCGGGGACACTCCAACAAAATGTGGGTGACCGTCAGCCAGGACCCACACCGACACATGGGGGGATCCTCCTGACACAAAAGATGGCCATGCGTCAGGTAGGTATGGCCGATGCGCAGCCGACACAGGATTACAGAGTCCCTGCGAGAAGCCCGCAGGGAGGACCACCACACATCGGTCGTCTCCTTAACAGCCCGCAGTTTATTCGGGGATGTCAGGCCACACCACTCATCAGCCCACATCCCAAGCACCTTACGGCGCAACACCAACTGCTGATCTCGAGCCGGGAGGCCGATCTCCAAAGCTGGGGCGTCGATCGCCCCTTTGGCCAGCCTGTCGACACGTTCGTTCCCCGGGATGCCAACGTGACCTGGCGTCCAAACAAAGACCACCGAACGACCAGAGTGGGTAATGGTGGAAACAGACTCCCGAAGAGAGGATACCAGAGGAGAAGAGGGATAGCAGCGGTCGATGGCCTGGAGGCTGCTCAGGGAGTCACTGCAGATGACGATGGACGTACCTGAGCAGGAACGCATATGCTCAAGAGCGCGCAATATGGCCACCAGCTCTGCAGTAAAAATACTGCAGCCATCCGGCAAGGAGTGCTGTTCAACTGTGTGTGTGTGTGTGTGTGTGTGAGAGAGAGAGAGAGAGAGAGAGAGAGAGAGAGGTACTGAGACTTTAGTCCTATAATTTCACAGGACGTATACTGTTCACTCAAAAAGTGCTGAGGCTTATTTTATTCTTGGCATATATGCAATTTCACCACAGAAACTGTAGTGGCCATCCTGTCTGTCTCCTTATTATTACAACAAATTTCTGGATAGTTTCTTCATTTTTATGCAGTCAACATCTGCAGTTCCACAGTTTACAACTTACATGACTGATTCTGTTTTGAGGTGACTGTATGACTTGACGGCATTCGACCAGTCAGTGCTGAGCGATCAGTGTTAACCCTTTCGTGAGCCATTGGGGTATACATCCCACTAAAGTGTCTGAGGGAAATGTGTTACCACTTCTGTACGCTCCTGGCATCTGGTGGCAGTCCACTGCACCAGCTGTAGTTTCTTTTTGTTGTAAAATATAGCCTTCAGGACTGTAGGAAGTATATATCCGATCAAGCAATGGTGTTTTAATGGTTATTGGGAAGTATGGTCACCACCAATGTGGTTTATGGAGGGTGCTTAGGAAGTATAATTACCACAAAATTAATTTGTCATTTGTCATCCCCGGGAAGCATACTTACCACCAACTTAGGACTATCCCAAAGCTTTTGGGCATGCATTAATGCCTCCATCTATGTCTGACATCTTGCAGTAATACACTGCACCAGGTATATGAAAACTGCTACAACAATCAGTTTCTGTTTGTCATGGGATCACTACTGTTGGCAGAACACGTTGCTTCACTTCTGCGATATACATTATTGTGACCTGTATCAGCTCATACCTTTATTGCATGATAAAGTTTTGATGATTGTTTTCACATTGTGGTAAGTAAGCTTTAACAGTGGTAACAAGTATTTTTAAATAAAGTAAAAGGAAACATAAAATAAAAGCAGAAAACACTGTTTATTTTTTATTTTATTTTATTTTATTTTTTTTATGTGTAAGGGCAATACATAACAGCATGCAAAAGGACTGTGGGAAATATGTTTACCGCCAGTTTTAATACCGCACAAAGATATATGCGCCACCACAGTTTTTGGTCCTAAATCACAAAAATAAAATTATCAAAAGATAAATATAGTCAGTTGATCACATTTCTTATAGGGGAAAAAAATTATATTCACTGAGTTGCTACAAAAAATGTGCCTGCAAAAGGGTTAAGTAGGGGACGTGTGACCATAGTGTGTCAATACTGTTGTGTCACAAATCTCAAAGGTACAACAACTCTAAATCCAGTGTTCAGACATTCTCTAGAATGTTCTGAAGAAGAGAAAAGTGTGTGCAAAGTTTGTTCTGCACACTTTGAATCCTTATTAAAAATGACCAAAGTATAGAATGGGTCTCAGATAGTTTGCCAAGACAGGAGAAGGTGCGAATGTGATGCACAAGTTGAACAATATCCCAAAAAGAAGGGTTTCCTTGACAGGATGTACTCAAGGATGGGGGACTATTTAAAACACCACAAGAATTAAAACTATTGCCTTAACTGTTCTCTATGTATTACTAAGCCAGCTTCAAAACACTTTAGACATCAAATATTCTTTTGTGGGCTTTTCCTGGCATTGTTACAATACAGTGTATGTAAACACATTTCTTTGTATGATGATTTTGACTCCTGTTCTGAGTGCTCAACTGTGTATATTGTCAGAGGCCTATTAAGATATTCATCTGAAGTAAATTTATACATAATATGGGTGGAATTACTTAGTACTGGCATTGTAACACTTTTCTTTACAAATGGTCATTTTTAATAGTCTTCGTACATTTGCTTTGTCTGTAAAATAAATTTCCTTAATGAACGTGGTATGTCAAAAGTTTTCACACACTTATGTAACACATCACTGTCATTTATGTACATTGTGTATGTATGAGTCAGCAGTGGCTTTCATCCTCAGCTTGGAAAGGACACTAAACACTACAGGCACTGATCAGTCATATGAAAGAACACTAACTTCATATAGACTGAGCCTTTCTTTTGTGGACACAAAAAAAACTTCCTGGTTTTTGGACGCCAAATTATACATGGACACCTGAACAATAAAATGCCACTCAATATTTTATTTTATTTATTTTTGCTTGTAATATTGTCTATATATTAAATTCTGAAAAGTTGACAACATAATATTAAAAATTAGAACTCCTTGCAATAAATATTACCATATTTCTTTATTTTATTGGTAACAATAAATCACACATTTAATTACTCAGTGTGTGTAAAATCACAAATAGCGAGCAAAACAGGCAATTCTACAACATTCACAAATTTTATTTTTACACATAGAGAGTACTTTACATCTTTGAAAATTGGGAATTATTTCATTACTGTACAGTCATCTACACATTTTGTCACAGTTAACAGGGGAAATGTTCTTTATTCACAAAGCATCATGCTTGTTATATTATTCACGTTGTTCCGTTGCCTTAAAAATCACAGTTTACAGTTCTCACACATGCCTCATCATATGAATCAACATTTATTCACACCACTGTTGTGTTTGCAGAACTATCTGTAAATACTGGATGTTGAGGTGAAGTTCAGTTTTTGTACTTATGACAAAACACAATATGGGGCTCAGGATTGTGACAACAAATGTCTGACGAATCTTGTCCACCAATAAGGAGCTGCTACCTGATCTTCCCTTTATCTGCTTGAGCTTCCAAATATATTGGTGTTATGTTTGATGGCTTGTATATTCTGAAAAGTGAATGGAAACACATTAATAAGTAATAGTAGTAGTAGTAGTAGTAGTAATAATGTAATATGGATTATCAGTTGTTTACTGCATAGTTTGTGTAACCGTCATTGGAAGCAGAAAAATGCTGCCACCTAGTCGAGTAGTGCATATGCATCATGATTAGTGAGAAAATGTCTGTGATGATGAGATCTTCATTCATTTTGGTCTGTTGTGTAAGGTTTCTTCTCTCATAATATACCGTTTTGAATACTGTACCATCCATAAAATCCTGACACTGGAGGTTTCTGAACTACAACAAATCTATAATGTGAGTGCTAACCCTAAACATGTAATAGTTGTACCAACCTCCCAAGTTAACTTAACTCTGTCAATTCATCAGTATCAGAGGGTTGCAGAAAATTTGTGAGTAATTGTCCTTCACATGCAACTGTTTCTTTGTCTTCTGTAAATAACCTCACATTCTTTCATTAAGTAATAAGCACTGTTTGCAGAACATGTCAATGAACCAAAAAACAATTTACAGACTCTGATACACAAAGAAAAATGATAAAATCCTAAATGTAGGTGACATTTGACTTTCATTTTTGCACCAGAGGGACAACCCAGCAGGAAGTGGCAGTGGAGTATAGTTGTTCAAACTAGGTTGATTTTATGGAGGTCTACAAGTATTTAGGTAAATCAGTACTAGCTTCATTACATATTTCTTATCCAGAAATGACATCTTCAAATCTCCAAAAGCAGCTATACCATTATCTTTTTATTTACAACTACTTTCAATCATATTTCATCACATTTCTCTACATAACAAAAGATAGAAAATCGCACAACATATCCTTGTAAACATAGTAAGAAAACAATGTAGATACACTAATAATAAATATGGCTGTTAGGATGTAAATAGAATTTCAAATCCAGCATGGAAGAGCAGTTCATTGACATCAGATGTAAAAGAAAGCACTGTATTGAGCAACAAGACTGTACAAAAACTATAGTTCGTTGATATCATACATATGAACAACTTATGAGTGCCCCTGTATTACACGTAAATACTCAAAAATAAACAACAATAGTGTTGGCAGTGTCCTCTGGCACCTTGTAATCTACACCTGACTTGGGCTCACTTTACTAAAGCCTGTAGTGACTACATGGTTGTGGGCTTCGACATTACTTTAGTGCGCAAGAGTGCTTGTGGTTTTCTGATGTTTATCGTGGTATACGAGGCAACAGTTGAAATTTCCTGGCAGATTGAAACTGAGTGCCGGACCGAGACTCAAGCCTGGGACCTTTGCCTTCAGTAGGAAACTGCTCTACTGACTCAGAAATCCAAGTGCAATTCACGAGCTACCCTCACAGTTTTACTTTTGCAAGTGCCTCATCTCCTACCTTGCAGATTTTACAGAAGTTCTCCTGTGCACCTTGCAGAACTAGCACTACTGGAAGACAGGATACTGATGGGTTAGCCTTATCTCAGAGGATTGTTTTCTGAATTTCTCTCTGCAGTGAAGTGTACACTGATCTGATATTTTCTGGTAGATTAAAGCTATGTGCTGGACTGGGACTCGAACCTGGACCTTTGGTAGGAGATGAGGTACTGGCAGAAGTAAAGCTGTGAGGGCAGGTCATGTAGTTGTGCTCGGATAGTTCATTCGGTGAACACATGCTCGCAACCTGTGAAAGTCCAAGGTTTGAGTCCCGATCCAGCTCACAGTTTTAACATTCTGACTGCCACAAGGCCACCAGCGACCACAACAGAGTCTTACACCTGATGCCGTGTTCCTTCACCTAACACGATAGCAGTGAAACATCCATCACTATGCATGTGGCAGTCAATGTGGTAACCTGCGAGGAATTTTCAAATCGGTGCCCATTTCGCTGCAGAATGAATATTCATTCTGAAGGTAATAGTTGTTGCTATGTTTTATGGTTTTTTCATTCATGATTATGCAACTCTTTATTTTACTATTATTATTTATAATACACTGTACAGTCATAACTTGTTCATATATTTGATATCAACTGACTTGTTTTTTGAGCCATGCTGTTCATTACAGTGAATTCCTATATATCACATGACAAGAAACTGCCCTACTATGCTATATTTACAATGCAGGCTATTAAAATTGTAAGCCTATGAGGAATATCAAATAACAGAATGTTATTTATAATGTGTTTAATACATGCTTAAATTTGTAGGTGGTTTGAGGGTATACAAGGTGTGAAATGCAGTACGCAGGGCTCTGGCAGCAGCAATAACTAACTTGGTTGGGCATTAAGTCAGACCAAGTTTTGGCAAGAGATAAACGTATATCAGTTGATGCAAAAGTTTAACAATCACAGTGGCTGGCGAGTGGTACTGTACCAGTCTCTCAGCAACACATGACAAGGTGTTTTTAATGGGCAAGAGTGCTTCAGAATGGGCTGCTAAGGGTAACAGTCAAATATCCTCTGTATCAAAGTAGGTCATGACAGCATGAGTAACATGGAGTCTTGTGTTATTTTGTTGAAAGATAACATCACAGGGATCTCTAAGATAGCATTCAGCCACTGGCCTTAACCTGTCAGTAACGTACTGACGGCTGTCCAAATTACTGGCTATGCAAACCAGACATTAATGCATTGTCTGCTCAATGGCACACCATACCATCACGTAGGTATTGGGTCCATGTGATGATGAATGCAATATGGCAACATTTGTCTTTTTCGAAGCCTCCACACGTGGACATTTCCATTATGAAGCTGTACGCAGAACTGGGACTCATCTGAAGAGATGACAGGGTGCCACTCCTGTTTCCAGTGGTGTTGTCTGGCACATATCTCTACTGCTGTATCTAGAGAAGCTGGAACAGTCATCACACTGTCCATGCGAACAGTTTTTTTGCTTGGCTTACTCAAGGTATGTGATGTAGATGTATGATCTTGAATGGCCGAGTGAACAATATATTCACCGTATTGGACGCTAGTCACACAGAGCTACTGAGACTGTGCATGGTGAAGAAAAGGGGTGTCCAACCTTTTCGCTTACCTAATAACTGCTGGGGATGGGGGGGAGGTGGGGTAAGAGAGAGAGAGAGAAAAGTAAGATGGAATAAATTTGCCATTTTAAAATGGATTTTTTAAAACTTATTTTTATTTTTTATGCTGCTCATAGTGTAGAGCAAGGCCCTCCTGAACCCATAGATTCATTTCATGTTACTGTTATGGGATCCCAACTAACGCAAGCAGCTATATCGCAGAATAAATCACAGTCTCGATAGTCCGTGCTCTTGTTGTTGTTGTTGTGGTCTTCAGTCCTCAGACTGGTCTGATGCAGCTCTCCATGCTACTCTATCCTGTGCAAGCTTCTTCATCTGCCAGTACCTACTGCAACCTACATCCTTCTGAATCTGCTTAGTGTATTCATCTCTTGGTCTCCCTCTACGATTTTTACCCTCCACGCTACTCTCCAATGCTAAATTTGTGATCCCTTGATGCCTCAAAACATGTCCTACCAACCGATCCCTTCTTCTAGTCAAGTTGTGCCACAAACTTCTCTTCTCCCCAATCCTGTTCAATACCTCCTCATTAGTTACGTGATCTACCCACCTTATCTTCAGCATTCTTCTGTAGCACCACATTTCGAAAGCTTCTATTCTCTTCTTGTCCAAACTATTTATCGTCCATGTTTCACTTCCATACATGGCTACACTCCATACAAATACTTTCAGAAACGACTTCCTGACACTTAAATCTATACTCGATGTTAACAAATTTCTCTTCTTCAGAAACGATTTCCTTGCCATTGCCAGTCTATATTTTATATCCTCTCTACTTCGACCATCATCAGTTATTTTACTCCCTAAATACAAAACTCCTTTACTACTTTAAGTGTCTCATTTCCTAATCTAATCCCCTCAGCATCACCCGATTTAATTTGACTACATTCCATTATCCTCGTTTTGCTTTTGTTGATGTTCATCTTATATCCTCCTTTCAAGACACTGTCCATTCCGTTCAACTGCTCTTCCAAGTCCTTTGCTGTCTCTGACAGAATTCCAATGTCATCGGCGAACCTCAAAGTTTTTACTTCTTCTCCATGAATTTTAATACCTACTCCAAATTTTTCTTTTGTTTCCTTTACTGCTTGCTCAATATACAGATTGACTAACATTGGGGAGAGGCTACAACCCCGTCTCACTCCCTTCCCAACCACTGCTTCCCTTTCATGTCCCTCAACTCTTATAACTGCCATCTGCTTTCTGTACAAATTGTAAATAGCCTTTCGCTCCTTGTATTTTACCCCTGCCACCTTCAGAATTTGAAAGAGAGTATTCCAGTTAACGTTGTCAAAAGCTTTCTCTACGTCTACAAATGCTAGAAACGTTGGTTTGCCTTTTCTTAATCTTTCTTCTAAGATAAGTCGTAAGGTTAGTATTGCCTCACGTGTTCCAACATTTCTACGGAATCCAAACTGATCTTCCCCGAGGTCCGCTTCTACCAGTTTTTCCATTCGTCTGTAAAGAATTCGCGTTAGTATTTTGCAGCTGTGACTTATTAAACTGATAGTTCGGTAATTTTCACATCTGTCAACACCTGCTTTCTTTGAGATTGGAATTATTATATTCTTCTCGAAGTCTGAGGGTATTTCGCCTGTCTCATACATCTTGCTCACCAGATGGTAGAGTTTTGTCATGACTGGCTCTCCCAAGGCCATCAGTAGTTCTAATGGAATGTTGTCTACTCCCGGGGCCTTGTTTCGACTCAGGTCTTTCAGTGCTCTGTCAAACTCTTCACGCAGTATCTTATCTCCCATTTCATCTTCATCTACATCCTCTTCCATTTCCATAATATTGTCCTCAAGTACATCGCCCTTGTATCAACCCTCTATGTACTCCTTCCACCTGTCTGCCTTCCCTTCTTTGCTTAGAACTGGGTTGCCATCTGAGCTCTTGATATTCATACAAGTGGTTCTCTTCTCTCCAAAGGTCTCTTTAATTTTCCTGTAGGCAGTATCTATCTTACCCCTAGTGAGACAAGCCTCTACATCCTTACATTTGTCCTCTAGCCATCCCTGCTTAGCCATTTTGCACTTCCTATCGATCTCATTTTTGAGACGTTTGTATTCCTTTTTGCCTGCTTCATTTACTGCATTTTTGTATTTTCTCCTTTCATCAATTAAATTCAATATTTCTTCTGTTACCCAAGGATTTCTATTAGCCCTCGTCTTTTTACCTACTTGATCCTCTGCTGCCTTCACTACTTCATCCCTCAGAGCTACCCATTCTTCTTCTACTGTATTTCTTTCCCCCATTCCTGTCAATTGTTCCCTTATGCTCTCCCTGAAACTCTCTACAACCTCTGGTTCTTTCAGTTTATCCAGGTCCCATCTTCTTAAATTCCCACCTTTTTGCAGTTTCTTCAGTTTCAATCTGCAGTTCATAACCAATAGATTGTGGTCAGAATCCGCATCTGCCCCTGGAAATGTCTTACAATTTAAAACCTGGTTCCTAAATCTCTGTCTTACCATTATATAATCTATCTGATACCTTTTAGTATCTCCAGGATTCTTCCAGGTATACAACCTTCTTTTATGATTCTTGAACCAAGTGTTAGCTATGATTAAGTTATGCTCTGTGCAAAATTCTACAAGGTGGCTTCCTCTTTCATTTCTTCCCCCCAATCCATATTCACCTACTATGTTTCCTTCTCTCCCTTTTCCTACTGACGAATTCCAGTCACCCATGACTATTAAATTTTCGTCTCCCTTCACTACCTGAATAATTTCTTTTATCTCGTCATACATTTCATCAATTTCTTCATCATCTGTGGAGCTAGTTGGCATATAAACTTGTACTACTGTAGTAGGCATGGGCTTTGTGTCTATCTTGGCCACAATAATGCATTCACTATGCTGTTTGTAGTAGCTAACACGCACTCCTATTTTTTTATTCATTATTAAAACTACTCCTGCATTACCCCTATTTGATTTTGTATTTATAACCCTGTAATCACCTGACCAAAAGTCTTGTTCCTCCTGCCACCAAACTTCACTAATTCCCACTATATCTAACTTTAACCTATCCATTTCCCTTTTTAAATTTTCTAACCTACCTGCCCGATTAAGGGATCTGACATTCCACGCTCCGATCCGTAGAATGCCAGTTTTCTTTCTCCTGATAACGACGTCCTCTTGAGTAATCCCCGCCCGGAGATCCGAATGGGGGACTATTTTACCTCCGGAATATTTTACCCAAGAGGACGCCATCATCATTTAATCATACAGTAAAGCTGCATGTCCTCGGGAAAAATTAACTTGTCTTTGTTAAATTTGGACACATACAGGTAAATGTTTTTCCTTAGATGAAGCTTGACAGGATCTTCTTACAAACAAACAACATTAAAAGTGCAGTTTCTGAATGAGAAATCTGCTGCGTAATATTTGCTTATCGACAGAATGAACTGATACAGTATATTACTTCCTTGATACAGTTGCTGTGGAAGACTAATAATTTTGTTTGCCATTTGTTGCATGTTGTCATCAAGATGTAGAAATTTTTTATGGCTAACAGTGTATATCGCTATCTTCTTGTTGTCATACAGGTTTCGGGCAAAAATATGGGAACACCAAAATCACCACACATTACCATGCCTAATGTGGTGTAGGAAATCTATTAGCGTTCAAAACAGCTTCCAGTCAGCTCAGAATGGATAAATATATGTCCTGTGTGGTTTTCAAGGGATTCTTATACTTTCCTGCAAAATAGTGGCAATTTCAGATAATGATGATGGAGGTGGATAGCGATCATGCACCCTTCTCTCCAAAGTCGACCACAGAGGCTCAATAATATTGAGGTCTGTTGACTATGGTAGCCAGGGGAGATGTGACAATTCATCCTTTTGTCCATAAAACCAGTCCTGGACAATGTGAGCTGTGTGAGCAGAAGCTATGTCATCTCGGAACACAGCATCACCATTGGGGGACACACACTGTAGCTTGGGATTGACCTGATTAGCCAGAATGATCACATAATCCTTTCAGAGTTACTATGGGCATATGGAGTAGATCGATATGGCTGCCCAGATTATCACTGAGCCCCTGCCATGTCCCACTTTTGGGATGTTAAACTCGGCCAGAAGTTGGAAACAACGGGCAGCAAGACTCATCTGACCAAATGACTTTCTTCCATTGCTCCATATTACCAGTTTTATGGCTTTGGCATCACGTTTTCCTGTTACAGGCATTTGCATCACTGATAAGAGGGGTTTTGCAATTCCAGCTCACCCTGCAGTTCCCTGCTTCTAGAGCCCCCTTAATGTTGTTTTGGTGCTGACAGGGTTCACAAGTAAGACATTCAGTTCCGCAGTACTTTTGCAGCTGTCTTCCTTTATTTTTCATCACAATCCTCTTCCATTACCATCTATCATGATCACTAAACACACACACTCATCCACTTACTGGATGACATTTTTCTGCTTTCCCTGTATGCGGTATAAATCTTTGATATGATGCCTTGTGAAACATCACACACTTTGGCTCCCTTGATTACAGAAGCTCCCAACATGCGAGCACCACAACTTGCCCATGTTGAAATTCACTTAGCTCTGACATAATGCACTGACAAGAACAAAGAATACTGTTCTGACTAGGCTGTGTATTGAGGACTTTGTAAAGGTGCCATTCATGGTCAAACAGAACAGTGCAACCTTAGGACTGGCTAGTATCTGCATTTATTTCAAGCATACATTTCTCATGGTCTTTCCACATTTTTGCCCAATCTCTGTATGTATTATGAATATAATCATATCCTTCTATGACTATGTTTATAAGATTATACCATGGCCTATCATATCTTCTGTTGTTTGGGTTGACATGATAATGATCTAGGGTTGAAACCAATAGTAAATGGAAAAAAAAAAAGATTTCTACATCTGTACCTACATATATACTCCGCAAACCACTGTGAGTTGCATGGCAGAGGGTATAACCCATTGTACCAGTTATTAGGGTTTCTTCTTGTTCCACTCATGTGTGGAGCATGGGAAGAATGATTGTTTGAATGCCTCTGTGTGTGCTGTAATTAGTATAATATTGTCCTTTGAGGGCAGTTATTTTGTGGCCACGGAGCCGGCACCTGGTTGCATCGCAGTTGGGTTTCATCGAATTCAAATAAGCTGGCCAAGACATCAACATGAGTGCGCTGTCATGATCCTCAGACCATTGCAGCACAGTTCTGGCCTTGTGACATGGACAGTTATCCTGCTGAATGACGCCATCGCTGTTGTGGAAGACATCAATGTTCATGTAGTCCACAGTTGTCATGGTACCTTTGATTACTATTGCAGCTCCCATGGAAGCGTAGATGAATATCCCCCATAACATAACACTGCTCCTACTGGCCTGTGTCTATGGCATGCAGCACGTTTAGAGCAGCCATTCGTCTGGATGACAGCGTGTCTGGACACGACCATTAACCTGGTTTAATAATAAATGGGATTCATCTGACCAGGTAGCACAATTCCATTGATATGATGTCCAAACTCGATGATCATGTGCCCACTGTAATCATAACTGATGATGGTGTTGGGTCAACATAAGAATATGTAGGGGTCTTCTGCAGTGAAACACCATGTTCAACACTGTAAGCTGAGCAATGTGCTCCAAAACACTTATGCCTGCTGCAGCTCTGTGCTCTGTCATCAGATCTGCCACAGTTCACTGCCTATCCTGCTTTAGAAAGTGAGCAAGCCTCCGATCCCCATGTTCTGTGATGAGGTATGGACATCCATCTTCTACATCTACACCTTCATCCATACTCTGCAAGCCACCTGACGGTGTGTGGCGGAGGGTACCTTGAGTACCTCTATCAGTTCTCCCTTCTATTCCAGTCTCGCATAGTTCATGGAGAGAAGGATTGTCGGTATGCCTCTATGTGGGCTCTAATCTCTCTGATTTTATCCTCATGGTCTCTTCGCGAGATATACGTAGGAGGGAGTAATATACTTCTTGACTCCTTGGTGAAGTTATGTTCTCGAAACTTCAACAAAAGCCCGTACCGAGCTACTGATCGTCTCTCCTGCAGAGTCTTCCACTGGAGTTTATCTATCATCTCCATAATGCTTTAGGAATTACTAAATGATCCTGTAATGAAGCGCGCTGCTCTCTGTTGGATCTTCTCTATCTCTTCTATCAACCCTATCTGGTACGGATCCCACACTGCTAAGCAGTATTCAAGCAGGGGGTGAACAAGTGTACTGTAACCTACTTCCTTTGTTTTCGGATTGCATTTCCTTAGGATTCTTCCAATGAATCTCAGTCTGGCATCTGCTTTACCGACAACTGATCAACTTTATATGATCATTCCATTTAAAATCACTCCTAATGCATACTCCCAGATAATTTATGGAATTAACTGCTTCCAGTTGCTGACGTGCTATATTGTAGCTAAATGATAAGGGATCTTTCTTTCTATGTATTCACAGCACATTACACTTGTTACATTGAGATTCAATTGCCATTTCCTGCACCATGCGTCAATTCACTGCAGATCCTCCTGCATTTCAGTACAATTTTCCATTGTTACAACCTCTTGATAAACTACAGCATCATCTGCAAAAAGCCTCAGTGAACTTCCGATGTTATCCACAAGGTCATTTATGTATATTGTGTGAAACTTCCTGGCAGATTAAAACTGTGTGCCCGACCGAGACTCGAACTCGGTTCGCAGAAGAGCTTCTGTAAAGTTTGGAAGGTAGGAGACAAGATACTGGCAGAAGTAAAGCTGTGAGTACCGGGCGTGAGTCGTGCTTCGGTAGCTCAGATGGTAGAGCACTTGCCCGCGAAAGGCATAGGTCCCGAGTTCGAGTCTCGGTCGGGCACACAGTTTTAATCTGCCAGGAAGTTTCATATCAGCGCACACTCCACTGCAGAGTGAAAATCTCATTCTGGTATGTATATTGTGAATAGCAACGGTCCTATGACACTCCCCTGCAGCACACCTGAAATCACTCCTACTTCAGAAGACTTCTCTCCATTGAGAATGACATGCTGCGTTCTGTTATCTAGGAATTCTTCAATCCAATCACACAATTGATCTGATAGTCCATACGCTCTTACTTTGTTCATTAAACGACTGTGGGTAACTGTATCTAATGCCTTGCGGAAGTCAAAAAACATGGCATCTACCTGGGAATCTGTGTCTATGGCCCTCTGAGCCTCGTGGACAAATAGTCATTAGTTATCACAACAACCCCTAGAAGTCTGTCATAATAATTTTGCAGCACCATCTTCCTGTCAGTCAGTGTAGGCAAAACAACACTTAATTTCACAGTAAAGAAATACAAGGGGTGTTCAATAAGTAACACAACACATATTTTTTTTCCTCAGCCAATTTTGGTTGAAAAAATGCACAATTTGTTTAGGTACATTGTGGAATATTGCTGCTTCAGCTCCTTTAGTTTCAGGAAGTTCCAATAGGTGGCAGCACTATACATATCCTTCAAAACGGCGTCTGTAACAGAGTTGCGTTCCAAGCAAGAGCTGTCATTGAGTTTCTTTAGGCTGAAAACCAGAGCATCGCAGATATTCATAGGTGCTTGCTGAATGTCTACGGACACCTGACAGTGAACAAAAGCATGGTGAGTTGTTGGGCTAGGCGTCTGTCATTGTCACAACTAGTTCACGTGAACCTGTTGGATCTCCCATGTGCCGACCAGCTGCTCACAGCTGTGATTCCTAAAATGTCGGAAAATGTGGACGCAGTCATTTTGAGATGTTCGATGAATCAGACACATCGCTGCACAACTGGAGATATCTGTTGGTAATGCTGGCACACTCGTCCATCAGTCGGGGTCCTCAAAGAAGACCGTAAAGAGCAATGCAGGACCATCTGTGCAAAATTGATTGTGCATAATGATGCTGATTGTGACAAATTTTTGTCAAACATTGTTACAGGTGATGAAACACGGGTTCATTACTTTGAACAGGAAACAAAACGGCACTCCCTGAACATCACTTCTTCTCCGAAGAAAAACATCGAAGCTGCACCCTCAGCTGGTAAAGTCATGGCAACAGTCTTCTGGACTCTGGAGGGGTTATTTTATGTCCTCCCTCATGGCGCAATGATGAATTCTGAAGTGTATCATGCTACCCTCAGGAAATTGAAGAAACAACTTCAGCATGTTCCATCACCACAAAAATTAAATGAACTTCTCCTCCTCTATGATGATGTAAGGCCTCACACAAGTCTGTGCACCTGAGAGGAGCTTACAAAACTGCATGGGGCTGTTCTTCCTCATCCACCCTACAGTCCAGATCTTGCAACTTCCATTTTCCATCTGGTTGGCCCAAAAAAGGATGCACACCACAGGAAGCAGAACTTGAATGATGGGGAGGTTATTGATCAGCAGGACACTGCGTTGTTTGTCAACCAGTAGAATGGTACCATGCAGCATACAGGGCCACTCAGTAAGGTGGTGTAAGGCCATCACATTGAATAGAGATTATGTTTAAAAATAGGGTTTCGTAACCAAAAGAGTGGGGAATAATATGTTGCATTGGAATCCCAAAAAAACCAACCTGCTTTCACAAAAAAAGGACTGTATTACTTATGGAATGCCCCTTGTATAAACTTCCATTTGTTATATTTACATAAAGGAGGAAATACACTAGTAGGAAGTGAAAAAATGAACACATCTAAAAATGTTACATAGAAGATGGGAAAGGACTGTTCTGGGAATGGAGTAAGAACCATGTACTGAGTTTGAGAACACTGAGCCTATAACAATTACACTGGACTTACTGTGGTCTCTTATTTCCAGCAACAGATTGCATTAAAAATACAAAGCACGCCATGACGGTATCTACAAGCACAGTTTGTACAGTGAAGTGAATTTCAATGAGGTTGTATTGTTACCTACAGGAGGCTGGGTGGTCATTCAGAAGTGTTGCTCAACATTTTGGATTTGATATGCTAACTATGTCTCAGCTTTTGTGCTGGTGGTCCAGGAAGGTGAAGAGCCTTGTCATCTTGATTCGACAGGCAAAGTCAAACCTTGGATGCCACATCAGACAAGCCGACATGGCAACAGCAGCACAGATTGGGACTAATATAGCATCTATAATGTCAGATGAGACCATTAATTAATTGTTTGCCAGAAGGTGGGCTGTGAGCCAGAGAGACACTTGCTAGGCTGCTCCCACAGTTAAGTACCTAACAGCCTGTCTGTTCTGCTGCCTTTCTTCAACTTCTGGAGGATGTGCACTTCCAAGCAGGACAGTGCCCCAGTACACACTTCTTCCATTATTCAACATATTCTCCAATGTGTTTGTTTACTCTCCTGGCCAACATGATTAGCAAGCTTTTCCCTCATTGAACAAATGTGGGACATGATTAAATGACAAGTGGCTACACAAGCTGTGATAATGTTTAGAAGTAGTATGGAATGCTGTCTCACTAAACAGCATTCAGCATCTCTGATCGTTTAAATGTGAAAATGATATGGAATATTTTGCCCATCGACTAGTGTATGACAGTGTGATTATCTCTGTATTCAGTAGACAAGCTGCATAATGTGTAGCATATTATGCTGTAATTTAGGTAACTACAGAGAATGTATTCTAAAATTATAGTAGCCTTTCCTAATTATGTAATAGTTTGCACAGTTTTTACCTGATGGCAGAGCTTACATTATATGTTTCTTCATTTGTCATCGTATGTGAGGATAAAAACTCATTACGTTTAATTTTCAGTTTCTTTTCATGTAATTCATTCAGTTTTTTCTCTTGTCTTATGGATTTGTAATGCACTCAAGTATATGAACACACAATATTTAATGTAATTTTGCTTGTAATATCATTGCTGTTCAGAATCATTCTACTAAGAATCACTTAAGTGCAAGAGTAAATGTTACAGTTGTTATAATAGTAACAGAGAAAATTGTGCCTGCTCTGCAAAATAACTTGCAGTTTAAAGTATTATGCTACATGTAACACAGTTGTTTTAACATTCATTTTTAAGCACAGTAATTGTACATTACAGTTAGAAACGTGGTTTATTGGTAATACTGAAAATAATAGGATACAGATAAAGTTTATTTACTTACGAGTATTCTGAATTTGGAACTCCTATTACTAGCATTTCACTGCCTTTCATATGCATCCTCCACATGCTCTTATGATGACCTCTAGCATCAAGGTCCCATATTTTGAAACACTAGAAATATTAATAGGAAACATAAATATACTTACTAATCTTTTATATATGCTTAGTATAAAAGAAAATGTATTCTAGTGGTGGCAAATAAAAATTATAAATTTCTGAGAAACAAGTTTGTACAATATGTAAAAAAGAGAGGCATGCATGTGCCATTTGCTGTTTAGAATTCATTCATGGTCACAACCAAAAACTGTTACATAATAACAGGAGATTAAAATTGCAATGATAGTTGATGATGCTACCTTTGTGTGAGGGAACTTGCAGTGTTTGATACTGGTGTAATGTAAGCCTATCTCAATTCCGACTGCATAAAAAATCTAATGAAAATTTCATACCTTAGCAACCTGAAGCCATGTTGCAAAGTCTTTGGGCTCATCCATTTTAATGAACATTACATTTGTTTCTCCCTGCAAAAGAAATGGCCATTAATGAATAAAATTTGCTCTTTGTGTCTAGCCATGTTCATTGAAATTATCTATAACAGCCAAATGTATGAATGCAATGGGAAAAGTCAACTTTGGAAACACTGATGCATTTCTTTTAATGTTTCAGGATGCAAGATTAATTGCTGGGAAAGGACTTGTTATTTACTTTAAAGAATTATGTGCAAGTAACCTAAGTGTAATTGTCCTGACAAGTTGCCAATTCAGTGTTACATACAGGGAACAAGAAAAGTTTCCATCTATAGAAGCATATTCTGCGCCTTAGTTGATGTACATCATGATTGGGGGGGGGGAAACATTCATGAGTTATTAGCAAGTAAGTTTGCTGCTCAAATGCAGAAAAATTTATTAATGCAAACTCAACTGACATCTGCATTGCGAGGAAATTTAGTTCCTTTACTGAATGGGTCATTCAAATTTATTGAGTAAATCCAGACTCACCATTTCTCACAACCGACAATCAGTGATAAAGAATGTTGTACAGGTAATGGAGAGTACCATGAACTCAAGTTGGTGTAGTTCCAGTGGTTGCAATACATATGTTGGGGAGTACTTGAAAGTTAGTGCTGTAGAAAGTTAGTGTTATTTCAGCTTTGAGTCAAGACATATGTAAATTTGCAAATGCAAGAAACAACAGTTACTATTGATTGGTCATCTAATTGCAGTTCGTGCTTCAAAACAGCAGTATACTGCAACTGGACAGTCGCTGCTGTGCCAGATAATCTCGCAGCCTTGCATTTCCATTTTTTCTTACAAGGGAAACTCCCAATTGCATATTCCTCACATTTAGTGTAAGAGGGCCCAGTGGACAGCCCATCAAAAACTGGGCACAGATCAAACATGAAAACAAGAAGATGACGTACTGAACTGTGAAAAAAAAGAGCAAAATAAAAACAGTGAACAGTCCAAGGACAAGAAGTGCAATATAGAGAAGCCTGAATGTACAGTGGCATCTTCGTTAAGAGGTTACAGTATTGGACTGCTGAGCAGGTGAGCTGTGTTCAAACCTCCCCCCCCCCCCCCCCCCCCCCATTTTTTGCTGCCTCTGTGTCATGGTGTAATGTCAATTTGCAACAGCAGGGTGTAAGGTAAGGGCCTATAATGACAGTTGATTCTTCACAACTACTCTATTAGCAGCCGATAGGAAGTGGTTTTCAAATGGGAGCCACAAATGTTTGATGACAAGACAACAAGTCAGCTGAATCCTCCATCGGAAAATGCGTCTAGTGTGTCATGCAAGGAATTAGTGACAGTATGTGTGTCATATGATAGGAATCTCTTATTGATGCGCCTAATTTGTTCACATGGTAAGTGAGTGAGATATGCCTCCTTGCCTGATTTAGATGTTCACGTGAATGTGATAGCTCCCAAGGAAACATAAGCTGCAACAAATGAATGCAACAGTTTCACAATTACACAGTTTTTCTGTGCTCTGAAAAAACAAATTTTTTTAATGTTTTTGAAGTTGCATTCCATTCTGGAAGTTTTTATTCTTGAATTCTTTTGTTGTAACATAATTCACACCCATTTATTTATTGTTTTCATTTCTGTGAGATGTCTGTGTGGTATCTCACCTGCTCTCACTATTCATCACATTTACTTGTGATGATAATGTATTCTTAGCACATGACTCATATTCTATAACCAACATACAGTATGACAGCTGCCAAGACTATAGAAAGAGAACAAACATTTCAATGAATGGACGGACAGTTCATAATGCAGTGATAAAAAAAATAAATAAATAAATAAATAATTGCATGAGAGAGTTTTGAAAATAGCTCGTCCAGTTTGCAGTCCAACACCATGATGACTTGACAATGATGACGTGGCTGGTCAATTCCTCTTGATATTACACTTGTTAAGCTTGGACTATTCACTGTTTTTATTTTGCTTTTTTTCACAGTTCAGCAAACCTTCTCCCTGTTTTCATGATTGACCTGTGTTGATTGACCTGTGTTGATGGGCTATCCATTTGGTCGTCTTACCACTAAATCTGAGGGGAGTGTGATAGGGAGTCCCTTGTTAGAAACAAACAGCTCATTTGAGGAATTAATGTTTGCATGAAATATCTTTACACTGAAGAGAATATTTCATGAAACAAGGAAAAAAATAGAATGGCCAAAAAAAAATAAAAAATAATAATAATAAAAAAAATTCTAAGCGTGGCACTAAAAAAAATTGTTTTCCAAGTCAAACATGTACAAGTTTTTTGACTTTGGTCAACAGACTTTTTCTATATGTTTCCAGTGACAATATGCCATCCCTGAAATTAATGTAATTCTGGAAATCCAACAATATGGCTACTGTTGAAGTCTTTTTTCACATTTTAATATACTTGTTCCAGAATACTTTAATATTATTTGCTGGTTATTATTTTACTCTGTCCATGGTAATAAATAAGAAGACTCCCATCTTCGTCCCAGAAAACACTGATCCAAACCATTCTGATGGATAAAATCAACTTTGCTTTTTTGGTTCACTAGCATCCATCTACAGTTTGATGCAACTGGAAGCCTGAGAACATTGTACTCAATAAGAAACAAAGAGTCATTGATAAGGATGCTATTTGATTGCGAGACAAAAATTTTGATCACATAAACAAAGATATCTCCAGTACAATGGCAATAATCTTCTGTTTACTTATTCTGACAAAGCAGCACAATAAAGTATTGTTGCTGATAAATTTTCTTACTTCCAAAGCATAAATATGAATATAAAAATCAGTACTGTAATTAATTTTAACGGGTACAGGTGTTCTCATAAAAATAGAGGTCTTGTGCCTCAAAACGGCAAAGATATTCTATATAGAGATATAAATAAACTTAAAATAGTGCTGATGATATAAATGTGGGTTCGTGAGCTTCAGAGGAAGAATTGTGTTTTATGACTAGCAGCAGTTGAGAGAAATCCAACTATCTGTACTCTCTCAGCCATCATACTTATTTTATTTAATCAAGCTTATTTGTATGTTTACAATCCAGATCTGCTTTCTCGTAAGTAAAATGGAGCATGGTTCACAGAAGTAAACAAAAATGCAGTACCTTTGGACTTTGAAGACACTGGCCAAAAAAGAAATTCCAGCACTGAGTTAATGGAAAGTAAGGTTTTCTAATAGATTTCCTAAGACTAAAAAATTATAATGGGGTTTCCTTTATTTCTTCTGAAGGGGGAACAAATATCACACAAACATGGAAAAGGAGTAGGCTGGTCTTGTACAGACACAAAAAATATTGAACTAGGCGGATTGTCACAGCCATACACACTGTGCACTGTGCTGAAATAGCTTCGTTTTCAGATGGGTTTTCACTGCTGGAAGGCAGAGTTGCCATTGAATGTGAGATTACAACAGGTGTGAAATGTGTCCAAGTGCAGCTTGTCAAGCATTGTAATTACTAAAACACTCACAAGGGAATGGTTAACCATGTCATGTCAAAACCTATCATAATTTTTGTGACTAGTAGCGAATACCACTTGAAATACACAAACCAAATTTCAGCTGCCGATAACACTGGAAGCTGTTTTAAAAAAACTATAGTTTTCTGGCTTGGTGCCTACATCTAAGAGATAGATGCCCCTGAATATTGCTAATTGTCAAAGGCACAGAATATCTCTTTGCTAACTGTACTACACATACGGCACGTTGTAGGAGAATTGCATTCAGCTAGTGGAGCGTGCTTTTAAGAGAAATATTGATTCAAGGCTTTGTTAAAGATGGAAACTAATATTTATTTTCTTTATAGTACTTTGTGGTAAATTTAAATTTATTTTATATGCCATGCAGCACTGTGCACAAATGTGCAGCACAGTTTGGAGCAGACTGTTTGTAGCTGCACAACACGATCCCAGTGTACATGCATGTGTCAAGAAAAATGGAAAAGGAAATTCTGAAAACTGCAAGAGCTGCTATCATAGTTGTTTATCATCAGCTGAAGGGTGCAAAATGTAGAAAACATTGTCACTGGGTGAAGTGAGTGCAGTAAAGTCAAAAGATGTAGGGTAGATCCACAAATTGGTAATCATAGAAAGTATGAAATTTTTGTCACATGTCATCGACAGGTTTCCAACACTTGGTCAGTTTAAGTGGGCCAGTAATGACAAAACAAGACAATAATATAATAGAAATGCAGTGTGTTCTAACGAGAGAATGACAATACTGCTGTGTTTTTTCGCTGTTGGAGATTTGTTTACAAGTTCGATATATCTCTCAACAGTATCGAAGCAAAACATTTCAGTCATTGTTCTCAATACAGATATATTAAGTTTTCTATGTTCTGATGATTCCACTCAGAACTCTATTTGAGATAGAATTTAAATTAATTCACACTACTCCTGTTGGTGCACTAACGCCACATTCTGGCTCGGTAGCAAGAAAATCTGTTCAAACAGAGTGCACACAAATGAACCATTTCCTTTGATGTACCAACACTGTGCAAAAATTCATCACTGTTGCTTGAAAATGCACAGAGCAGCATGGTTCATCATCCACAATGGACACACTGCATTGCATTGAATGCCTTTGCTTGGTTTTCTGTGGCACAACATGTCTGGTGTGGATGTTACAAATGTAAAGAATAAGATTGCTCGTTTTAGAGAATCTTGCATGTACATTGCAGATGAGCCTAATTTTGAAAATCAAATCCAGGGTAAAAGAATGCTTTCATTCAACGATGAAAAACATACAAAGATGACTGTGGAGTACATGTCTCCACCCACACTCAGGTTGACAGGTTTTAAAACTAAAAATACAGGATAATTTGGAAATGATATCCAAAATAGTCCCACTGGGGCATTACTGGCATGATTTACCTTTAGTAGGCCTTCATATACAACTGTACACAAAAGTGTACACATATAATGAGTGTTTCCCAAAATGCTTACATATTTAAACTCCTTTAACAAAACAGAGTGAAAATTAATGAGATTCACCATTATGCTATTTGTGGATATGAAAAACAGAGAAAATTCTTTATATACACCTTGTTACCACATGCTGTGGTTTTCTTGCTTTTTATGTTTGGCATTACAGTTGTTTTCAATTCGCATTTTGTCAACTGCAGCCGTATAGAACTTCTTGTAGAAAAGTTATTTACCATGAAATTTAATGACTAGGAATGTTTGATTTCACCTAACGTTAATTAATTCTATGTGGAGAGAGAGAGAGAGAGAGAGAGAGAGAGAGAGAGAGAGAGAGAGAGTGCGTTTGTTCAATATAAATTAATTTGCAGTCCTGGCATGTCAGTTTGCAAATACCAGAAGTGTTGTGTTTGTCTGTGTTTGTATTGGTTTTCCCTAATTTTCTCTATATTGAGTTATCTGTTCTGTAGGCTATTTTTAGAGTTCTTGTTTTTTGAGTATGTTGCCTATCGTATGGGGTACATTTGTTGTTGTAAGTGAGTGTGTACCATTTGCTTGTTGTTGCGGGTGTTTCTTGTACATGTATGTTTAAGTGTATGTTCTGTGTGTTTGTGTTATGTGTGGCTACGTCCTGCGTGTTCGTTTTCCATGAGTCTGCATTTGTATGTTAGCAATGAACTCTTTCTTCTTGTGTGCTGGGTGCCCTCTTTAATCCTGTTTTTAATTTTATGACTCAGTTTGTCTATAATGTTTTGAGGGAAATAAGGTTTCTAAATGAAGTTCTGAAAGGAAAAGATACTGTAATGCAAAATATAAAAAATAAGGGAAATTACAGGGTGTGCTAACAAGGTACATATACAAAGCCTTGCCTGTTTTCAATTTTGTACATAATTTCTTAAAAACTCAAACAAGCAGCAAAGAGCATTTTTCCTGTTGTTTATTACAAAGGAAATAAAAGCCCATTGATGACGTTGAAACTTCAGCCAAACATGTCTAGGTAAAAGAAGAAAAGAAAAAAATTGTGTTTTGCTCAAGTTAGACCTCTTCCAAAAACAAATGCCATTCCAAACATGGACAGAATAGCTTCAATCTTAAACTGACGAATATATACAGATTCTTCAGATTCAATCTGATATGATGAATGTACTTCATTCAACTGGTATAACAAGAACCTTTCCTACAGTGAAATGCAATTTATAGAACATTAACAGACAAAATTATTATGGACAGATCACCGCAGTTTTCAGTTTACCAACATGACAATATTCTTAATTTCCAGTCACTAGTAATCTATTTGTCTACTCTCTTCAACTGCAAAATCTAATTAAATATATAGATTGCTCTTCAAAATCCAATATATTGGTATTAGACAGGACTCATTCCTAACTGTGGCCCAGTTTTCTGTAAGAACATTGAAGTCTGCCTGCTCCTCTCAGGGCTGTCAACTGTCATACTTAATTTGTATTCATGGAGCATCAAAATTGTACGTCTGGAAAATTTTACCAATATTACACATTTTTGCAATATTTATAAGAAATAAAATTAACGTAGATGTGCTGCAAACTTCATAATTATATACATGTAATCAATGTCAATTTAGAAAGGAAATTGTAAATAAAATACAATTGTATATGTCTATGAATGTTAAATTATCTTTTGATCATTTTGAATCAATGAATCAGTGTTTGACTTGCTGTGATACAAGCAGCACATAGCCAAAGAGTAGAAAGGGAACACATGGTTGAACAACAGATACTTACATAGTTTCAAGTGTGGACATTATGTGAAAAATATCATACTTAATTATTTTTGACAGACTTCCACTTCATATGAGCAGCTAAAATTTTGTGTATGGAATATTTTCAGAGTTGAGTAACAGTGTGAAAGTAATCAACACAGGTTCTAATGTGACAAGTCTGACCATTCCCTTGTTAGAATCAGACATTCTCCCCTGACAAAGGCATTTGAAGATCCTAGAATTAATCTTCAATGAAGCATATCAGAATCACAAGCAGATATCTGTACAGAGTGAAAACAAAACATAAACAAAATAGTACAATCATATTTTGGCTTCTGCAAAACTATAACAGCAAATACCACATTTTTCAAAAATCTGTCACACTGCAGTATGGCTGTTAGTCAAAGAATTAATCCATTTTAAATATTATGGCAATTATAACCTACATTAACAAGCTGAATATCAGAAGAAGAAAACTGAGCTGCTGCACATTATAAACACAAATTCCACTATCAATTCGGAGGACCATAGGTAAATATATATCTGGTATTGCCGTATGTGACTTGATCTATCTATACTAGTGCCATTCTTTAGTTGTATGTGAAAAAGGAGGTCAGATTAATGAGCCTTTCAGGGGATGCAGACCACTAAGAAAGGCAAAAACATGCAATGTGCAGTTACAGTACATATTCAACACTGGATCACACAGCTTGTTTCTAAAATTTCATTACTGCCACTTTTCTAGACATGAAGGACCTGTAAATCAAGCAGTATTTGCCAAGTGAGGATTACAACATAACTCTTCCATATTGGCTAGTTGCTAATGATGTTGTGGATTTTTCTTTGCAGTAACATTTTTCCAAGCCGTGAGAATGATTTGCATATTGTATGTCACATGGTCGAGATAATGTGGGAAGCATGAAATTTTAGAACATCCATTATAGTGGGGTAGGGGGTGTATTATTATTATTATTTCAGTTCATACAAATGGCAATTAATTGTGCCCATCTGCTGGTAAAAAGAGAGAGAGAGAGAGAGAGAGAGAGAGAGAGAGAGAGAGAGAGAGAGAAGAAAGAACAGAAAGCAGTTAATTTGGATTTCTTTGTGGCAGAAGAGTAGGAAAATCCTTTAATTATTGTGTAGTTATGTAACTATATTCAATGAATCTGACTAGCAATGATTTGAAGTGGTTCAGCTGGAACATGCAAGGCAGAGAATCCATGTCAGTTGTGGAATATTTGTTATTAACTATTTCATTACCATGTCTTGGGAAGTGACTCCCTGCTCTCTGCTGAAGTTAACCCATCTGATTCTAGTTAATTTTGGGAATTTATGCTGTGAAAAGATGTCTTGCAATACATACAGAGGGGTCCAAAAAAATGTATCCACTGTTTAAAGGTCCATAACTTGCAAACTAATTGACAGAGTTGTCTCATTTTTGGTGAAAGTATAGCTTAAAGTCCAACTTAAAGATATCACTGTAGGTGTTTGAAATGGTCACCATTAACATCCACACACAAACGATGCCACCGAACTGCAGCACAAACTACTAACTGCAATGTGTTCAGTTGCATATTTGCACATGAATGTACGATGGATTCTCGAAGTTCATCCAATGTGCATGGCTTTTGTCAATAAACGACGTCCTTTAGTGTTCCCCACAGATAAAAGTCCAGAGGAGTTAGGTCTGGGGAACGTGGTGGATACTCTACAGCACCTCTATGGCCTATCCATCTTCCTGGTAGATTTTCTTTGAGATATGCCCTAACATGATTTTGGTAGTGGGCTGGGGCACCATCTTGTTGAAAGCAAACTCTTCCATCTCCATACAAGTCTCAGATGGCAGATAAAATGGATGTCTGAAGCTTATGAAGGTACACCTCACCGGTAACTGTGGCATCAAAGAAGAATGGCCCAATCAAGCCCAGGTAAGACAACCCATGCCAGACATTTACTCCTGGCAAATTCACAGCTTTGCCTACATGGACGTTCGGATTTTCAGCGGCCCAGTAGATACAATTGTGGTGATTTACTGTACCATTGAGTTTCAACTGTGCCTCATCAGACCACACAATCATCTCTACAAACTCTTCATTGTTGCGCACCATGTTAGTAAACCACTCACAGTACCCCATTCTACGATATGAGTTGTCCTCGTTCATTGCATGTAGCAATCGTGGGATGTAGCACTTCCACTCTGCTGTCTTCAAAATTCGCCGAACACTTGAGTGACTCACTCCAGTTTCACAGGCACACTGTCTCACAGACTTCTGTGGTAAGCGAGTGAATTGTTGTAACACACGACGGGAGTTAGCTGGACTTGTTACTCTTACAGGTCGTGCAGATCATTGTTTGTGTACATCTATAACACAGCCTTCAGCTTCAAATTTGTCTTGAATGCAATGAATCATTAAATGTGTCGGTAGCTCTGTTTGATACTCATTTCGCCATTGCCATTGAACCTCATTAATGTTTTCATACTTAAAATACCACTTCAAAACTGACTTCCTTTCATCGAATGTAAGCCTTGCGCCAGCCATGTTTACTTGAGTAACTAGGTACAACTAAGAACAAAACACTGACTGGTGACAGTCATCTGACAAAACAAAACAACGCAATACAATGCTTGTGTGGCGATTGCCGGAACTACAAACTATTACACTACCAAAGATGAAACAACTCCATCAATTAGTTTGCCAGTTATGGACTTTTAAACAGTGGATACATTTTTTTGGACCCCTCTGTATAACAGGAGTCTTGTGGGTGGATTAATAGTAAATAGTGGCCAGAGTGTAGAATGCAGGAGACCGATACATACCAAATGCTCTTTAATGGCATAGATAACTTTTGATTCCACTGTATAGTGCATAATTCCACCCTTCCTTCTCAATGAAAATGTGTTATTTTATTGGTGACAAGTGTACACAGTAAGCACTACTTCAATGAATTCTTCTTTATTTACCACAATCTACTTCCCAACAAAACAGCACAACACAGTCACGCTTTAACAGCTAGACAGTAGTACAAAGAAAATACAAAATATAATCAAACAAAAGATATAACAAACAATATAATGTTATAACACACAATATAATATTCAACTTCTTATTCATTGACTATTACACTCATGACCATTAACCCCCGCCCCCTTTCTTTTTGGAGAGCTATACTTGAACGAACGAGACGTGTCACTCTGGAAACCTGGAGTGCCCTGGACCTTGGGATACATGCATCCAAGTAAGGAAGGGATCCTATGATGTCAACATGAATGTGGGCAAAACGACCTGTAAGGGTGGGAAATGTGTCCACAGGAGAGATCATAAGGTGACCAATTTTGTTTTTTCTCACATGGTATGGAATTACATGCCCAGCACCGGCAATCTTTTCGCATTCCTGGCCACACCACTTAGGAGGCCACAAACTTAGTAGAAGCACTGATGCCAGGATATGACAAGGCGTGCAAAACATCAAAGATGGTGTGCCTCCAATGTAATAGAATAAACTGGCACAAAACATTCTGAGAAGTGTCACACCATATGAGGGATTGGGAATCCTGTACTGGCACACATTCAAGTTTCAGACTAGTGGATGCAGGATTGAGTTGACACACTTGTAAAAATGCATCGGAATCTTCGTCCTTTGTGATAGCTGTCCAAATGATACAAGTCAAAGATGCACAATTGTGTGATAAGCAATCTGCAACAATGTTGTCAGACCGAGAGATGCTGTTGACATCAGTAGAGTACTGGGCAATAAATTCCACATAATGGAGTGTACATTGGGATTTCAATTCAGACACCCACAGCCAGTGGCTGCTACATTCCTGATACTAATTGCTGGAGTACTGGCCCCACAGCTGACTGGCTGGTGTCAACAAAAAGAGTCGTCTGTGGACCAGAAATGGGGTGGACCAATAAGACAGACTTCGCTAAACACAATTTCCAGACTTGAAAGCCTCTTCAGCTGGACCCATCAAGGGGACTTTTCTTTTACCAGAAGCGTGTTTGCCCTTTAGCAGATTATTGATAGGTCCTATAATTTCTGCAAACTTCACCAGGTGGCACCGGTAATAACTGACCTTACCTACAAACCTTCATAACTGAATGTGATGGGAAGGGGCATCCACAAAATATCTGAGACTCTCTGAGGAGTAGGAGAAATACCGTCTCTTGATACGAGGTAACCCAAGAATTGCACTTTTTCATTACCAAATACACATCTGTCCTTGTTAATTTTGATGCTGTATGCATCAAGATGAGAGAAAACCATGTTCAAATGGGAACTACGGTCACTCAGATTATCAGAAAAATGAACAAATGTTTTATTAAGCAATAAACATGGCTTAAACCATATGGAATCTAGTCCATAGAATGGTGTCACATCTGAGCAGTGTTATGAAGACTGAAAGTCATGATGTTGTGTTGCAATAGCCCGAAAGGCATTGCAACTGTGGTTTTGTGCTTCTCTGCCTCTGCCATCGGAATCTGTGCGGAAGCCTTAGAGCAATCTATGATACTGAATGCAGAGGCACCTTCTAAACTACTTGCCAAATCCAACACGTTCAGTATTGGGTACTAGTCTGGCATAGTGTGGGAGTTCAGTCCCTATAATCACTGCACATATGCCAAGACGTACCCATTTTGGGAAGCATTTGTAAGGGGGCAGCCCATACACTGTTAGAGCAAGACACTGTTTTGTCTGTTAGAATTGCTTTGAAAGCAGCTTTAGCTGTCCTTAACTTCTCCAGAGGTAGTTCTGTGGACAGAAAGCAACATGCTGTCCCAGCATTGTGTGAATGTGGTGGATGCTGGAATGTTTCCACTGGCTCAGTACTCAAATCAGAACTGTAACTGCAGGGGATTTTTGAAGCAACTCCTGCGCAATGACATTTGCCCGATGGACAGTGTCAATGGGTACTGTCATTAAACCTCGTAATTCTGCCTGAGCCTCATACAGAGCCTTCCCTGTGTCAGCGATCCATTGCTTACGGAGTTCCAGACCTGCCAAAGCACGAATTGAGCATATTAGCTGGGAGGGGGATACACCAGAACCAAAATTACTGTCCACAGTCTTTTGCAACAAGATTCTGGGACCACAAGGAAACGCTGCAAAACAGTTTCTCTGAACACTGCAAAAGAATGAAGAGCCAGAATCTCCTCCACTTGCTCAATAATGATGAAGTATATCTGCGAAAAGACAATGGTGAATTGGTCTGCGTCTGAAGTAATGTGCAGTTGAAAAATGGCATCTTCTGCTTGTGCTAACCATAATTGTGGCCTCGCAGGACAAAAAGGCAGTAGCTTTACATTACTCTATTTCAAGGTGTTGCCAGAAGAGGCAGTATGTAAGTCAGGAACAGTAGGTGACTGAGGAAGAACAAGTTGTCGGCAATCCTTGATCTTCTGTCTTGATGGTGGTTGGTGGCATCGTCATAATGTCGGAGTGTAATTATGGCTCAGAATAAAAAAGAAATTCCACAAAACGTCATGTCGGGGTCACCATTATAGGTGACAAGTGTATACAGTTTGCACTTTAATGAATCCTTCTTTATTTACCACAATTTACTTCTCAACAAAAGAGCACCACACAGGCACATTTTCCCAGCTACACAGTAGTACAAAGAAGATAAAAAAAGCTATAACAAACAATATAATTTTCAACTTCTTGACTATTGCACTTGCCATAATTTGATCAGTCTGTCAGTTGAGTGGTTATACAGCTATTGTCTGTCTATTTGTTGCATTAACCTTTTATGAAATCAAAATAAACTGTTCAGCTGCCATTCTAGTGTTGGAAGAGTTAGGGTATTCTGTGCCTAATTGTGAGGAGCTCGTAAGGCTCTTTAGGAGAGCTGTAGGTATATTACGCTATGTTGAACAGGCATAGGTGTTGACATGGATATTATGATATAAAAAAGGGAAGACACACATCTGTATGGCACACATATTAGAGCCTCAGTAGAAGAAAAAGATAGTCCATCTCAGACGCACAGTGAAGCCATCCTAGAAAATATCCTCCTGGGTATTAAGGTCTCTCATTCAGGGTGATACATATAAGTTCATATGGGTTATAAAAAAGAAAGGAAGAAATGGAATTTTAAATGTCTAAAAGAAAGGTGTAATACATTGAGCTGCATATCTCCTAGGTGATTTTGAAACTGTAGTAATTAAATCACTATTACTGGAACTACACTTTTCAGCTTAATGGCTGAAAGGTAGTGAGCCTACAAGTGTATTCCACCTTCTTCATCAGTTCTGTAACTGCATGTAATATAATAATATGACAGGCATAGGGGTTAAATTGAGAAGTATTTACTGCTGTTGATAACAATGTATTTATATAACAAATTTGGCATCACTTACAACAGTGAGAAACAGCTCTTGGTAATGGAAGGAAGCTGAAAGATAGGAGTACTTCTTTAGATTTCCCAGTTCAAAACGAGTGGTCACCAGGGCCAGGGCTGGTTCAAGAACATTTTTCTACACAAGAAACTTATTATTTGCCTCACCCCCTCTATCTCTTTTCCCTTGCACATTATCATCTGTGTTAGTTTTTGTTTATTGTGATACACACTGTATTCTGATCCTATACTTGAGAATCCTTCTCACTTCAGTGCCCCACATGACCACTACTAATTGTGATACATCCTGTATTGAAATCTTGCAGTTGTAGTGCCCCAAGCAGTGGCTTGTTTCACTTGGTGGCTGCTGAAAAACTTTGATGTATTTGTTTTGAACACACACACACACACACACACACACACACACACACACACACACACAGGGTGAGTCACCTAAAACTTGAAGCAAATAGTGTGGAAATGGGAAGTGCTATTGATGTGCAGTTTTTACAGACTGGATTGGTAGTCAGGGCCTTGTATTGTCAGCCAATCAACAGGTTATAATAATACTTAGAAAGTGTATTTTTGTGCAAACATACACTTGTTTAAATGGAGCAATGCCTATTGATATTAAAAAACTAACAGTAGGGTAAATTAGAATGTCAGTGATGTTTGTTGCAGAATTCTAGTGCAAGTCATTTACAAGATATTGTATTTTGAAAAGTTCCCACACTAACACTTGTACAATACCTGTGGTAGCACACACTTATGATGAACACAAGTGCATACACTAGTTATGTGTATTCTAACCGGTAACAAGACAATTGACCATCACAGGTAGTGTTCAAAATGACCACTGGCGGTGGCAATACATGCTTCATGCCTGGTATGGAACAATTGCTGTACATGTGCTAGCATTACAGCAGAGATGTCTGAGCAGGTTGCAGTAATATGTTGTTACGAATCATCAAGTGTAGTTTGTATGCCCTTGCAGACAGTGTTTCCAGTTTTCCCCACGGAGAAAAGCCTGCAGGTGTCAAATCCGGGCAATGGGCCAGCCAAAGTACAGGTCCTCTGCATTCAGTCCAATAATTTGGAAAATTTTTTTGAAGATGTGCTGTAGTATTTTGTGCACTAGGGGTTGGACAGCCATCATGTTGGTACCACAGGTTCCTCCTAGTCTGCAGAGGAACATCTTCTAGCATCCGTAGAAGATGGTCTGTTAGGAGGATGTGATACTTGTGTGCATTCAGTGTTCCATCAATGTAAAATGGGCCTATGAACTGATGGTTCACTATCCCACACAAAACGTTTATACTCCATGGACACTGATATTCCACCTGATGAAGCCAACAGGGATTGTCAACAGGCCAATAGTGCATGTTTTGGCAGTTCAAATGGTTCAAATGGCTCTGAGCACTATGGGACTTAACATCTGTGGTCATCAGTCCCCTATAACTTAGAACTACTTAAACCTAACTAACCTAAGGACATCACACACATCCATGCCCGAGGCAGGATTCGAACCTGCGACTGTAGCGGCCGCGTAGCTCCGGACTGAGCGCCTAGAACCGCTAGACCACCGCGGCCGGCGTTTTGGCAGTTTATCTGGCCATGACTGGTAAACATGGCTTCATCACTAAACAAGATACATGATAAATCTGAGACATGTGATAGGGATGGAATCTGTATTGATGGAGCAAGCATAGGACACATGCCTGAGTCATGCCACTTCTTCATGCAATTGTGTGGGAGCTAACATGCTGAAAACTGCAGCAGCAGGAAGAACATCAGTATCCCCCTCTTCTGTCATAATTTGTTTCCTTCTGTTACATTGCCTAGGTGTCACACTACCATTTTCAAGCAACTGGTTGAAGAGATTGATAAATAATTGCCTAGATGGTTGACATCTATTGGGATATCTTGCCACATATACCATACAAGAATGAACTGCTTTCTTCCTACACCCTCCACACACCGTGAGCATGTTGGCTTGTCTGCATTGGCAAATTCCCTCATCCCCTTGTGACCTACAGCTTGGACTGTCACACACTAACTGACTGGCAACTCACAATGTAATCAAGAAACACACAAGCACACTGTAAGCAAACATATCACGACTAGTGACTAAGCAGGTTGAATGGCCCAAACAAGTGTCAGTAAGGGATCTTTTCAAAATAGAATATCTTGTAAATGACTTGCACTTGAATCCTGCAACAGGAACCAATGACATTCTGATTTACCCTGATTTTAGTTTGTTAATTGCAAAAGGCATTGTTCCATTTAAAAAGTGTATGTTAGCACAAAAATATACTTTCTAATTATTATTACGATCTGTGTATTGGCTAACAATATGAGCCTCTGACTACCAAGCCTTTCTTCAAAACCACACATCAATAGCTCTTTCCACTTCAACAATATTTGCAGTGCAAGTTTTAGGAGATTCAGCCTACACATTGAAAAAAAAATTGTACATCTGGAAAGATGATGTTGACTTTGACCCAATGATATCATGTGGCACCTGAGGGATAATAGATGTACTGATAATGGTTTCAGCATTGTCTGCCAACAGATAGCATAGTGGTATAGCTACCAGAGTGACATCTGTGTCTACCCTTTCATAATGAATGTTCACAGCTAGAAGGCTCAGTGTGGTGTGAACATGTGAAGCAAGCAGGCAGCCATGCGACGGAGACACACTCAAGCTTCCTAGAGCCAACTAAGCAAGTTTGAAAGGGGTCGAATTGTCAAATTGTGGCCTTCCGAGTTGGGGAATGGTCCTTTGGAGACTTGCACACAAGTTGGACATGCTGTATCAGTTGTGCAATGATACTGGTATCAATGGCCACATTAATATTCTCACACCTTTACATGAGGTTCTGGATGTCCATGCAGCACAGATGCCTGCCAGGATCGTCATATTGTACGGGCAGTAGTGCCAGATTGTAGAGCTACCATAGAATAGATAAGAGGGCTTGAGAACCCAGACATGTCAACACAAACTGTTGTGAACTGGTTATTAGCATTGGGACTAAGGGCACACACACCTCCCTCACACCAAAGCATTGACAGGCATGGCTTGACTTGTGCCATCAGAGGATCACTTGGAAGATAGAATGGCAAGCCATGGTTTTCAGCAATGAAAGCAGATTCTGCCCGCGTACAAGTGGTGGTTGTTTGCATGTACAGCATGGACCTGGTGAGCGCTGTCTCATAGAGTGCATTCATTCAAGACACACTGGCCCCACACCAGGTCTGGGGTGTGATAAGCTACAACTCACATTCACCTTTGGTGTTTCTGGAGGCGACATTGACCAGTGCTTGGTATGTGTATAATGCTGTTAGACCAGTTTTTTGCCATTCTTGCAACAGGAAGGTGCTGTGTTGTTCCAACAGGATAATGATTGCCCACACACTGACTGTGAAACTCAACATGCTCTGCAAGGTGTGCAGCAAAATCCCTGACCAGCACAATCACCAGATACAAATTGCATTTTCTCTGCAGAGCCAATGGCATTCCTCTTACAGCAAATAGTAATGTGTTAGCTACATCTGGCATATATGACAAGCTGCACTGAGGGAAACTGAACTTTCATGCCAGGGAAGAATGTCCCCATGATTCATGCAAGAACTGATACAGAACCAATCAAAAATCCTTTCTTTTTAGTTATTACCCAGTGTTGGCCAATTACTTATTCAAACTTGGACTTAATGTTACCGAGCGAGGTGGCGCAGTGGTTAGACACTGGACTCGCATTCGGGAGGACGACGGTTCAATCCCGCGTCCGGCCATCCTGATTTAGGTTTTCCGTGATTTCCCTAAATCACTCCAGGCAAATGCCGGGATGGTTCCTCTGAAAGGGCGCGGCCGACTTCCTTCCCCATCCTTCCCTAATCCGATGAGACCGATGACCACGCTGTCTGGTCTCCTTCCGCAAAACCAACCAACCAACCAACTTAATGTCACTGTGGCTGTCATAAATCAGTATAACAACCCCACTGGCTTCAAAACTTACATAGATCATTTTGATACGCCCCTTCCCCCTGCCCCTTTCCAGTTACTTTTCCAGGTGACCGTTTCCATCCCAACCCAATCTTAGGGTCTACACTTTTCTCAGATCCCACAGTTTTTTTTTCCAAATAGTAAGTAACATGAGTACCAAATGTGGCAAGGTTGTGAGCATTACCTAAAGTCAAACCAATTAGTTTCTGTACAAAGTACATGTACTGTAATAACATTCTACCAAAAAATGTGGGATTACCTTCTTAAAAATATGTTGTACTACAACTTGTATTGTCACTCAGTAGAGATATTGCACTCCCAACCTGAGCAACCAAACAAGTGCCCTTGCAGTTCCAGGACAAAACTTGGCAGTGGTGGCACACCATAAGGTACAGCAGATTTGACAAATATTTAATAGTCATTCAAATTAAGTGCACAAACTGCTCAGAGCCCTTTTCTGTCAGGTTTAATTGCCTGTATCTCTATATTGGTTCACTAATCTGGTTTAATTTCTTCACACACAACTGGGAATTCTATAGGTATTGATGGAGCAAGTGGCTTGTTTTGATGCCAAATTTATTTAGTTATGGCTGGTTGAACCTATAGTGTAATCTGCAGAAAGCACAATTTTGTCATTTTTAAATTGTCTATACATCCTAATTGGTTCATTAAACTGGATTCATATTTTTTATGCTTACAAGGGGACTGCATGGCAGACAGATTTTTGTTATTTTTTGTATTTGTGATACGTGAATTTCAGAACTCAAATATTGGTCTCACAAAGCTGTTAGATTTTTGCTAATTTTTTTTTTTTTTTTTTTTTTTTTTTTGTGATACGTGAATTTCAGAACTCAAATGTTGGTCTCACAAAGCTGTTAGATGCAGCTCTCAAAACTTCTCAAGAAAATAAACTCTGAAGGTTTGAAGTTCTCTTTAACACCTCAAGGAAAGGTCAATTTTTCAACAGGCAGTGTGGCTCTGTGGTAGAGTTCTTGTCTGCCAAGTGGGCAGCCTGGGTTCAGTTTCTGATTGATGCAAATTTTTACATAAAGGTGCATATTCTGCTAGTATTTCCATGAGGTGTACAATGCATAAAGTTGGGGAAAAAACAATCAGTAGTGCTTGTGACTGGTAATTTCTCATTCAAGTCTTATTTTGAACTTTTCTTTTTCTTTTTTTTTCCAATTTAAATATAAAATTCAGCAAATGTATACTGTTTGACACATACCTAAATCTCAGTTTTATGAAAAATGGACATCTTTTCATTTCAAATTTCATATCACATACAAAAATCTAGTTTTCACAGCAAATATAAACTCTTAATTATCAATTTTTTATGAAAGATTATAAATAAAGTTCATTTCAGTTAAAGAAAAACATTACAAATTAATTTTTTTTTTCATCTTCACATATTTTAGTCTTCACAGAAATGTGTGTAGAACATGACCATTTATTTAAAAATCTACCACAGTCAGGACTCAAACCTGGGCTGCCAACACAGCAAACAAGTACTTTATCACAGTGTGATGCCACCTATCAAAAACTCAATCTGTCTTTGAGTATCAAAGCTGCTCAGAAAAACTTCAAACCCTATTTTTTGACAATCTTTGAGACTTATATCGAAATGCTTTGTATGATTGGTATTTGAGATCTGAACTTCACTTACATAAATATAAAAAATTACAAAAGTATGATTGTCATGTGATCAACTTGTTGGTTACAGAAGCTCTCTTATATAGATGGAGAAAGTGATGTGTGATCATGATGAATATATTTGTAGTCATGTTCCTCTGAATACAGTATGGTATTTAAAGGTAGGAGTATTTGGATATATATATCTTACTGCACATTTTATATATTTACCACAGTTATGCTTGCTGTTATATAACAACAATTTAGGTGTACATTATTATCTGTATTCTTCGCTGGAGTGCATTGTATAAACAAGTCGTGCTTTGCTGTTGAATTTGATTTTACGTGTTGGTGCTACTGTGTTTTGCACATGCAGTTATACAGTTCCACTTGGGAAAATTAAGCTAACTACAAGCAGGCCAACTCTCCACAGGAGAAATAAAAAATGCCCCCTGTCGTATCGGCCACCGCACAGCAGCTGTCAACTCGGCGCAGCATGCTACAACACGCGCGGCACACAGCGAGTACTCCTGGCACTGCACACGATGTCAACAACTGGCGCAAGTGAACGCGTCGTTGCGGGGTTAGCAGCAGCGTACACATCACTATTGATGCGGATTACCCTGGCGATGCTAGCCCTTGCCACCAGAGTGAGCAACCGCATAAGGGCGCCATCTACCAACACACTGATTGGGCGGACCTGCGGATTTAAGCGAGCTCCCTGAGCCCATTTAACCAGTTCAATCTTCGCCGATGACTGTGTTACTACCCGGCTGCTGGATTCACGACGACCGAACCATACTGTGGCCTCCCTGGCTGGAAACTGGTGACGCGTCGGTATCGACTGGTTGGCAGTGGTTTGGACTTGTATTCTCTACTAGTGACTCTGATTTCTCCTTGGCACTACAGCCAGTGAAGTTTTGTGTAGTCGAACTTAAGTTTTGTTTTGTGTGACAGAAGGTCAAATAAATTTGGTTATTACGGAATATTTGTTGTGTTATAGTGCGGCCATAACACTCCCCTACTGTGTGAAGGAGGTGCACTAAGTTATTAATGCAATGTGCAGAAAATCATGCATATTCAAAGCAATACTGTGGAGTAATCTAGACAAGCAACCTGCTATAAACCACACATCTGGGCTGAAAATCAGAGAAGAATTAAAAGCAGAAAAATGACAATTTATTAGTACAGCTTTCTTTTGATTATGAGTACATGATCTGTGGAAGTAATGTGAGACTAATGAACATCAACAACAAAATGAAGAACTTGCCAAATAACATGCATGTTATGTCTGTGTCAAGACAAACCTTTTTTTCTGGGACAAAACTCTCTTCACATGGTGACTTGCTGTGATCTAAAATATTAGCATGCTTTATCATTCCAATGATCACTTCTTCATAATTATCTTTCTTGATACTAAAACAGAACAAAACAAAAAAATATGTAGATTTTTCAATTTTGCACACGTAAAATGAATCTAGGATTACAATTTCATTAAATTAAGTGTTTTAATTTTGCCGCTTTTTTAAAGAATTTTAATGCATGAATTATAGATTCTTGGATGTCTTCAGTCTTATGACATATATCTTAATTTACAGTACAACACATGAAAAGAAGCTCAAAATACACGGTCCAGTCACATTAATGTGACCACCACCAATGTTCAGTGTTAGCATGCAATAACCACTCACAGACTGCAGGTGGCTGCACTAACAGTGGAGAGTATATAAAGCTTAATGGAGAGTATATGAAGCTTGTCAGGGTGGATGCAGAAAACAGTCTAGTCCTCATCATAATGCAGAAATGGAGTGATTTATCTGCCATCCAAAAGGACATGATCATTGGCTTTTGGGCCAAGGGTGGAAGCATTTCTAAAATGACCAAGTCTGTACACTGTTTGCAGGCTGCCGTGGGTTAAGTATACCTTGCATGATAGAATAGCACTATCCAAACCGGGGCTGAGGCAACTGTGGTGGATCATGGGCCATAGGTGATGAAGGTGAATGAGACAAGATGTGACTGCATGAACAGATGTGCAACTGTTGAGCAACTGACTGCCAAAATGAACCAGAAGGCTACCAACCGTGTATCATCAACAACCATTCAGTGAATGTTGCTGACTGATCCTCATCGGCATCAAAAGCTCGACTATGCACACCAATACCAAAACTGGATGTCCAGTGAGTGGCGACAGGTGGTCTTTTCAGATGAATCATATTTTGGGCTCCATCAGACAGATGGTCGTTGGTGTGAACAGTGTGAAATGTCTGAAAGCAGACACCCTGCAACACTCGTCAGAAAGTTCCAGGCCGGAGGACGGGGGGCTTATAGTTTGGGGAATGTTTTTGTGGCATTTCCTGGGTGATATCATCATTCTGGATGGCACAATGGCTCAACACATGCATGTATCTAATGTTGGAGACCATGCAGTTTGTTTATACTTGGCATGGGGGCATCTACCAGCAGGACAGTGCAAGTTGTTACACAGCTCACAGTGTATGTGTTTGGTTTGAAAAGCACCAGGATGAGTTCACCATACTCCCCTGGCCACCCAACTCCCCAGATTTAAACCCACTCAGTCGGGCTGTTTGTGCCTTGGATCCTCAACCAAGAAACCTTGCACAGCTGGCTGTGGCACTGAAGTTGGCATGGCTCCGCATTCATGTCAGTACCTTCCAGAACCTCATTGATCCTCTTCCTGCATGTTTCACAACAGTCAGCACTGCACACGGTGGTTATTCAGGCTTTTGACAGGTGGCCACATTAACGTCACTGGACAGAGTATAAAAACATTTATTTCATTCTTTACACTTAACATCACTTAAAAGTGACTGTGGAGGAAGAGTTTAAACTATGCACAATTGTGCTACAATCTGAAGGATCCCTGTTCAGTGGAATTCTCTTTAAAGTTATTGACAATACACAATGCATCAACAAATATTTATCACTACATAAGAATTAACTTGAGGAAGGTGGCACATATTTTGGTGCTAGTATATGAAAAACAACACCTTCAATTTTATTCAGGCTATATCTGAAACAATTCTCACCTTCCATATGCCACTGTTTTACCTGACCTACAAGCATATCTTTACTGTGGGCATCTTTTAGTGATGATACAGGCCCAAATTACAGTGCATCCAACACAGACTAAATGGATGGTCACTTTATGATCCCACATACTATGTCGTCAGTAGGTACAGTCCATACTGAAAATAGTTGAGAGCTTTCTTTAACTTTTGAACTAAGCAGCAGGGTATATAAAGGGTGAGAACAGTATCAGATATTGAGTGATCATTGTGAAGGACACAGAGATGCTGGACATTTATGTGAGACAGTGTTATCAGCACTTGACAGGATTCAAAATGGGTGTCATTGTGGATCCCCATTTGGCTGACTGGATGAATTGTGCAGTATACAGATTTGTGGGGCATTCAGACATGACAGTGGCCCAATACTCGCCTGCATGGGAATGGGAGGGCAGGCATACATGTCATCGAAGTTCCAGTCAACCACTTATGGTCACCACAAGGGATGATCACCATTTTGTGCACCAGGCACACTGTCACCACTTCACATTTTTGCCTGCCATCTAAGAACAAGTAGTAAACTCCCTGCAACATTCTGTGTCATCCAACACCACTGGCTGAACACTAACAGCAGCTAGACGAGGGAATTATGTCACATGCATAGGTTTCTTTTAACACCACAACATGAACGCCTGCATTTGGAGTGATGCTGGGACCAGGAGGCATGGACTGCTGATGAATGGCTTTGCACCACATTCAGCAATGAATCACCATTCTGCATTACCCCAGATGACTGTCATTAGCAAATATGATGGCGACCTGGGAAGATGGTTCAAAGTTTTGGAGAGACACAGCAATGTTGCTCCTGGTGTCATGGTGTGGGGAGCCACTGGGTATGATTTTGGGATGTGGCTGGTCATGACCAAGGGAACTCTGACAACACAAAAATATGTCAAGGGCATTCTGCATCCTTGTGTGTTAAATGCTACGTAACAGTAATATGTTGCCATTTTGCAATAGAATAATGCTCATCTACACATGGCAAGTGTCCCTACAAACTGTATGATGATGTTAATACACTACTGTGGCCTGCAAGATCCCCAGATCTGTCCCTAATTGAACAGGTGTGGGACCAGCTTGAATATTAGCTACATTGCAGTGCCTTTATCCAGAATATCATGGGCGAGTTACAACAGTTGTGGACCAGATTGTCTCAGGAGAGGATACTATGGCCTTATGACACCTTTGCCAAACAAATCAGTACATGCATCTAGGCCAGAGGGGGTGCAATGTGATACTGATAAGCGAGTTCTTCTTTGTAAATCTGATTCAATTTGGTAATCACTGAAATAAAATCACATAACTTCTCAACCCATTAAGTTTCCATTCATTTCCTCCTCTCCTTCTGGCTGCCTCACTTTTTTTCAGGTAGTGTACGTACATACATACATTCATACATATGTACAAATGCCTACTCCTGTGTAGCTACACTGTGCTTACACTGCATCTCAACTACGGTGAGTGGTTGTGTCAGGTGGAGTGGAGAAGGTGAGAAAGGAGTTGGGGTGAGTGGGAGGGAGAGATGGAAAAAGGCTGTTATCGGCTGGGAGGGAGACTGGCACATGAAACAGGAGTGTGGCACAGTTGAGTTTGTTCTGATCACAGGTAGAGGGATTTGTACCGAGCACAGAATGACAAGGAGAAGTGGACTGGGAGGGCAAGAGCGAACAGAGGAGGGTAGACTATGGAGAGAAGTGTGTGGCTGCAGGATGAATGAAGCTTGGGTTGTGGAGCGGGAGTGGAGCTGGATTTTCAGGCAGGGGCTAGTGAATACTGAAGCCAGGAGGGTTACAGTATTGAAGGATGTGTTGCAAAGAGAATTCATATGCAATGTGTCCCATCACTGTGTTGTCAGCTCTGCTCCAGGCCACAGTTTGGCAGTGGCCATTCTTGTGGAGCAATGCAGTTAATGTCAAATAATTATTTACTCTACACAAGTGTGCTGTAAGAATATTGTTTAAAACTGTCAACCAAATATGTATCAGAACCCTCTTCTGAGACCTAAGGAGTCTTACACATATGTGACAGTAAATTTACTATCCAATGGTATTTGCGGTTAACAACAAGAGTAAATTTTAGGATGCAATGTGAAATTCACAGCAACAATACTAAAAGGAAAAATAATTTCCATGTAGGTTATTCTTCCCTCTCTAAGGTTGACAATGGTGTTTTATATTCTGGTGCAAAAGTCTGTAACAAGCTGCCAGTAGATTTAAAGGGGGGGAACTAAAAATCCCCAGGTATTAAGGAGAAAAGTGAAAGGGTACCTTATCAGCCACTCCAGTAATTTTTCGAATATTTGGTCTTAGGGATGTAAGTTCTAATCAACTTTAAAGTTTGTATTAAACAGATTTCCACTTGGCCAGTATACAGGATGTTTCAGACCTCCTGAATAAGCACTTTTTTCTGGATATGATGCGTCCAATCTTTTATGGGTAAAATGCATTACAGGCAAACTGATGAGAGTGAAGAGAATTTTACACTTAACATTGCCCAAAAGTTTCTGGAAAATAGAGAAAATGAAGTCAACTTCAGAATTTCAGATGGAAACATGGAAAAAAATTTTAGTACCCTTGAAAAGAGCTCTCAAACCTGAACAATTTTTATGACTAAAAAGATTTTTTTGTATTCTGGACTATTGTGGGGACATCTTCAAAAAGAAAAACTTCCTGGCTGTATTCCATGCCACTCAACCAATTGATGATACACAATGTACCTTTCATTTCCTCACTACTAATGCCATTACTCACATTTAACAAGAGGTTTCTTTCCTGGTACATTGCCAGAGGTCACTGTCAGAGGTTTCTGTGATGTCTTCAGATTTATTATGTTATTTGTTCAGTAATGGTATATTTTAATGATGAAGAATTTGGCTTGCTTATGGAAATCTGAGAATGTCACCAGAATTACCTACTAACAGGGATCAAAGAGACTTCAAGATTGCCCATGCCAGTCACTACATCTTTTTCAGCAGTTGGAGGCATGGATTAATGACAGAGGTCAGATGTGACTGGCATTAAGTGAAGATTATTTCCAGAGAAGAATTACCTTCTGCATCTGGTTTGTAAATCAAAATTTTGACTTCATGACTGTTATACTGTGTACTGTTCAACAAACAAACAAACACCACCTGAACAGATTTTGAAGGCCCAATGGTACCGACTGGCTGCCATGTAATCCTCAGACCTTAGGCTCACCAGATGTGGACACTGAGGGGCATGTGGTCGGCACACTGCTGTCCTGGCAGTTGTCAGTTTTCATGATCAGTGCTGCTAGTTCTGAATCAAGTAGCTCCTCACTTGACCTCACAACACATGAGTGCACCCCACTTGCCACTTGCTAACAGCATTCAGCAGACCCAGATGGTGATCCATCCAAGTGCTAACCAAACCAGGCTGTGCTTAACTTTGGTGGTCCGACAGAAACTGGTGTTGTTACTGTGGCAAGGCCGTTGACCCTGTGTACTGATGAAGCCACCTTTAAATCTTACAAAATGTATTCACAAATTGTGAATACCATATTACATCAGCTGTATGGTTTACTATAGACACATGAAAAATTGTGACAGACACTGCACTAACTGACTTTTAAATATAATGGTGACATTAATATCCACAGTGTGCACTATTAAGCATAAGATAATCTCCACTGGTTATGCCAACAAGACTACCACCACATCTGGAGCATAAACATCTGGTGTGGACTCATCTATGATAAAGTTACTGGAATTTTTTTATTTTCGTACTTACTGAAAGAGATCATATAACACATTCAGTTCTTCTTCTTTTTTGTTTCCCATTTTCTGGCACTCTTTAATCCTCTCTTCCATTGTCTTTTTCTTTCTGCTCTCGTAGTTACTCATTTCTTATTTCTTCTGCTTTGAAAACCTTCTAAATTTAGTATTTTATTTTTAAAAAAAGATTTGTTCTTGTATGTCCAATTCTTTGATGTTTATTTCATTCTGGTTCTTTTCTTATTTCTGTCATCTATGCTACTCATGATTCCTTTCTGTCAGAAATATGGGAATATTTCTTTCATTAGCCCGTTCTCTTTCATTCCACAGAAGAGCCCAATGAAGGTTAGCTTCTGCTTTGTCATTACTCCTCATATTTTCTGCATATTTTCATAGATTTCCCCACTAATTCCAATCTTAAAACTGTTTTTTTGTGCTCTTATTTTTTATGAACAATTAAATGGTGAGTGGTGAATTTCTCAAACATGCACTGACAGAGTTGTTAGAAGGTGTTCTACAGTAAGGTTAATGTGCAGTACATTTTACCTTGGTGGCCAGGTGCACCTTAAACTTTTCCTGGTGAGCAGATGGTAGAGAAAGTCAGTGACATAGTCACTGATGTTGCTACCCCAGATTTAACTCCCTTTGCTTATTACATTTCGGGATGCATTAAAGCATTGTGTATCAATATTATCCTACAATGTGAGGTAATGTGAAAGACAGAATATGCAAAATATATCAGGAACCTCCAAAGATACTTCAAAGTACTCAAAATGCACAGATGTGTGTATAGCTGTGGCTAGAAAAAGGTGTAAACCTGAGACTTTTCTGTGACATATCAAACGCATGTGGAGAAGCCTCAGCTGCTGTGAATTCCAGCCCCTTTTACAGAAAGAGTGTTTACTTATGTAATAATCATGTTTCCAGTCATGGATTAATACAGTACACTTAATCATGATTCCAATGATAATAGCCATGGACCTAATGTACAGGTCTCAAACATCCTGTATACACAGACAGCTTATGGTGTTCTGTGTACTGATACATAAATGGTTTTGTTTGAAGTATTAACTAAAGCCTATAGCTGAGTGGTGTAAGAGAAGGAGCAGTGGCTTCTTTTAAAGTAGCTGCTTTTCTCCTGATAATGTAATTCAGGTTGATAAATTTAACAGCCAAATTAATACATTAATATCAAGTTTCCTCAGCCTTCTGGACCCACTGATGTGTTGCCTTGGTACAGGACCATTGAATAATGGAGGCAGATCATTTTTAATACCAGCCAATCAGTTAAATAAAGAAAGCAAGATGCCACAAATCAGTATGGTTCAGAATTTCTGCATTATAATTTGGGCTGCAGACTCATCAGTGCCTTAATGCCAGGCAACGACAGTCTAAAATGTATATTACATGATAAGATCTGATGGACTGTTGCCAAGAAAAATGCCTTTATGGTACAGGTCTCAAACATCCTGTATACACAGACAGATTATAGTGTTCTGTGTACTGATACATAAATGGTTTCGTTTGAAGTATTAACTAAAGCCTATAGCTGAGTGGTGTAAGAGAAGGAGCAGTGGCTTCTTTTAAAGTAGCTGCTTTTCTCCTGATAATGTAATTCAGAAACCATTCTCATAATTGTCAATGTAATTACATTAACACTGCTCATAATCTCTTGGCAGTTCATTTTACAGAAGTTGCTTGCAGTGGCTCTTGCTACCTGTTGATGTAACTTGCCATGTTCTGTATTCCTGACAGCTCTTTTTCATGATGGGATTTACCAAGAGTGATTGACTAACTGAATGAACAGACACTGTTAGGATATTTATATTCACATGAGCAGTTTTGAGATTCTAAATATCATTCTCAGATTTTTCGTTTCATACAACTGTGCATACTGAACAAAATTGCATCTCTGTGTCCTGACATAAACCACATGAGTGAATCAGTCATATACATAAAATAAACAGTGGTTGTGATTGTAAAAACATCATTCTCTGCCTCCTTACTGATATAAGTAACACACTAATAAATTTAACTATTTATATTAAAAAAAAAACCACGCTCTCTCTCTCTCTCTCTCTCTCTCTCTCACACACACACACACACACACACACACACACACACACACACACACACACACACATTATATATATTAATAGAGGGAAACATTCCATGTGGGAAAAATATATCCAAAAATAAAGATGATGTGACTTACCAAACGAAACCGCTGGCACGTCGATAGACACACAAACAAACACAAACATACACACAAAATTCAAGCTTTCGCAACAAACTGTTGCCTCATCAGGAAAGAGGGAAGGAGAGGGAAAGACGAAAGGATGTGGGTTTTAAGGGAGAGGGTAAGGAGTCATTCCAATCCCGGGAGCGGAAAGACTTACCTTAGGGGGAAAAAAGGACGGGTATACACTCGCACACACACACATATCCATCCACACATATACAGACACAAGCAGACATATTTAAAGACAAAGAGTAAAATTGTATAGTAGATTACGGTAAAAAGGAGAAGGTGAATACAAAGTGAAACTACTGGCACAAACAAAAAGAGAAAATTCGTAGTTCCCTCTCCTTCCCTCTTTCCTGATGAGGCAACAGTTTGTTGCGAAAGCTTGAATTTTGTGTGTATGTTTGTGTTTGTTTGTGTGTCTATCGACGTGCCAGCGGTTTCGTTTGGTAAGTCACATCATCTTTATTTTTAGATATATTTTCCCACGTTGAATGTTTCCCTCTATTAATTTATATCATTGATTTGAACCCAACAATTACGTTTGTTATTGTCACTGTTGTATTTCGAAATCTTTTCTGTCATCTTATTTTCTCTTTTTGTTTGTGCCAGTAGTTTCACTTTGTATTCACCTTCTCCTTTTTACCGTAATCTACTATACAATTTTACTCTTTGTCTTTAAATATGTCTGCTTGTGTCTGTATATGTGTGGATGGATATGTGTGTGTGTGCGAGTGTATACCCGTCCTTTTTCCCCCTAAGGTAAGTCTTTCCGCTCCCGGGATTGGAATGACTCCTTACCCTCTCCCTTAAAACCCACATCCTTTCGTCTTTCCCTCTCCTTCCCTCTTTCCTGATGAGGCAACAGTTTGTTGCGAAAGCTTGAATTTTGTGTGTATGTTTGTGTTTGTTTGTGTGTCTATCGACGTGCCAGCGGTTTCGTTTGGTAAGTCACATCATCTTTATTTTTAGATATACACTCCTGGAAATGGAAAAAAGAACACATTGACACCGGTGTGTCAGACCCACCATACTTGCTCCGGACACTGCGAGAGGGCTGTACAAGCAATGATCACACGCACGGCACAGCGATCACACCAAGAACCGCGGTGTTGGCCGTCGAATGGCGCTAGCTGCGCAGCATTTGTGCACCGCCGCTGTCAGTGTCAGCCAGTTTGCCGTGGCATACGGAGCTCCATCGCAGTCTTTAACACTGGTAGCATGCCGCGACAGCGTGGACGTGAACCGTATGTGCAGTTGACGGAATTTGAGCGAGGGCATATAGTGGACATGCGGGAGGTCGGGTGGACGTACCGCCGAATTGCTCAACACGTGGGGCGTGAGGTCTCCACAGTACATCGATGTTGTCGCCAGTGGTCGGCGGAAGGTGCACGTGCCCGTCGACCTGGGACCGGACCACAGCGACGCACGGATGCACGCCAAGACCGTAGGATCCTACGCAGTGCCGTAGGGGACTGCACCGCCACTTCCCAGCAAATTAGGGACACTGTTGCTCCTGGGGTATAGGCGAGGACCATTCGCAACCGTCTCCATGAAGCTGGGCTACGGTCCCGCACACCGTTAGGCCGTCTTCCGCTCACGCCCCAACATCGTGCAGCCCGCCTCCAGTGGTGTCGCGACAGGCGTGAATGGAGGGACGAATGGAGACGTGTCGTCTTCAGCGATGAGAGTCGCTTCTGCCTTGGTGCCAATGATGGTCGTATGCGTGTTTGGCGCCATGCAGGTGAGCGCCACAATCAGGACTGCATACGACCGAGGCACACAGGGCCAACACCCGGCATCATGGTGTGGGGAGCGATCTCCTACACTGGCCGTACACCACTGGTGATCGTCGAGGGGACACTGAATAGTGCACGGTACATCCAAACCGTCATCGAACCCATCGTTCTACCATTCCTAGACCGGCAAGGGAACTTGCTGTTCCAACAGGACAATGCACGTCCGCATGTATCCCGTGCCACCCAACGTGCTCTAGAAGGTGTTAGTCAACTACCCTGGCCAGCAAGATCTCCGGATCTGTCCCCCATTGAGCATGTTTGGGACTGGATGAAGCGTCGTCTCACGCGGTCTGCACGTCCAGCACGAACGCTGGTCCAACTGAGGCGCCAGGTGGAAATGGCATGGCAAGCCGTTCCACAGGACTATATCCAGCATCTCTACGATCATCTCCATGGGAGAATAGCAGCCTGCATTGCTGCGAAAGGTGGATATACACTGTACTAGTGCCGACATTGTGCATGCTCTGTTGCCTGTGTCTATGTGCCTGTGGTTCTGTCAGTGTGATCATGTGATGTATCTGACCCCAGGAATGTGTCAATAAAGTTTCCCCTTCCTGGGACAATGAATTCACGGTGTTCTTATTTCAATTTCCAGGAGTGTGTGTGTATATATATATATATATATATATATATATATATATATATATATATATATATATATATATATATATATACACTGGAACAGTGCACAACAATTTTCAATGTAACAGCATTTACCTGTCTATATTTTTTAATTCGACGTATGGCTGTGTGTTGAATGAATGCTTTTTGAAGTACACATCTTGGAAATATGAATTCATGTTGAGCCCTGATGCTCCAAAATGGTATGTTCTGGAAACATCAGGTATGACACATTCTCTTCCTTTTCGGACTTCGGGAAGGCGCATCCACATGTCCCAGTCCCACATCTTCTAACAGAAAATGAAAAAATAATATTTTCTTGTTAATAGAAATATCAGTTGTTCATTAATTAGTATCTGAGTTTTTAAAATCGAAACACAAATATATGGTTATTTTTATTATTTTACTATTTTACAATGAGAAATAGGAATGAGATTACCACATTTACGACTACATGATGTGTTTAAACTTTTTGATATTTCATTTTTCAAGTCAATTTTACATGCATAACACAGAAAAATATGTTTCCATGATATTACTGTCTCGCCCTTTAACATTATCACCCAAGAAGTTCTTGCATTTTGATTTTTATGGATTTTTTATTGACATCTGTTCTTCATATTTAACAGAATTTAAACTACTGTTTACAACCCATCATTAGTGCAACAGTTACACTTATTTCATTAAAACGTATCTGTGGCTAAATGGTGTAGAAGGAATTGCCAACTTAAATACGCATTTAGAAACAATTCACATGTATATCTCATGGAAAGATCATTAAGATAAAATTAGAGAGATACGAGCCCACACAGAGGCTTACTGGCAGTCATTCTTCTCACATACTGCAAGGTGGCTTGCAGAATAGTTGTAGATGTAGATGTTGGGCACCATATATTTTATTCCTTTGATAGCCCTCACATTTTATAAAAGTTATCTAGGGCTGTGTGCTGCAATAGGAATTCCCAAGATGAAGCAGCTTCAGTTTGATTCTAGAAATATTGTCATTGGGAACCAGATATTGTATTCATTTGATTTATTTGTTCAGTTTGTGGCTGCCCACACATTAAAATCAAAAGCAGACACCATTTTGGTCATCACATTGTAAAATATTAAATGGTTGCTGCAAGTTAAGTCTTACAGCTATCTAAGTTTCAAGCAGTGGAGTATTCTGTGAATGGTATTGGGTTTGTTCTTGTTTTTGTTATATAAAGATTCCTGTAAAGTGAATGCTGCAAACCTTGTACAGGAGAAACCACACAGACTTGTTTTTTTCTGCATTCTTATCTACTGCTGCAGTAGATTGTCCTTAATGCTTGATAGAAGAACTGTTATCTTGACCTGTGGCACAAAGATAGCTTCCACTAGTTGTTTTTTTAAATGATTCTCACAGTTTTTAAGAAAGCTCTTCCTACAAAGAGAATAAAAGGCAGCAGACTTAGACTTAAAATCTCCACCCCCCCCCCCCCCCCCCCCCACACACCAACTCCTCCTCCTCCTGCTCCTCCTCCTCCTCCTCCTCCTTCTCCCTTCTCCCTTCTCCCATGGACTGCATTGCTTTCTTGATCTGATGTGATGAAAACCTATTTTCTTTTTTTCTGGAATACTGCCTTTAGTTCTGCCAGTTTTGTCTTGTAAGTTGTCAGTATCAGACACTATGTGCACCCTGTGATTTAAAGTTTTAAGGACTCTCTTTGTTTCTCATAGATGGTGTCAGCAGGATACCTGTAAATATAAATCATTATGGGTTAGCTTACAGAAGACAGTATGTCTTTAAGAACCATCATCCTGTTGGAATGCAAATCCAGGAATGCATTGAATAATTGGTACCATTTAAAGCTCTCCGTCTTCTCTCATGTAGCAGACACCATTGAGAGTGTGGTGTAAATGAAGCATCCTAGTGAAGTGCTGTTGACAGCAATACATCCATCACAAGCTCTCAAGAAACCACATCATTTCATTTTATTGACACCTCACATACTTTCTGAGCTGTTAATTCAATGAAAAGCAGTAAAGTGTTCACAATGATTTATCCAGAGTCTGAATTATGGTGACAATGATGAAACAAAAATTAATACAAAAGTGGAGAAAACTTTTGTGGAGGTATTTGAGCTTTTGAAGTAGGCTTAAGGAGGTGGTGCTCTTGGACAAAAACTGTTATTTCTGAATCAAAAGTAGTTGTCTATCAATTGAAGATTACCCTACACCTCAACTGGTGGTGTTTACATATGAAATCAAGGGTGTGGTATGTACAAATTGTTGACTGTTAGGAAATCTTCAGAAGAAGTTGGAATCTCAGATGGTTCTAGTAATTTTAGAAAAAAAAAAATTGCAGTGACCAAAGTGGGCTGATAAAGGGTCTAGGTGAGGGGAAAGGGGAAAAAATAGTCTACCACCATTACTACCCACAATTTTTGAAAATTTGGAGTGAGAACCTTCATGAAAAGAAACCTCAATTGTGGCAAAACTGCTTGAGGTCTCTTCATCATGATGAAGTGCCTGACACCCCAGCTTTATCAATTCATGAGTTTGGTGCAGAACATCAAATGAATGACCTTCCTCAACCACCCTACTTTCCAAACCTCACCCCATATGACTTATCCTTATTCCCAAACTTAAAATCAGTGTTGAAAGGATGCCATTTGGAAATCAACAGTAACGATAATGAGAATTCATGAAGTATACTACTGGATTCTCCAAACGTTGCTTTCGATGACTGCATGGCGAAGTGGTGACACTGCTGGGACAAATTTGTGAATATAACAGAGTACTTTTAAGGATACAAGATCTAAGCATCTGTGAGTTGAATAAAATTATTGTTAAAAAAGGGTTTCAGTATTTTTAGAACAGACCTTGTACCTAAAGAACAGTGGGAATCACCTCCATTTATTTGGTATGATGATCAATAAGTCCTCAGGAATATGGCATTTACCCTGAAAATGTCTCATGCCATCTGTGTAGTCCACATTGAAGTGAATATCAATGAAAATTGTGAACTGTTGACATTCAGCATGCGACTGTGCATATTCAAGCCAGTGGAGTTGGAGGCTATTTTGGTTTGTTGTGAAGAGTATGTTCCTCAAATGAGTACAGTCACACATTGCTGTTTGAATATACAAGAAACTATGTTCACAAAGGCTGGGAATTCATCCCTGCCCATGTCTGCTGCTGTATTTGTATCTTCTCAGTGTACAAAATTCAACACACTTCTCTAAGTTTGGAAGGAAAGCTCACCTCTCGTAGCCTGCTAACCTTGCTATTTCTAATTTGAATGAAGTTAGTGTATTTAAATAATAGTCATTTGCAACTGACACTTGTCAGGCAATTTAACAAGGTGAGTCACATTTAATCATTCTGACCAAAGCTGATGAATCATGTATAAGCATCCAATGGCATCTCTCCACCATGCAACATTCATTTAGAGCCAAATCACCCACTGAGTTTTCAGTGTTCTCAATCACTCACTGCTTACACTCCAGCAGAGCAACTACTCTTTGATCATCTACAGGCCACAAAACTGGTAAAATCTGTGAAAAAATCATCACGGCAGAAGATAATGTAATTAATATGAAAATGCTCCTCCAGTATCAGCAAGCATGTAGGATAATTTTTACACTACTCACATAAGAACAAAATGAGTACAGTAAATTGTATCTGTGACTACACATTCTGTTGTATTTTAAGTTGGCACAATGACATTTCACTGGTATAAACTGATGAAAACAAACAAGGGGGTTCAGTAGGTTCCTCACTTGTTTACCCACATAAAGGCTACATAATTCACATGCTGACAGATATTTCTGACATGCAGTACTGATAGCTCTCATGAAGATGAGATGTAAATGTTCTTTTTCAAGTATATCACCTGCTTCAGTTCACTGAGTGCCTTGAGAGTATTCAGTGAATGTACCCTGGAAAGAAACTTGTAGAAAACACCCACTTCTCCCTTCAAAGCCAAGGTAAATGGATATAATTCCACTGGAAACCAGAATACATTGGAATCCATCATAATTAGATTTTATATTCATCAATGAAACATGTATTTTATGGGGCAACTGTGCCAGTGTCAACTCTGTTATTGTGGAAAAAGATAATCATGGATAGAGAGGAAAGAGAGTGACTGGTGTGTCTTGACACGGGAAAGATAGAATGGATGTATTTTCACACTGCTTATTTATTTCCTTTGTTCATGGGTAAAAAAATGTAAAGTTAGCTTTTAAAAATTGTGATCACACAACTGGACATATTCGTTTGACCAAGTTTACACTGGTATGCCTTCTCTCATTCCACTTCCTCATGAATGTGTTTCCACAAAGGGATAGGAAACATCCACATTCTGCAGATTTATGTAGGAAACATCCACATTCTGCAGATTTATGATAATCCACAAGGGCCTGTAGGTAATAGTCAAAACATTTTCTATCTATAATCTTCTTGGATTATTTTCTTGTAATCATCTTCCTCTTTCAAAACCAAATATGAAGAAATAACCCCACTGACTCAAAAATATACAGAGTCTTCATTTGACCATTGTGGTTGCTTTTTACACATTACTAAATCTAATAGGATGTGCTTCCTATCTCATAGATGTGCAGAAACTTGATGAAATTCTATGCCTCAGTTTTGTATTTGGTTATCCATCAATAATAAGTAAACATCTACACACCCATGGGAATTAAGATTTTGTGTGCTTGCTCCAGGATGACAATGACAAAAGGTATCTATCTAAGAAGTTATTAGTTTCTTTCTTACAATGAAGATGCATGAGTCTTTGACACTCCTACCAGACAATGCTGTTCCTAAATTAAGAATAAACAGAAATTGGGGCATACAGTCATAAGAATAATTAATTTGGGTACATATGATTTACTTATAACTAAATGAATATTACAGCTGTGCACTAAGTTGATGAAAATTATGAAAGCCAACAAATTAAGAAAAAAAGGGTTTATGGAAAAATATTGTTTTAAAAATGTAGTTAGTTTCTATTGAGAAATATAATCACCCTAACCATTAATACAAACCTCCTCCTCCTGCTGCAGCAGCATGCCATTAAGGAAGTTCTGCTTCAGCTTGGTTGGTATCTGTGTCCATTGTCTTCAGAGAGCACTTCACAAACACTTTGCAGGTACAGCAAGAGGAGGCAAGGCCTTTCACATGCTGGTCGAGAACATCCCAAGAATGTTCAGTATGATTAAGGTACAGGATCTGTTGATCTCCCCATTACTGGGTACTGTGCACCTCCTAGCACTGACTATTAGAGGTGCTCAGTGTAAATAGGAATTTTCCTCATGAAGACTGGTCCTCATTAGTTTGCAAATTGTCTGATGTGATGATCTAAGATCCCTCCTAAAAATTGTGGTGTCACACTCACGGAGCTGTATGTTTCTTTCATTGGCATCTTTGTAGCAAGTAAGAATACTCACATGACAGGACTGAAGTGGGTAAGGCATTTCTGATAGGGTGTAACTTATTACTGGTTCTCTCCAGATCAGTGAGGATCAAGTTTGGCTTCTGAAAGAAAACTAAGGTTCTCTGTGAAGATGAGCAATTCCCACTGCCATACAGTTGAGCCATTTATAATATTTATAGTCACTCATTACTGGGATGCAGCTGGTCAACTTTGCTTTATCTCCATGAGGTATATTACATTCGCTAAGTTTCTTCCAGTGTGTACAGATTGTCAGAGGATAAACATTAAAACATTTTTCAATTTAAAGTTTTTTGCTCCTCTTCTTTTACAGAACTTCATATTTATACTGTTTTGACTCAGTATAATGTTCTGGCTCATATAAGCCCTCTAACACAAATGTGCAGAAACGTATATGAGCATCTGCAAATCTGTATGCCTTATCATAGGCCAGGGGCATCACAGATAAAATTACCATCAAAGCTCATGTATTCACATTTTGGGATCAACATTAATTTACTTTTTTTCTAAATCTTTTTGGTTTTGCAATTGTTTTATTTTTTCCTAACTTTATGCTGCACAGTGTGTTTCTGGTGATGTCGTGGACTTGCTATTCTTCCCAGGAGAAATATCAATGCCATTTGATTCTGTAAATTTTTGGCAGGTGAAACAGTTAAATCTAATGAATACACTAATAAACTTTCTTACCTGTATTTAACTGTCACTTTCACACTGTTGATTGCTTGTTTAAATGCCTATCCTCATGCCAATATTTGCATTATCAGAGTTGAAAGTTAGTGTGTTTCATCTGACTGAATTCTTCCTGATATCCATTTTTATCTTAATGATCATCCCTTGTATTTATTCTTTTTATTTGGTTTTTAACTCATTTGCAACACAAAGGAAACAGTAGCTTCCTGGCGGTGGCAGTGTTTCTGTTTCAGAGCTCTTTACATGCTAATTATATCATTACTTCTGAAGTGACTCAGTGTTTGTCTAAAGTGATTATTTATTAATTACTAGCATCAGTGGCAGACTACCTTTCCTGTTCTTAGTATTCTGTTTGATCATTTAATGTACAGTAGTTGTGTGTTACTGCTGATCCAACAATAAAACACCAAGTAACTATATCACTTAAAAATTACAAACATTATGAAAAATGTGTCATACAGTCACAGCAGATACAGAAAATACTGTCATATTAGCAGAAACTCTGCCTGCTTTGTGCAGGTTATGGTGACATATGAAATCAATACATGATATATTCATAAAATACACTGCAATAGGACAGTCTAAAAATATTAAGCAAAAATAATAGTGAAATGACAAGAAAGATGGGATTTCCTGATTTTAAACTGAAGGCCTACTTGAAAAACATTTGTAATCCTCTTTGTTGTTATTCATGAGTCAGCAGAAGAATTTCAGAGCTTTTTTCTGGATTAGTCAAAAGCAGACCAGAGATGGAAACCACATTTATTTATATTGACATATTGCAGAGTTTTTATATGATGATCACAACACACTCAACTTCTTGTACACTAACAAAAATTCTGTTGATCAATTTTTCTTAACTGCAGCTCACTGATCACTTATTATTTTTATACATACACATTGTGACTTTCACCTGTTTTCATTATCTTCCTGAGGTGAATGACTGTCTTCATCTTTCAGTTAGAATATTTTTTCAGCTTCTGCAGTTGTCATTGATTATGGAATACTTTCCCACATTTTATCGCACTTGTTCCAGGTGCTTGAATACAAATATAGCTAGTCAGATTTATACAGTCCTCTATGTGTAGGTGCTCTGAAACATCCTTATTCTTTTATTATGTCATTTGTCCTATGTCATTAAATACAGGTTTAGAATAATAGAAATTTCATAAATTCACATTGAGATTTTTCCAGATTTCCTTTCTCAATCTGTACTCACCCTTCTATTCTTTTCCTCCCTCCATCTTGACTCATTTATTTAGTATCACACATTTCAAACCATATCCAAAAATAACTGCTGATTATTTCATTTCATCATCTTCTTCATCCTTATTTCTCTTCTAATAACATATAGTTTTTAAATAATGGCTCATCTAACCCCATCTTGTTCATATACACCTTAAAATGTGTTGATTTCCATTAACATCTAATTGTAGTTTGCTATGAGCAGTCATTCATTTCAAACTCAGTTATAACAGCTGAATAACAGTCAACACTTAAGAATGTTGAAATACTGACTGAAAATGCTTTTAAATGTTGTTGCAATATTGCTAGAAAACACTTTTAAACATTTGCAAAGTACATCATTTTCTGTAGCAGGATATTTGGCACGTATATTTAAAACAGCAGATACTACTGACTGACATTTTCCTTAATTACCAAATATCCACCAATGACTTAAAAGATTATTTTTTAATTGTATTTTCACATTTTGCTGTTAATAATTATTCTTGAGGTGTGCAAGAGTGGTTACTTCAATGTTAAAATCACAGGCTTGCTCATTACTTCCATGATCAAATGGTGTTCTAATCTAACATTTTGTTTCACAGCACAAATAACACTTTAAGATATTAGTTACTCAATATATCTTTTTTTCCTGTAAGGATAGGTTTCTATTTCAGTGACATCACTACATCGTTTTACAGCTGAATTTTTTTATGTACCCTTTGCTCAAACATCAGTAACTATCTTGATCTTGTTGTGCATTGTTTTCCAGTCAGCTACTGGACAAGGCTGAATAAGCCAGCAGAATTCCAAGTGTGTTCTGGTAAGAGGATAGAGAACAGAAGTATTTCATTTCACCTATTTCACCATATTTACTTAACTGCCCTAAAAGTGCTTCTCGGTTTGCAAGGAAAACGCAGACAGTTGGACACATAGTTACGCACAAGTTATTTGCCTTCATTATTGATTCATATAGTTCTGTTTACTTGATGCAAAGTTGCTTCAGAATGGCCACACATGACAGGTCCCACATTTATGTCATCTTCTAGCACTAAAAGCAGACAAATTGTGTCACTGTAACATCACCGCAGCATACTGCTCCGAATATAAACTTAAAGCACTTAATCACCTTGAGCACAGACAAATTTTTTAACTTCATCTACATCTATACTTCACAAACTAACTTCTGGCATGTGGCAAAAGGAGAAGCATGTCATTTTTGCTAAATTATATCATATCTCATCAAACATTGTTCTTTATAAACAGTGCACTATCAATTTATAATTTCCATTCAGTATACATTCCTCCTGATCCTATTCATTCATACTTTTTAAGTCTTGAGAATTACCCTCTTCCCTAGAAATGTAGTACATCGTCATTATTCAGCCACCTTGCACCATTCATCTCTAATGAGTTCATTATCGATGGGATGTCAAACCTTATTCTTCCTTTCCTTTTTGCTGTCTCAGTGTTTTGTGAAGTTTTCTCTGTTTGATCAACACTGAGTTACCATAACAACAGATTGAAGTTCATCATATCTACCACGTCCTACAGCTTTATTACACTGGTACCAATGAAATTCCATATGCTAAGTAGATGTCTTCTGTTTCTCTCTGTTCACCTCAGCATACTGTGATCTGTAACAACCTTCTTTTTTCATCATTTGAGTGTATTTGCTGTGAATTAGGCCTCAGTAAATCTTTATACCTTATTTGTGTTCATAAAGTACACTTTCCCATCAAAATTATACTTAAAGTGCATGTTTTTATTTATTTAAAAACAATGTTGTAAAGTACACAAATTTCACTTACAATACATTGTCTTAATCTCACTTCATGTTTGTTCTTACAGTCACTGGGAAATGTAGTTCTCGATGTTTTGCATGTGGCATATGTTGTCTGATTTTCATTGAAAGCAAACATTGTTGTCTTTTATGCTGATGTATTGAGATTACTACTACAAATTTCATCATTCTGTTGCTCTGAAGCATTTTATTTGTATCACATTTGATACTACTCAATAAAGATGATTATGTTATTATGTGCATGGATTTAAACAACTTGAAAACTGAATGTAGTTATTTAGTAAGACACATAAGGTACATACAATGAAATGAATCAATCAACTCTGTGCCAACTTTCACTTTTGATTCTCTGATTATAACTCATTCATTGCATTTGCTGTAGAAGTTTTGTTTGATGGCAGGAAGGTCATGTAGCCATTGAGTTAAAATTAAAAAAAAAATACTAAATCAAGGAAATAAATAAAGGAAAGCCTTTGTTGGTATCTGCTAATTTTTTGGCTCAATATACAACTCCGTATCAGCTGACAAATACGAATTATGATCATACCTTTCTATCAGCTGTATTTATATATTTAACAAAAATTTGCAACTAAAATTTCATAAAGGTGTAACACATTTATGAAGTGGAAACATGAGCACAGAAACATTTGTACTGAGTCTCATACTATACTGTCTGCATCCAAAGACAATGGTAGTGGCTCATGTAATCTTCAACTTAACTCATCTTCCACTGATATATAAGAATGGTAGTGTTTTTAGCAAAGAATATTTCCTTTGCCTGTGGCCATACTGACTTGGCTATTTTGTCTTGATATGATAGAAAAAGTGTTAGAGATATAACAAGAGGAAAAAGAGACAGGGAGGGAGGGACGGGGAGAGAGAGGGAGAGAGAGAGAGAGAGAGAGAGAGAGAGAGAGAGAGAGAGAGAGAATGTTTCTGTTATTAAAGTTAACACTGAAAATAAATACTGCACCTTCATAACATATTTGCCAATAAAATTACTTGCGCTGACATATTTTGCAAAGCATACTGTTCTTGCAACTTTAACTTAACAGAATGGTGACAACAGTATTTCTCAGTAATTCTATTCACCATTTGTCACAGTGCCAAAGTACATGTATACAAAGAGATTGGCATAGATATGAAAGAAACTGGCTATGCACAGATAAAAGACTTTTCTTCTGTGTGTCACATGTTCACTTATAATGTTAGCTATAATATAAGTACTTTTCACTGAATTTTCAGGTAACATTTCTCTTCACAGTGTGTTTGGTTCAGATAGTTACAAAATTAGTCATTACATGTGATCCGATAAACTAACTGTAGAGCAGCAAAATTACATTTTCAGTTTTCATGGCTGTTCAAATATCAGTCATAAATATTAATAATAACTGATACTTGCATCTCATCCTTTCAGATATTTGAAGTGGAATCAGTATGTTGCCTTTCCTTTTAATTGTGTCATATCACAAACTCTCTTGTTAAGAGGTAATGAAATAGACCTTTCATGATCCCTAAATTAGATTAACAATTAGTCTCACTTCACCCAGAATCAGTGAGAGCAGAGTGTTTAAGGCCCTACAGCCTGAAAATTGCACTGACCTTCTCAGGAGTTGGCCATTTAGATTCCAGTTCATCCTTGTAAAGAGATCGTTTTAGTATCCAGCCAAGACCAGGCATTGTTTCTACTCTATATAGTAAGCTTGGATCACTACTTGTATGTTCATATCCTTGATCATTCCAGGCAGAGATGCAGTAGATTGAATCATCTTCCTCAAGCAATCTCAGAGTTTGGCTAAAATAACTGAAAAACAATAAGTTTGAGTTTTAAACACAGTTTCTCAATAAGAGTGGTATTAGATAATTATCTGTTATGTTCTTATTGTGACACACATATGTTAATTTTATAATTAATGGTGTCCAGATGTCTGGAGCACACAATAAACACACAGAATAGCAACAGAGTGAGTTTTCTCAAAAGATGCACATCAAAGTGGCAGTAGTTACTCAGGCTCATTTTTCTTATAATTATTGGTCTAGGCTTGTGGATAACAAACAAACAATTGGAGGAAAGCAGAGACATTGTATAAAGATCAGTTGACTGCCAGACAACATGCCCCAAGCAGGTCAGGCTACATGTCATTAATTCATTATTCACGATCTATGAAATGTTTGGAATAAGTGATATCCATATGAAAGTGGCACACACTGTTTCTGTTTGTTAGCATTTCTCTTATGAATGTGCTGGATACAAGTCTTTACCTTCTAAATTTTCAAGTTTGTAAACTTTTCTGTTAAGTACAAGGGGCATTACAAAACTCAAGTTTCATAGTTGTTTTTGAAAGAGAGGATGGTTCATGAGATGATGCAAACAAATGCCACATGAATCCACACTCATTGCTGGTTCAATCATGGAAGGGGCATCAGTGGATGAGAAATGATATAGATGCAGACCAGCATGTCCAGGGAAATGCAAGATGGGTTATGGGAAACCTGACCCTGAATCACAAGAGTAGAAGAATGGGAATCAGCCTCAATCACTTGATGTGGTACATGTGAGAGGGAAATGTGTTCCTGTTCTGAATCATCATAAGTGATGAGAGATGGGTGCGGCACTTTACCCCAGGATCTAAGGCTGCCTGAATGATGTGGAAGTATCCCAGTTCGTCAACGAGGAAAAAAATTCTGAGTGTCACACACATCAACAAAGGTTATGGCCACAATATTCTGGGATGTGAAAGGTGTGATTCTCCTGGATTTCCTCCAGAAAGGACCATCAATGCGGCATGCTACTTGATATCCTCATGAATCTCAGGTCTGCCATTTGATGGAGAGACCAAGGCTCCTGAGTGAAGGTGTTGTGCTCTGGGACAACAACACAAAAACGAACACAGCATGTCTCACACAGGACCAGATTTGTCACATCAGATGGGAGAAGTTGGGTCACCTGGTCTACAGCCCCTATTTTTCCCCATTGGACTTTCACCTGTTTTGGAAGCTGCTCTCAAGATGTCACTTCCAAACCAATTCTGAGGTGAAGCAGGCTGTGTGACAGTTCTTTGAATCACAGGGCACCGAGTTTTACCAGAGTGATTTCTCCAAACTGATCGCATGCTCTGACAGACGTCTCAGTGTTGGTGGTGACTACTTTGAAAAGTAATACGAGGTGTATATTTCATGATGCCATAGTGCATTTCTTTTTGGCAATAAATTTTCTGGGTAAAAAACAATGACAAAACTTACTTTCAGAATGTGTCTTGTATTACAATATTTACTATAGTACAGCAAGAAAATATTTAACAAAGTGCTACAGGAAAAATAAAAAATCTCCATAAATATACACTGTTAATAAGAATCAAGGAGAAAGTTATGTTATAATGGAGAAGAAATACTGCAACAAAGAAAGTAAATTTTAAGGTAATAGCTGACAGTGGTGATGTAAGATATGGAATTGAAAATATAACAATAATATTAAAAAATAAAGATGTCAAATAGAAATAGGACTGTGGTTAAAAGAAAGGAAGGAAGGATGATTAGAATTCAACTTCACATTGACATTGTGATTATTATGTACAGAAAAAGGAAGGAAAGAAGACTATAGTTGAGCTGCTGAAAGTATGTCTGTGACAGCCCATGGCTATGTTGCTAATGTTACTATGTGGAAGTTTCTTGTTAAGTTATCTTGGTCGCTACTTGCTTGACTATGTGTGACCTTGAGTTATAGGGGTGGAGACCTAGGATCATCACCATTACAATGTTTCTGAATTCCAGAACTCTGATTGGTGCTAGAGTATCCACTCCACACAATGTGCCCCATATGTGTGAGGTGACAGGGACATTCTTTCAGCTGCCTGACTACAGTGTTTTAATGTCCCCATTAGAGATGAAGCACAAGCTCAGATTGGGGAAGGATGGGAAAGGAAATTGGTAGTGCTCTTTCAAAGGAATCATCCCTGGTTAAATGGAGATGAGAAAAACAGATTTTGAGCATAATGAGGAAAAAAGCAAAAGAGGACAGCATAATAAAAGGAGACAGAACCAATATCTAAATGATAATGCATTTGTACTGTGAAAGTTTTAGAACTTTTGCATACCTGAGAGTAAGTGAGACTTGGATCAGGAAGAAAAATTATGTTTAATAGGAAGTCATGGCAAAATCAGAGAATTGTATTGTCAGTGAACAAGAAAATGGGTCTGCAAAGCATGCTAATTACGGAATTTAAGTTTCAGTTGTAATTTCTGTGCTTATAGTTCTATGAAATAACTTTGTGAATAACATCAGAATTTTTCTTCAAATTTTTTCAAGTACAGTAATGTGATGGGAGATCAACAGAACAGACTGTGTAAGCAAATGAGAACAGATGTAATCATAGAGGTGATGAATCATGAGAAAAATATTGATATATTTCTTTGATATCAGAGTCAAAGAACAACCAAAACACACAGCTGTTTTGTGAGTTAGTGAACAAAAGATTAATTCAGACGTACAAAAGAAGACAATGAGAAAGCACACATACTACTTTTCAACACTAAGGAAATGAGAAAAAGAGTGGAGAATGAGTGCAAATAAAGAAAAAATGTAAAGGGTGTAAATGTTGGATACTATGAGAAAAATGAGGAATAAAGAAGGCAACAGATGTGAAACAAAAGTGAAGAAATGATTAGCTAGAATTACAAGGAAACAAAATGAAGACAAATAAAAAAGAAAAGACCATGTCTGATGTAACCTGCTATGCTTCAGTAGATGCAGTGATAGATTTTAACTGATATGTGTTACAAGCTCAAAGCACATTTATTCACTTACAACACCTTAATCATCTTTTGTACCATGGAAAATATGACTTAATAACTAAAGTAATTTTTACCTGAAGAAATCTGGAGACACATCTAAGTCTTCTTCTACAATAATTGCATATCTGGCCTGTGGGAAAATATTAAAGGTAGCTGTTAAAGAGGCCTTGTAATGTTGGGATATCCGTGCATTTTTAACTCCAATTGGTGTGTGCTGAATGCCTCGTAAACCAAACAGTTTAGTGACTTCCAGTGGTTCTTCAAAGTATCCGTCAATGAAAACAGTAATCATTTCTGGGTTTGCACCACTGGCTGACAGAAGGGACCGCAACATTCTAAACATTAAAAATAAAAACACTATATTACAAAGATGTGAGATTTTCTGAGATTTGAGATTTATTGTATTCCAAAACTACTTGATAACTTTTAATTAGAATAAAATAAATATATATGAGGGAAAAGTGTACACCCAAAAAAAAAAAAAAAAAAAAAAAAAAAACTGTAAACCATGTTCCCTTTGGGGTTGCGTGTGAAGTGGTTAAATATTATATGCAAATACCTGTATAAGTAATGTGGCCTGTTGCTGGCAATGATTGCAACTGGTACATCATGGACCTTGTTGTTTATTACCTACAAAATATTTTAAAATATGTGAGTTTGTGATGAATTATCCAGACTCTGGATTCAAGACAAATACATTACCTAAAACAGAATACATTCATTTAAAACAAACCTTAAACTTAAGATTTATACTGCTATTGTCATGGACAAGAGTGCTATCAATATTTAATGCTGTGAAGATATTGATATGAATATGATGTGAAATTTAAATCAGTGTCATCAACTAAAAGTTGGAGTTAAAAAATGGAATTTTCGCAGAAGTATTACTAATTTTTGTATACATATGTAAATATGATCATTATGAATACTATGCACTGGACTTGTATTACAAATACAAATTGTGTCTACAACATCAGACATAGTAAAATTATATTTTTATGACAAAATAATCCAAAAATGTACTGCCAGCTGTTTAACTGACTATCAGTTCATCAGCATACATGATGATGCTGACAGCATCAATCAACAAAATGTTGTGTCCTTTGGATGCCAACAGCGAACAGTACAGAAATTGGTTATATTGTTGTCAAATATGTTGGGAGGAATGAAGGAGCCACATCTTGTATATTTATACCGGTGGGCAGACCTTAAACACTGCACGCTATTTTAAAAAGTTGATGAATATGGAACAAATTTAGCAATACTAAAACAAACACTAACCAACTTTTTGCAATAGTTAAGAGTGTTGTTGTGGTCTTCAGTCCTAAGACTGATTTGATGCAGCTCTCCACACTACCCTATTCTGTGCAAGTCCCTTCATGTCCAAATAACTATTGCAAACTACATCGTTTTGCACCTTCTTACTGTGTTCACTTCTCGGTCTCCCTCTACAATTTGTAGCATCAACACTTCTCTACAATACTGAATTGGTGATCCCTTGATGTCTCAGGATGTGTCCTATCAACTGATCCTTTCTTTTAGTCAAGTTATGCCTCTCACTTCTTTTCTTCCAAATTCTGTTCATTACCTTATATTGGTTACATGATCTACCCATCTAGTCTTCAGTATTCTTCTGTAGCACCAAATTTCAATAACTTCGATTCTCTTCTTATCTGTCTCATTTCCATATAAGACTACACTCCAGAAAAATATCTTCAGAAGAGGTTTCCTAACACTTAAATCTATATTCATTGTTAACAAATTTCTCTTCTTGAGAAATACTTTTCTTGCCATTGCCAGTCTACATTTTATCTCCTCTCTGCTTCAGCCATCATCACTAGATGCTGAAATAGCAAAACTCCACTACTACTTTTAGTGTCTCATTTCCTAATCTAGTTTGCTCAGCATCACATGATTTAATTTGACTACATTCCATTACGGATGTTTTACTTTCCCTGATGTTCATCTGGTATCCTCCTTTCAAGAAACTGTCCATTCCATTCAACTGCTCTTCCAAGTCCTTCGTTGTCTCTGACAAAATTATAATCGCTTTGGCAAAACTCAAAATTTTTATTTCTCCTCCCTTAACTTTAACTCCTTCTCCAAATTTTTCTTTGCTTTCCTTTACTGCTTGCTCAGTGTACAAATTGCATAACAGCAGGGTAGGTTACAAACCTGCCTCACTCACTTCTCAACCATTGCTTCCCTTTCATGCCCCTCAACTCTTACAACTGCTGTCTGGTTTCTGTACAAGTTGTGTATAACCCTTCACTGCCTACCTTTGCTACCTGCAGAATTTCAAAGAGTGTATTCCAGTTGACACTGTCAAAAGCATTTTCCAAATCTGCAAAAGCTATAAACATAGGTCTATCTTTCATTAACCTATCTTCTAAAATAAGTTGTGGAGTCAATATTGCTTCAAATGTTCCTACATTTCTCCAGAATCCAAAGTGATCTTCCCTGAGGTGGACACCTACCAGTTTTTCCATTCTTCTGTAAATAATTCATGCTAGTATTTTGCAACTGTGACTTATTAAACTGATAGTTCAGTAATATCCACACCTGTAAGCATCTGCTTTCTTCTTGAAGTCTTATGATATTTCATCTATCTCATACACCTTGCATACCAAATGGGATAGTTTGACATGGTTAGCTCTCCCAAGGATATCCCTAGTTTTGATGGAATATCATCAATTCCAGTGGCCTTGTTGTGACTTAGGTCTTTCGGTGCTCTGTCAAATACTTCTCACAGTATCATATCTCCTATCTCATCTTCATCTACATCTTCTTCTCTCTCTATAATATTGCCCTCAAGTACATTTCCTTTGTATTGCCCTTCTATATACTCCTTTGGCCTTTCAGCTTACCCTTCTTTGTTTTATACTGGTTTTCCACCTGAGTTTCTGATATTCCTACAGCTGTTTTTCTTTTCTCCAAATGTCTCTCTTTAATTTTCCTATTGGCATCATCTATCTTTTCCACTGTTATATATGCTTCTATGTCCTTACACTTGTCCTCTAGCTATTTTACATTTCCTGTCACTCTCATTTTTTAAATGTTTGTATTCCATTTTGTGTGCTTCATTTGCTACATTTTTACATTTTCTCCTTTCATGAATTAAATTCAATATCTTCTGTGATATCCAAGGATATCTATTAGGCATTGTCTTTCTATCTATTTGATCATCTGCTGCCTTCACAATTTCATGTTTCAAAGCTATTCATTTGTCTTCTGCTGGATTCCTTTCCCCTGTTTCAGTCATTCATTGTCAAATGCTCCCTCTAAAATCTCTGAACAACCTCTAGTTCTATCAACTTAACCTGGTGCCATCTCTTTAACTTTGTACCATTTCTTCAGTTTTAATCTACAGTTCATAACCAATAAATTGTGGTCAGAGTCCACATCTGCCGCTGGAAATGTCTTACAGTTTAAAATCTGGTTCCAAAATGTCTGTCTTATCATTATATAATCAATATACAAAGGAATTACAGACACTGAATGCAAGCGGGTATTGATTAAAATCAAATGGAGAAGTTGAAAATTTGTGCTGGACCAGGATTCCAACCTGGGTCTCCTGTTTACCAGGGAGATACTCTCACCACAGAGTCATCCGAACATAGTGGTCATTGTAACTGCACGGAGTACACTAATATGTACCCCGACAAATCCAAATTCTCATCTTATACACGCACTACACATGTAGTGCTCCTTGCCCATTATTCTCATTACTCACAGAATTTTGCTGATTCTCATAAAAGTTTGAGTCTTGTGTGCATCTGCACTGAAGAGATCATTGGGCATGTTGCCTTAATTTTTATGTATATAGTGTCTGTTTTTTTAGACATGTCTGTTCTTTCAGACATGTCTGAAACAACAGACACTATTGTGATCCAGCAATGCTGCCAAATCACCTTTATTTCCTGGAGGTAAATTTCTGAACTTGAGGTTGTGTGTGGTAATTCCTTGCATATATTCTGATTATTTTTGAGCAATTAACGCTGCAGAATATTTAAGTTATGCCACAAAAGAATAACCAATATACAGAATTTTCAAGATTTTAACAGATGAAAGGGTAGCGTGTCACAAAAAACTGATCCCAATAGTCCAAAATTGATTTCATTTTTGAATTTAGCACCTACAACTTATCAAAAATGTTGTTGGCTACTGAAATTGACAACAACTATGTAGACTGAAGACATCTGCAAAGTTTTAGATCACATATGGAGTTAAATGACCTGTACGTAGTGACTGCATTTTTTCTCCAATTTTAGCCATATTAAAGTGTACAAATCTGTATTATGTGCTGAAAATCAGCAGAGATTTATTAAAATAAAAGAAGACATTCTTAAATGTTGTTATTTCTTAACATGATTAACTATTGATCATTGTGACCAGAAAAAAGTTATTGTGGGTTTAATATATAATTAATAAAATCTCACTTAATTTAGATACCAGCTGTCAGAGGCAGTTGCACTATTGCTTTATGTACTTATTGGGAATGTATGTGTTGAGAATAAATCAAAACTAGATTCAAGAACTGGATTTTATAAAGATCAACATTTTTAATTCTTCTTCTATTTCTTGTGCCTTTGTTATTCATCAGTGCATGACTAGCATGGTTATTAACAGATTTGGGATGGTTAATACAAGGGGTGTCTGGATATCCTTCCTGTCACCACCCTGTTACACCCCAGGATGGAATGTGTGTACCCAAACTGTCTGTGTGTAGTGTTATTCATTTGAAAGAGAGCAAAAGTTTTCTAAATGTTTGTGAATCATGTAACTGAGGTGAAACTTGGGTACCAGACCAGTATTCACGTGCTGGTATGTGGGAAACTACCTAAAAACCACACCCAGGCTGGCCAGAACCCTGACCCATGTCATTAATCTGCCGGGCTGATTCGATCCAGGAAGTGGATCCTGGAAGTGGTGCTTCACATGCATGGCTATCTGGGTAGGTAAAGTTCAATATTTTTTATTATAAATGAATACACAAGTCCCCACTTGCAGCCAATTTATAGCGCTTAAAAAAGTATGGCAGAGCACTGAAAAGGTCATTTAATCATTAATATTTAAGATCAGATGTATCACTAATGTTTCACTTTCATGCACTGGTGATAAAGGGGAAGACATTGTATATATCCTTTAATAAATAAGGAATATTTACCGGTAACCTTGGTCTTGTCTATCCTGTGATTGGGATTGGACAGTCATCTGGTTAGAGTAATGTTAGTTAATTACTTATTTAGGTGCAAGTTTTATTTATCATATTAATGATGAATATTATTAAATTTAATGTTTTAGTGGAGAGACAGAAGAAAAAAGATACAAGGAAGTATAGAAACTGCTGAGAAACAAGCTAATGAGATTAGATTTTATATTAAAGATTGCAGAACTGAAGTTTTTAATCTGGAAGTAACATATGTATCAGATTTGTATACCACTGTCAGGTAACACCTAATAAATTTGAGCGTAAATAATATCCAACATTCATCTAAAGCTGGAGACATGGTTAAGTCCTTCATCAAGTTTACGAAAATGTTCAATTATTACACAGACCAAAAAACTGAAATTGATCACTTACAGTATAAAAATCTCTAGTGCTAAGAAAAGAGAGCAATATAAGGAACTAAGATACAATAAAAATACTGACCCTGTTGAATAAGACAAAACAAAATTATATTTAAGAAAGTTCTCAAGGCAGCAAAGCAGATAACAAATAATAAATTAATTATAAGACATGAGAATAAATCAAATGTAGTGTGGTTAGTTGTGAAATCTGAATTAGGTATTAAAGCCTCAAGTTGTGAAATTTGTAAAATCAAACTTGAAGATGCGATTATTGCAAACTGATATCACATTACAGAATGCTTCAATGAATTCTTCATTAATGTAGTGAAATCAGATGTCAATATTGCAGATTTTGATGACAAAGTATGTCCCTTCAGACCAGATCAAATATCTGATGCCTAACAAAGTACAAAACAGTGTCAGCAATAGAAGTAGAAAACATTATATTAACACTGAAAAATAAAAATTCTGCAGCTTGGGATGTTATACCCACAAAATTTCTTAAAAGTGTGCATAAAATAATAGGGCATCCACTATCTATAATAATAAACCAATATTTTGAACACTGATGTTTCCTGAAGGTGCTAAAGTATGCAGAAGTAAAACCACCATTCAAAAACGGATCAAGAGAGGATATGGGAAAATATCATCCCATCTCTTTCCTTTTCAGTCTTGGTAAAAGTATTTCAAAGTACTCCTGCCATCCAGATTAAAAATTTTATTGAAAAATATGAGATTATTTTGAAAAATCAATTTGGCTTCTTGCATGGAAATGCACAACAGATTCAATTAACGAGTCTCTTGACAAGATCAGCACATCATCAGATGATAAGAATAAAGTTGCAGGGATATTTTGTGACTTCACAAAACCCTTTGAGTCAGTAAATGATGCACTTATCCATAAACTTGACAGGTATGGAATTAGGGGGTGGTGTTCTACATTGGTTTACTTCTACCTGTGCAGTGGAAAACAAAGAGTTATTGTCTTTGCAAATGCAGCAAATTATTCTTCCAAATGAAAGCCTGTAACACGTGGTGCTCCTTAAGTTTATGTCCCAGGACCTATTTTGTTTCTATTCTACATTACTGATTTACCACTTAATATCAATGCATACAAGATCATTTATAAAGATGCTTTCAGCTCAGTGGATTAACCCTGAACATCACAAAAGCTCATACCATCCATTTTGGAACAAAACAGTCAACATCCCAGGAAATTAAAATAAACCTTAAGAATCAAAACCTAGAAGAAATAGATACTATGAAATTTTTAGGATTATACCTAAACAAGAATTTAAGTTGAATAAACATGTGGAATATCCAGTAAACAAATTTTGTAGCTTCACATTTAAAATGCAAATATTAGCTAATGACACTGACGTGGGCAAAAGGAAAATAACATACCATAGTTACTTATTCAACCACTTACAAGGTACAGGGGAAATTCAAACAACATTAAGCACATACTCAAATTACAGAAAAGAATCATTAGTAACACATGTACTGTGCATCCAAGGAAATCATGTCATCCATTATTTAAAAATTGGAAATTATTAACAGTCCTAGAAATTTAGAATTATGAAAGGAAAATTGTTTTAATCAGTTTCAAGAAATAAAGATTTGTATGCTCCCTGCTCACCATTTAAACTTGTAAGTCCAGAATCCCCAGTATTTGAGGATGAAAATTTACAACAAGCTAAAAGCCAAAAACAATTTGAGTATGAACCTAGATTCACTAAAAGGAAAGCTACATGGTACTCTACTTCAGCAATGCTACAACCCAGTTGAGGATCTCATGAAGGATGGACTGAATATTTGAGCATAATGTAGTTAATCAATTGTCTTGTGTAAATATAGATGTTTTTTCACAAACAAGTTACATTAATGTTTAAGTATTATTCTATCTTATTAACTATAGTTTTATATAAGTGAAGTTGTGATAACCATATTTTGACATGTATCCCATATTCTAATCAAATGATCAGCATCTGCATGTTATGAGATTAATAAATCAAAGTTTCTTGTAATCAAAAACAGTACTACTATTTTCCTTACTGGTTCAGGGCTAAAAATTATTGGTGCAGGGTCTTGGCAGCTGCAGACACTTCCATAACCTTCAATGTGGTTACAAAACTGCCTTCGCCTTCTGTTTTCCTCATTGTCTGGCCAATAACATTCACTGTCTGTGGATCAAAAAATTACATTAAAGTTATGGCTCTTGTAAAGAGAACACATCATGCTGGTATTTACTAAGTATCATGTCCAGTAAGTATCAATCATTGAAACCACTGCTGTCAATTTTAGAGTCGGAACAGGAGTTTAGCATATAAGGAATGAGGAAGAACTTTGCCATTCCAGCATTTACCTGATGAAACACAGCAAATATATACCAAACATATCAAGATTAGAATTTAAATCACTTCTGACTCAATATAAATCCATTATTTAACCACAGTTTAACTTTATGATTTCCTGTTTGTGTGGTAAATGTAACAGAGAGAAATATACAGTAAGTACATTGATTCAACACAACATGGTTCACAACAAACTACTGAGTGAGGAGGGCACAGTGCTCAGACACTAGACTTTCATTTGAGAGGATGGATTATGTGGATTTAGGTCTTCATTAAATCAGTTAAGGAAAATGCATGACAATTCACTTGAAAAAGATGTGGATTATTCCCCTGTCCTTGTCCAATCTGAGTTTGAACTCTGTTTACAGTGACCTCCTTATCAAGAGTGTATTAAATCCTCATCCTCCTTCTGTACTTGATTATCTTTAAATTATATATATTTCACAATAAATTCGGCAGTAATTGCCAATAATATGTGAAATTTGTTCAGGGTTGTGTAGAACAATAATAAAGGTGGTATGACAATCCAAAACTCTGTGACAGTCTGTGAACTTGAATGCCGATTATTCTCAACATCATCACCATAATCTCCACCATAACCATGATCATGATCATGATCATCATCATCCTGTGTTTTCTATAACTTGCTTAGATTTTTGGTATTAGTCACATACTAATTGTAGAGTTGTAGTAGTGCAATGTTGGCTGTATTCTTTGATTTTCCAGTTATCAAGAGAAGCCTTTGATTTTTTTCTTACACCAAATTGCTGATCTAGTCTAGTCTGTTATAATCTTTAAATACGCTCAAAAAGGTCAAGTAAATACCATCAATTAACTCTTTATCTTTGGCTTCAAAACCCATAAGCAACTCTTGTACTGAGGAAATGAGGTTGCTACTGTTCTGTAGAAATTCATTAGGAGCTCCATATGGGAAAGTTCTCAGTACCCTTCTAAATGTGCCAAATATAAATAGTAAAATACATTTGTTCATGATGTCTCAATCATATTCGTGACTGACACCGCATCCAGTTAAAGTTTAGTTTGTTCTTGGGAGAGATACCTTCTGAGCATATTCTCGTACTTAATTTATTTTTTCTGCATGTCCATTGCTTTAGTGAAGTTTCTCAAAATGTTATAGGTTGTATTTTGCTTCTGCCACAATAAGTAAATACAAGTTACAATCTTGGGATGGTTTTTCTGTAACTATAAACAAGAATAATCAACTTGACTGTACTACAAATAACAGCAGCAGCAGCAGAAGTACTAGTACTAGTAATAGTAGTAGTAGTAGTAGTAGTAGTAGTAGTAGTAGTAGTGGTGGTGGTGGTGGTGGTGGTGGTGGTGTTCATAGGGGTTTGTTTGAGGATCTGTTTTATTACATCTACTGATACAGTGCATATTTACAATACAGTAGGAAATCCTTACCTTCAGCAGGTACAAGGGGAATTTCTGCATGGAGCATAACTGGGGCTCCCCAGGTATTGAATTCAGTGCTTTTACTATAAGATTCGCCAAACATTTTTGAGCCCTTTTGTGTTACCATTGCCCACATATCCCTCCATCCTATTACTTGTGAACGCTTAGAGCCAAGACGTCTCAACAAATCTCGGGCAGGCTGTTTCATTTGAAATGTTCCTTCATCCTAGAAAAGACAGTAAAAGTATTATGATAATTTTGCTTGGATGTTAGAGTAACACAAATGAAGTATCAAACTGCCAAACTCTGTAATTTCCAGTTATCTCACAAACAATATAATTACAGCAGAAGAATCTCTTTGATTATTGTTATCAATGAATATTCAATAAGAATTTATTTCATATTATACTGCTTTGTGTAAAATGTGTGGAAGTTCAAATGGCAACAATTACACATTTTTAGTGAGAATACACACCAAAATAATGCATAAAATTTTAATAGCTATTACTACACAGACTAGATTGATAACATTTGTAGATTACTGTACATAAAAGCACAGAAAATAAACAAAATAATTTTAATTTAAATAAATTTACATCCTGTCTGGCATGATTTGAGTAATTTTCAGGTTGATTTCACATCAGTGGACCATTTTTTTAAGCTATAAGGGGATATGTCAAAAGGATACTCAATAATAACCAATCAACTTGCTGTCTGTCCACATGAATGGCCACCAGCTAACTGTGGCCATTCATGGGCAGCTGGACACCCAGTTGCTGAACATGCTGTCCAACACACCGTGCTTCAGTTCAATGACTGCTTCACAGCCTGTGCCATCTGTTTCTTCCTACCAACACCAGTTTCTCTGAACTGCGTGGATAGGAACTCTTCCTGCTATATATCCTATGTTCCCAAAACCCCCTTGCCTCAACCTTCACTAGTCCCTGTCCTTCAACCACCTATCACCTTCCCTGCTCCCAGTCCAGAACTACACAGACTTCTATTCCACCAACACACCCACTAGTCTATCTCTTTTTTTCCCCTCATCTGCTTCTCTTCATTTTCACTCCCTCCCCCCCCCCCCCCCAACCTATCGACTGTACCTAGCACCCCTACCCTATCACCACCACATCCCTGCATGCTCCAACAAGCAGCAATACACCATCCCCCTTCCCTACCCTGCTATCCCTCCCCTCCCCCACACAAGCCCCCTCCTTGCCTGCACCACCGAAATTGTTTCTCCCATCAAGTACAGTTGCTCACAGTCCAGCCTCGGTGGCCAGAGACAGCGGTCTTGCGCGCGTGCTCGTGTGTGTGTGTGTGTGTGTGTGTGTGTGTGTGTGTGTGTGTGTGTGTGAGTGTTTTGTGCTTGTGTGAATGTGTGTGTGTTTTTTCTACTGTGGAAGAAGGACTTTTGGCTAGAAGCTAACATGTAGAACAGTCCTTTTTTGTACCTGTCTGTGACTCATTGTCACCTCTATATGGTAACTATTCTATATGGTGACTATTCTTTTCATAATATTTTCTTTATTCCAACCTGGATTTTCTATTGCTTAATACTAAACAAAGTTACATGTTCTTAACATGTGACTCATTCTAAAGGAAATTGAGACATTACTGCTGCTGTGTCTTTCGCAAATACTACATTATTTTAGAACAAAATCTTTGACACTGTGAACATGATCTTTTGTTACACTGTTCATCATATTCAGCACCATTATCTTGCTTACTTCCTCATATGCTACACCATTATCTTACTTACTTACCATTTTGGGAAATAAATTTATGTGGTTCTGTTTGGTTTTACATTCAGGTATCTCTTATGTTTAAGCTATAAAATAAAATAATTAAATCAAACATACCTTTATAGCAAAAATGATTATCCTTCCATCTGACACCATATTAAGAAATAGTGCCATGGCCTCGTCTTCATGTGGGGAATAGGTATCAAATATTCGTTGTGCCATTACGCTTCCACTTGCTTGGTTCAATACTAGAACGTGTATTCCTCGGCCCTTATGCTCTTCGTTGTCCTCCAGAATCTAAGAAAGAGAATAGTTATGATTGTCACTGAACAGATTTAATATGGTTATAAACATGAATAAAGTCGGGTGCTGGGAGAAGTGTTATGCTACTTAGGTTAAGAAAGAACTATGAGGACAGAGACAAAGATCTTTAAAGGCAGTAGTTGTGGGCAGGAACTAATTGAAAATGAAGGTGGGTGGTTTGTGAAGGGCACTTTTTGGCTGAATATTTAAGATTAACTATTGTTTGGAGAGAGGGGGCAGGGTTGGGGTAGGGATGTGGATGAGATGGCACTGGTTCTAAAGTGCTTGTAGAAATTAAAAACTTTGTTCTCAACATTCTGGACCTGGCTGGTTGACCTGCCGTTGAGTGGCCTATGATATGGCTGTTTTGACAAGTGAGCTAGTGATAGTGTAAGATACGCTTGTGAGAGGACTGGAACAGGAAGTTGTTGATGTATAAGACTCATTAAACAAGGATTTGGGAACATGAGTTGTATATGGAAGGACAAGTTTGTGTGTGTGTGTGTGTGTGTGTGTGTGTGTGTTTTGGACTCAATAATGAGTACTGTTACCCCATGTGACATCCTTACAAAATGGGATTGGCTGATGAGACAAAGAACATTCAACAAATAACTGCTCTGAAGAAATTTCTGCAAATTAAGTGCTCACTCACTCTTAAAATCACAAAATCAAAATTTTTTTCTAGAAATATATGAGTTTTAGGGCAAGCTATTATCCATTCAGCGAATGCACTGACTGAGGGTTACAGACGGTATCATTTTCAGTTCAGTGCAGAATGATAAAACTTATTTTTGACCAAAAGGGCTTAAGCTTTTCCTTCACTTACCGTTGTACCATCAACTGAAACAGACACCTTGGATTGGCTGGAGAGAACATCTATTGCTAGGGATTTGGGCTGACTTTCCTGCAGCCTCAGGCTATTTCTTCTGCTCTCGCCATCAACGAACTCTCCTCCATCCTCTGGAAACGAGAAACTTGAAAATTAAACTCCATTCATGGTATTTCATAAGACGAGAAAACAACAAATCTTCTGTGAACGTATTCAAATTTTATTTTAATCAGAAACTACAGTTTTTTAACCTTCGATACCATATTTGAGTTCAAAACCAAGGCATCATTGTAAAGTGAGGAAAATGGAAAGATGATTAATCATTGTAGATGATCGTCAAGATTTCCCTACAAATCGGAATTTTTCTCTCTGTAAGAAAGAAGCACTCTCGGCATCGAATAGGCAGGAGAATAATACACACATCAAAAAAAGTTTTACAGCAACTCGGTTCCGAGAGTTCCGGAACCTGTACAAAGAATTGGAATAGAGATCAGCATGAAAATCATTTCCGCCCTTTTTATTGCTCATGAAAACCACACATTCCATGTCTTGTTACGACACAGCGAGACCTTCAGAGGTGGTGGTCCAGATTGCTGTACACACCGGTACCTCTAATACCCAGTAGCATGTCCTCTTCCAATGATGCATGCATGTATTTTTCGTGGCATACTATTAACAAGTTCATCAAGGCACTGTTGGTCCAGATTGTCCCACTCCTCAACGGCGATTCGGCGTAGATCCCTCAGAGTGGTTGGTGGGTCACGTCATCCATAAATAGCCCTTTTCAATCTGTCCCAGGCATGTTCGATAGGGTTCATGTCCGGAGAACATGCTGGCAACTCTAGTCGAGCGATGTCGTTAGCCTGAAGGAAGTCATTCACAAGATGTGTACGATGGCAGCGCGAATTGTCGTCCATGAAGACGAATGTCTCGCCCATATGCTACCAATATGGTTGCACTATCGGTCGGAGGATGGTATTCGCGTATCGTACAGCCGTTACGGCACCTTCCACGACCACCAGCGGCATACGTCGGCCCCATGTAATGCCACCCCAAAACAGCAGGGAACCTCCACCTCGCTGCACTCACTGGACAGTGTGTCTAAGGTGTTCAGCCTGACCGGGTTGTCTACAAACACGTCTCCGACGATTGTGTGGTTGAAGGCATATGCGACAGTCATCGGTGAAGAGAACGTGATGCCAATCATGAGCGATCCGTTCGGCATGTTGTTGTTGAGCCCATCTGTATCGTGCTGCATGGTGTCGTGGTTGCAAAGATGGACCTCGCCATGGACGTCGGGAGTGAAGTCGAACATCATGCAGGCTATTGCCCACAGTTTGGGTTGTAACATGACGTCTTGTGGTTGCACGAAAAGCATTATTCAGCAAGGTGGCGTTGCTGTCAGGGTTCCTCCGAGCCATAATCTGTAGGTAGCGGTCATCTACTGCAGTAATGGCCCTTGGGCGGCCTGAGCGAGGCATGTCATCGACAGTTCCTGTCTCTCTGTATCTTCTCAATGTCCGAACAACATCGCTTTGGTTCACTCCGAGATGCCTGTACACTTCCCTTGTTGAGAGCCCCTCCTGACACAAAGTAACAGTGCGGACGAGATCGAACAGCAGTATTGACTGTCTAGGCATGCTTGAACCACAGACAACACGAGCCGTGTACCTCCTTCTTGGTGGAATGACTGGAATTGATCAGTTGTCGAACCCCCTGCTTCTAATAGGCGCTGTTCATGCATGGTTGTTTACATCTTTGGGCGGGTTTAGTGACATCTCTGAACAGTCAAAGGGACTGTGTCTGTGATACAATACCCACAGTCAACGTCTATCTTTAGGAGTTCTGGGAACCGGGGTGATGCAAAACTTTTTTTGATGTGTGTAGATACTGTAGCGAGAAGCGCCGCATTAGCGTTTACCATAAGAATATAGATTTATACGCTTCCCTATTCTAAAATATCAGCGTTAAAGCTTATGAAGCACGATCCAACTGGATCAAATTAGAATCGACAGAACGATATACAAGGGTGTTAGAAAACGATACCGACAAACTTCAACGTTTTGAGGAAGGTGTCGTCAGGAACAAGTTGAGGATAGGAACCTGTGTCCAGAAACGTCATCCAACGACGCTAAAGTTAAAGGAGCCGGCGCCTGCCGCTGGGACATGGGTTCGCAAATGGACTGGCCGCCCTTGAGTGTCCACCTGCTTACCCGCAGGCGCTGTCAGCAGGCAGTTCCCCCTCCACCTCTCTGCTACCCACTACCCGTTTGTTACAGATGCGTACCTCGTGTCGTTAGCGTTGTAGGTGTCGAAGTTTATTTGGCGTTCACAATAGGACAAAATTAGTGAGAGGAAAATGGAGGGGGGGGGGGGGGGTAGTTAATGTTCTCAAAATGAATATCGGTCGAATCCCAACTCTTCAATCCACAATGGAAAAAAGATTACTTTTTTATTGAAACAGAAAACGGCTGTCAGTGTCTGTTTTGTAATGCTATTTTAACTGCGTGGAAGAAGTACAATGTGAGGCGATATTTTCAACTCCTTTTGAGAAATTCGTCATAATTTTGCATACTGAGGAAAGGACGGCCAAACTTCTCAAACTAAAACAGAAAAGAAAGAAAGAAGACGGTTGATATAGATGTATGTCATATATTGAAAATATTACTATTATTTTTGAATCATGAGGTGGTTTTGCCTTCGATTTTACCTCTTACTTGTAACGTAACGTGTCTACAGGAAGAGAATCGTGTCATCCACAATGATGATGCAATGAGTGTGAGCTATCACATAGCTTTTAAAATAGCCAAAACAGTGCCTCCTTTCAGCAATGGAGAATTTGTTAAAGAGTATTTTGTTGCTGCCACAACACTCTTGTGTCCAGAGATTCTTCCGGTTTTGGAAGCAGTTCCTCTTTCATGGAGAACAGTGTGCAGACGCGCCGAAGAAATGGCAAACAACGTGGAGCCGCACCTGACAAATGAGACTAAACATTTAGTTTTTTTCTCTCGTTCGTTCTGGACGAAAGCATGTTGCTCAGATTACTATATTTGTGAGAGGTGTTGACGCTGAGTTCAGCTTGATGGCAGAACTCCTTGATTGAGTGTCAATGCCTGATACAACTACGGCCGACGACATATTTTCTTGCTTAGGACAAAATGACCTTTGTTGGGAAAAACTTTCTTTGATTGCAACAGATGGAGCTACTGCAATGATTGATCAAGAGTCTGGTGATGTTGCTCTGATATGAGCCAAGTTGAAAACAGAACTTCTCAGTAAGATTACATGCATTAAGTTAATAGAAACGTAACAAAAATGCATTGGTTCTTTGCTTATTACCTTATGTCTCTATTGTATTTGTGACGGGGGAATTTGTTATTTTATTCTCTTTTCCTCGATCCCTGTACCGCCCCCCCCTCCCCCCTCCCGTTGTCAAACTGTGCGATGTATTACTTTGCGATACTGCAGAACTCATTACGAAACTAAGCACTGGAAAGATTTTTTTGTTGTTTCTTCCTTTGTCGCTATACTGCGGCTATATCGAACTGCAGACAGCCAGCCGCCTTTCTATCGTCTGCTGGAGTTATCTGAACGTCTGTACCTGCCTTTAGTTTCTCGAACGAAGCTGGAACGATACATTCACGCCCAGCAGAAAGTGGAACATGAAGTACGAGCTGTTCACACAGCAAAAAAAGGCATAACTAAATTTCACTCACAGACAAACATAGGAAAACAACTTGACTGTTTTAGAAGCTAATAATTGACATGGAAATCCTTATGTGACGAGATGGCGCATAAAAGCATACACACTAGCGTAAATTCCCTTGCTTTTCTTCTCGACAGAATTGCTATAAGATAACTATTATTATTTTTCATTCGATGGTATTTCTGTGTAACACAAGAGTGGTCTTTAAGTATACTTTCGTTGACTGCAACAGATGGAACTCCTGCAATGATTGCTGAGATACCATGCAGATATTATACTGTGTCATAAGTATTCATTGCATTGCCATTGAATTGTATTGTACTTCGTCCCCGCCGTAGCCCACAACAGGCTACGGCAGTCCACTAAACCCACCGCCGCCCCACACCGACACCCCCCCTCCCCCCCACGGAACGTCACACACCAGACGAGTGTAACCCCAGTGTTTGCGTTGTAGGGTCATTATGGTGTACGCGTACGTGGAGAAAGTGTTTGTTCAGCAATCTCCGACATAGTGTAACTGAGGCGGAATAAGGGGAACCAGCCCGTATTCGCCGAGGCAGATGGAAGACCGCCTTAAAAACCATCCACAGACTGGCCGGCACATCAGACCTCGACACTAATCCCCCGGGCGGATTCGTACCGGGGACCGGCACGCCTTCCCGCCCGGAAAGCAGTGCGTTAGATCGCACTGCTAACCGGGCCGGCTGCCTTGCCATACTGTAATAATTACGACAATACAAAGAATACGACCGTGACTAGACTCGAGCATCAGCTTCCGATCGTGTATAATCGTAGTCTTTAGTCCAGGTGGAAAACTTGAGATCATATATAGGATGCTGGGCAATCAGCCCCCAAAAAAGACTCCTTGCACAAAATTAGTACGACCCATCTTGGAGTATTGCTCAACTGTGTGCGACGCATACCAACTTGGACTAGCAGAGAATAATGAACGTAAAAAAAGAAGGGCACCAGGATTGATCATAAGATGGTTTGGTCCCCATGAGAGTGTCCTGGAAATGCTGACAGTTCTTACCTGGCAGACGTGAGAAGATGGACACCAACTATACCACGAGAGCCTACTTACAAAATAATGAAATGTGTTCGCGAACTTCGAATAGAGAACCACAACAGCTATGCAATTTACAACACGTGAAAATTTGTGCCGAACTGGGACTCGAACCCGGATTTTCCGCCTGTCGCGAGCGGTCACGTTAACCACTTCGGCTATCCGAGCACGCATTCAGGATCGACCCAAATCTACATACGTCCCAGTGTCTCCTTCCCTTCGTGCTCCCACAATTATGTGATTTCTGCACAGGGAGAGACTTATTACTTTTATCGTCAGATTGCCTTGAATTTGGCATGAAATACATACAGACCTGTTAAATACAGACACTGCACTAATGTATTTACAAAGACTCAAGCGCCAGTGTTAAATGAAGAATCTAGTAAGACACTACAACCTTCTACATATCGCACCCATAAGGACTGCGGAGGCAATGTTAGACCAATAATTGCATTTAAGCAGTCATAGTTCCGGGACTCCATACGCGAATGGAACGGGAAGCAACTCTAATACGAGGTAACCTATTATGGGAAGAACCCGCGCCATACACTTCACAGTGCTCTGCAGAGTAGCGATGTAGATGTAGAAGCTGTTCCAGTGTGCTGATGGAAGTAAAGATACGAACTGATGATTTCGAGCCACTCCAACGATTTTATTGTAATTGCCGTATATGACGTGCATAATTTCTTACTGCATAAAAAAACGCAATTTTCGATTAAAAACTACCGAAAACTTCTACTTCCTTCCTTACCGACGTGATGCAGTGTCGTCTGCTGTAGCGTCAATATAGCGGCTCCATAAGGAACTTTCGTGTCGATACCTCTCTATATAGATTTGGGCTACACGTATGTATACAAACACACTCACTAGAGTTAGCTCCTGTCGCTACGCACGATGCCTATACGGATACCTCCAAAAATTTTTCTTAAAGCCGTAGCTCTGTCACAGGTACACAAATCTTTGACTCCCTTTGTTTCGAGTTTCCTTCACTTTCGGTGAAACATCCCATATTCCGAACCGATAGTACGTCGAACGCGCTAGCTAACACCAATTTGAACATTATAAGTGTAGTGATGCTTGTTCTTCGTGATAACGTCCTGACACAACGATCCTTTGATTTCCACTTGTACTACTAACTGGCGCTGCAGTTTCATCTAAATTTTGAAGGTTATCTTTCACTTAAACAATGTTTTCAGATGTTCGGACTCGTTTTGGACAGTTTTACAATGATCTGCTTGTTGTCTATATTATGTTGTCATAAAATACCGAAACGACTTTTCAGACCAGTTTTATTTTCGTTACTTTGTAGCTGTGCAATCTGTTTTATCTTATTGATGGGAGTGTTACTCTGGCGGTTGAGGTGACTGACTCATGGATCAAGGAGTCTGTTGGTTTATGGTACACACTGTAACCCAAGGAGCCACCTTCTTTGGTTTGAACCCATCCGTGATAAGCCTATTTCGGTAAACGCTGAGGTGATGTGAACACACAGCACATAAGATACATATTTTAAATTGTTTGGTGACTTAATCGCTTCCTTTAAACTTTAAAGCAATACTGCCACTTGCTAAAAGTATTTTTTTGCGACTACTATGTGTCACTGTTAGCCAATTCCCATGAATTTTTTGAATTAATATAGTTTCATATGAATCATCCTTACGGATACTATATACAGCATTGAATTTGCATTGAAGATTACTTTCATATGATTCCTTCCATTCCAGTGCCACTGAGCGTTTCCGGCATTTTGATCTAGATACAAATTTCAGTATTAAGAAAACTCTTATTCGTAAACATGAACGAAAAACTGAACTGAAAGCTATTTATCGACACTCAGTAAAAAGTAAATGTCGAAATGGCAATAACAGTGACATCGAGCGATAACGAAGTGCAGTCAAAAATAATGATTTAACAATGGAAAAACGATTGACTGTTTCCGCGCTGAAGTGAATGCTCCGGACCGCGTCGACTGTTTTCATTCAGTTGTTTCCATCACTATTAAAAGGTACTATAGCACTTTTCCCGGCCGGCCGGTGTGGCTTTGCGGTTCTAGGCACTTCAGTCTGGAACGGCGTGACCGCTACGGTCGCAGGTTCGAATCCTGCCTCGGGCATGGATGTGTGTGATGTCCTTGGGGTAGTTAGGTTTAAGTAGTTCTAAGTTCTAGGGGACTGATGACCTCAGATGTTAAGTCCCATAGTGCTCAGAGCCATTTGAACCACTTTTCCCTGTTTCGTATTGAAGCTGTGAATCTGAACACATGTGGACTCAAATTTCTGAAGACGTAGTGTATAGCGATACCTGAGCTGTGTACAAACGGCATAGTTTCAGTAATGACCGACCTTGTTTCTTATGCTGTCTATTTTGTTTGCTAGCAAACAGCTGCTTGACATGAATAATCTTCAGCTTGCTCCGATATGCCAGAAGCTGTAGAATCAACAGGACATATCGCATGTTAATGACGCTAATAGCAGCGAGAAAGTATCCAAATTTCCGCCGAAAAAACTAGTCTTACCTTAAATCACTTCAGAGAAAATGCGTAAGTTGACAGGACGTTCGACGTTAACCTACCCTCCTTTGTATTGCACCACCGGTGCCAGCATATTTTAATCGAATTCAGACAATGAAACAGCGAGCATCAAAAATCTACTGCACAGCTGTTACTCGCAAGGCCGTCTCAGCATATACACAACGATTGATAATTTATATGGACCTAACACGACACTGCCGAGATTTATATCGGCATGTACGTTGTTAAAGTCGCTGTCGCCACGTCACGATCTCCCGTCCTCGACACACGCTACGCTTTCCTCCCCCCGACACTATATCCAAGCAATACTACTACCTTACGCAACCCAGAGTGAGCAGTCGGTGAAGGTTGGCGCACGCTGCCCCTTTCGTTAAAGGGGGAAAATCCTCAATAAAAATAGTTCCAACAGCACCGCTTATTATTGAGGAAGATCTTAAATACGAAATTCAATATTTTGGTTCAAATGGCTCTGAGCACTATGGGACTTAACATCTGAGGTCATCAGTCCCCTAGAACTGAGAACTACTTAAACCTAACTAACCTAAGGACATCACACACATCCATGCCCGAGGCAGGATTCGAACCTGCGACCGTAGCAGTCGCGCTTCAATATTTTATCGCTGCACATTCTCGCCTTGTGTTCGACGCTAAAGTATAGCGACCAAGTCACCAGATTATTTTGCTGAGAAATACCGATAATGAGAAGGCTACTTACACATAAATCTAGAACGTATGTGAAACTTCCTGGCAGATTAAAACTGTGTGCCCGACCGAGACTCGGTCGGGCACACAGTTTTAATCTGCCAGGAAGTTTCATATCAGCGCACACTCCGATGCAGAGTGAAAATCTCATTCTGGAAACATCCCCCAGGCTGTGGCTAAGCCATGTCTCCGCAACATTCTTTCTTTCAGGAGTGCTAGTTCTGCAAGTTTCGTAGGAGAGCTTCTGTAAAGTTTGGAAGGTAGGAGACGAGGTACTGGCAGAAGTAAAGCTGTGAGTACCGGGCGTGAGTCGTGCTTCGGTAGCTCAGTTTGTAGAGCACTTGCGCGCGTAAGGCAAAGGTCCCGAGTTCGAGTCTCGGTCGGGCACACAGTTTTAACCTGCCAGGAAGCTTCGTGTCAGCGCACACTCCGCTGCAGAGTGAAAATCTCATTCTAGAACGTATGTAATTATATACTGAGCATCTGTAGTAAGTTTTAACCATTTCCAGAATAAAGTTTCAAGTTTTAATCGGTTCATAAATCTTACTGAAACTCTATTTGCCTATTTAATTAAAAAAAACAGAGAGATATGAGGTCATTAGGTATCATTGCCTCTCGTGTTTGTTCGAATTATGCTTTCTCTCAATACCTCTTACAAGCTATGAGACAAGTTGCAAAGCTCTCTTCCTTCAGTTAATTTCTGGAGCTGTTTTCTAACAGATCAGCACTTGAAACGTCCTGGCAGATTAAAGCTGTGTACCGGACCGAGGCTCGAACTCGGGACCTTTGCCTTTCGCGGGCAAGTGCTGTACCAACTGAGCTACACAAGCACGACGCGCAACCCGTCATCACACCTGCAATTCTGCCAGTACCTCGTCTCCTACGTTCCAAACTTCACAGAAGCTCTTCTGCGAACCTTGCAGAACTATTACTCCTGGAAGAAAGTATATTGCGACGACATGGCTTAGCCACAGCCTGGAGGATTTACCAGAATTATATTGTCACTCTGCAGCGGAGTGTGCGCTGATATGAAACTTCCTGGCAGATTCAAACTGTGTGCCGGACCGAGACTCGAACTCGGGACGTTTGCTTTTCGCGGGGAAGTGCTCTACCAACTGAGCGACCCAAGCACGATACACGACTCGTCATCACAGCTTCAATTCTGCCAGTAGCTCGTCTTCTACCTTCCAGACTTCACAGAGTCTCGGTCAGGCAAACAGTTTTAACCTGCCAGGAAGTTTCATATCAGCGCATACTCCGCTGCAGAGTGAAAATAGCATTCTGGAGATCAGCACTTGTCCCCATGTTGCAACCAGTGTTCAAGAGTTCTCCCGCTAACTACAGATAACTGCTTCCTCCTTGATTGCCATTCCTAACACCGTTCGAGTATGTCTAGGATTTCGTAGTTGGTCGACACGTCTTTAACATTTGTACAGGAGGTAGTAAAATTCAACTTTTTACTCGGATAAACACTCATAAGAATGAAATTCCTCAGGGACTATTAATTACCTATTTGACACCCCAACATGTAGAGTCTCTCTTCAGTTGTGCTGGAAGCTCCGCGAAGTCCTGATTTCGGGAATGTAACATTTTATTATTATGAGCATTTAATCCCTTCTTTGTATCAGTAAAGATCCTATATGGACTAAATTTCATTCATTTGTGAGAATTTCTTCAAATTTTATTGTTACCAACGGCATAATGTCAAAAATTGTCGAAGTAATGCCTAAAGTAGAAAGGATACACGATCCCCGAGTTTTATAAGGCTGGACAATGATATCTCACTGGAAGATTACTGCCTACGAGTGTATCGCAGAAAATATTACTGGACATAATGTGAGAGCTTGGATGACACTTGACAAAATTATACTTACTGGCGCGGAAGGCTTCTTCCTGAAGACGGCGACTGGTGTCCATGATGAACATCACATTGATGCCAATCGTTATTAGGAGCACGACGACCAGCAGGGCCTACAAACAGTCAAGTTGCAAGTTATCCAGGCATTAGTCAACTACCTAAGAACACGTTACACTAAGGCATCAACAACATAAATATTATCTGTCTTCTTTAAAAATAATATTTACCTTGAATATTTTCGTGAGAATGCGTTTCCGATTTAGCGGACGTGTTATTACTGTCTGTGGACTGTAGAGTCCATAGCCTCGCTTTGGAACGAAAGGCTGAGCGCGCGGATTTGGCTGCCACGACTCCATAGCCTTCAGCTTGTTATTATAACAAGCCAACCTGTACAGAAATAGGACGGAATACATGAGAGTACAATACTGAGAAATATCTTCACCTAAATTTTGTATTTTTATGTCTTTTTGTTGGGCTTTGGTATCGAGGTTGTTAAAAACGGACCTCAGCCTAGCTGAAAATGAATATGGATGTGAATGAGTTGCGAAATTTTTGAAAGAACTAGTCCGCTGTCTCTTTGAAACGATTTGGGAATAGTACGGAAAATATAAACAAGAATTAGAGGACAAACGTTTCGGCACGGCGCCTCCGTAATATGCAGGGTACCTCTGGCTCAGCGGGTAAATTCTGCGAGCAGTGATTGGCCATGATCCGTAGTGCACCGTGCTGACATACGAGGACTATTCGGAAAGAAAGATCCTATCGGTCGCGAAATGGAAACCACAGTGAAAATCAAGAACGTTTTATTTGCGACAGTTTATAACACATTCCAGTTACTTCTCTAGATAGTCTCCGCTCTGACTTAGACAAATGTCTAACGTAAAATGGTTCAAATGGCTTTAAGCACTATGCGACTTAACATCTGAGGTCATCAGTCCCCTAGACTTAGAACTACTTAAACCTAACTAACCTAAGGACATCACCCACAGCCATGCCCGAGGCAGGATTCTAACCTGCGATCGTAGCAGCAGCTCGGTTCCAGACTGAAGCGCCTAGAACCGCTCGGCCACATCGGCCGGCTTCACCTTGTAAGTAGGAGCAGAGACTATCTAGAGAAGTAGCTGGAATGTGCGTTGTACCAACTTTGCAATACTCTCGTCATAGAAGGCAGCTGCCTGTGCTTACCGCCACTTCTCTACGCTGGTCTGCAGTTCGTTGTCCGTGTCAGAATGTTGTCTTCATAGCGAGCGTTCATGGGAGCAGAGACGAACATCAGAGTGAGCCAAGTCCTCGCTGTATGGTGTCTGATCACTGATCAAACACTTCCCATCATAAACGCTGCAGGGGCGTCCTCATTGCTCAACAGTGAGCGGACGATAGTTGTCATGAATAAGGAAATTCATTACAGTTACGTTACGTGGGGTTGCATGAAATCAGGTGAAACCTCTCAGCGGGCACCCATGCTTGGCGGGAGACGCCATTGTTGTAGGCATCTTTACATGTTCATTGTGTGTTGAGATCTGAAAAGAGCGTCATGGCGCGTTCGTCAGGCATACCAGAGACACTGCCCAACACACCTGTGCAAAGCTTCATCGGATTTTCACTGTCGTTTCCACTTCGCGACCGATCGGAACTTACTTTCCGAATGGTCCTCGTATGTGGAAGCAGATCTTTACAAGTTTTCCAGTTGTCAATGCATATTGTCTTACAATTTGTTTTATTTTCTGTCGTAGCTGCGTTTATATTTGAGTTGATGGTGACTGCGAACGTATTTGTTCCTTTTGTAACCATTATCTGAATGGTACACACTTGAACATTCTGTGTCCTTGATGCTACTACCTGCCATAGGCAACAGACGATTCAGTGTGTAATTTTTAGTAGCTTCAAGAACACAGAATGTTCAAACGTGAACTGTTGCGAGCAGTTCGAAATGTAAATCCTGTAGTATGAAATTATTTCATTAATCACATGAGAACTACTCAGGTAATGGTTTGAAGATGAACAAATATGTTCGAAACTAGCCGTCATTAACACAAATGTTAAAGCATTAAGACAAAAATAAAGGAGTAGTGATATTAAATAAAGTTACTGATTTTTCTGCCTACGAAACGTTGGAATTCGATATAAGTGCGTGGAGCTTTCTTAGAGATGAAATGAACAATGAACGCAAAGAGCTAAATCAAAATGGATGAGGCATGTAAGGAAACTGAGAAAGAAAGAAAAAGGACGTGGTCTATAGACTGACAAAGTGTAATTTCAGAGAAATAAACAGTAAAGGTATTAACCTGTGCGGTGCGGATGGGAAAGCACTGTTTAGTACAGATCTCTACGATGGAGAAGATCCGCGCCGAAGTGCAATAGAAGAAGGCGGACAAGAGAGAGAAAAAAGAAGAGGAGGAGGAGGAGGAGGAGGAGGAGGAGAAGGAAGAGGAAAATGAAGGACGATTAGGTTTCAACGTTCTGTCGACGACGAGGTCATTAGGGACGGACCACAGGCTCGAATTGAGGATGGATGGGATAAGAAATTGGCTGTGACCTTTTCTAATAAACTAATTCGGCATTTGCCGTAAGCAATTCATGGAAATCGTGGAAAATCCTAATTTGTATAGCTGGATCGGGAACTGTGCTTCGGTCAACCAGAACGTGTGTCCAGTGTCTTATTACCGCTCCACCTTGCTTCGTGTGGAAATGAGCGTTTGGCGTCATTGGCCGGGAGGCCCCTTGCGGGGCTGGTCCGGCCGCCTTGGTGCAGGTCTTATTACATTCGACGCCACATTGGACGACCTACGCGCCGGATGGGGATGAAATGATGATGAAGACAGCGCAACACCCAGTCCCTGAGCGGAGAAAATCCCCGACCCAGCCGGGAATCGAACCCGGGCCCGTAGGACGGCAATACGTCACGCTGACCACTCAGCTATCGGGGCGGACACCTTGCTTGGTAGGAGGTGGTTAATGCGGAAGAAACCTGCGACCCAATGATGTAGTCGGAATTTGACAGAACACTTAGTGATCTGAGGTCAAAGACGTCACTGGAAGTCAATAATACATCTTTGGCGTTAATAATACAGGTATCGAGACTGGAAAGTTGCTGCATCAAGTATAAAAAAAATCTATAAATCTGGAGAGCTACAATAAGAGTTTCAGAATAATACTATCATTACACTATTGAATAAGGCACGAGCGGATAAATGTGGAAAGTGTCGAATGATCAAACACATTGTAGCATTTCTGGCTCTTGGAACCATTGTTTGTTCCTGCAGATTACCCCTGACGTGCGTTGAGTGAGGCTACAGAAGTAGACGTATAGCGTGAGAAGGTGGCACAACGCAACTACGACATATGCTGTTACCTTGATGAAGCGTTCGTGGGAAAGTGAACCGACAGAAAGTACTTGAGTTCTGATTGGGAACGCGCCAAATGGCTTATTTTCATTTATGGATAATAACTAAATTAATCTTCAGATACAGTCTAAAATGGCATAGCAGACCCTCGCAGTACTGCGTTGTTATGACATATAAGAACATTATTTTATAGTTAATTTTACGCAAACAATTGTGCGACCCATTCTTGAGTACAGTTCGAGTGTTTGGGATCCGCAGCAGGCCCGATTAAAGAAAGACATCCAAACAATTCAGAGGCGTGCTGCTAGAATTTTTATCGCTAGGTTCGATCAGCAGGCAAGTATTACGGAGATGGTTCGTGAACTCAAATGGGAATCTTTGGAGGGAAGACGACGCTCTCTCCGCGAGGCACTATTGCGGAAATTTAGAGAATCGGCACTTGTGGCCGACTGCAGAATGGTTCTATTGCTGCCAATGTACATTTCACGTAAGGACCACGAAGATGAGAAATTAGGGCTCGAACGCAGGCTTTTAGAAAATGATTCTCCCCTCTTTCTATTGGCGAGTGGAACAGGAAAGGAAATTAGTAATGATAAGTGGTATCCTCCGCCATGCACTGTACGGTGCCTTGCAGAGTATGTATGTAGATGTAAACACATGAATCATTTCGTGCGTCATCTGCAGTGTAAGGAATGACGGCCAAAGAATCAGTGTTAAATGCGATGACATGGCGTTAGGAAGCGCGCGGTTAAGCTCGGTCATCCGTGAGCAAAGCAGGTTACATTATGAGCTTAGGAGTGTTTAATTTTGTCATTTGTTACAGGAGCTGTTCGCCATGACATGATCTATCTCCCCTTGACTTTTAATGCAAAGACCTTGAAACGCCCTGTAGAAAAATAAGACTTTTATCCATTGTGGATGTGGAGCACTGCGACTGTGGTGTGAATAGGTTTTCAGAAATTACTGCAACCAGTCGCCTTTTATGTAGATGTATTTTATTTAACCATGACCGGTTTCGAGCTGCCTAGCAACTCATCATCAGATGGTGTATACATTTAGTGCTCATCTGATGATGAGTTGCTAGGCAGCTCGAAACCGGTCATGGTTAAATAAAATACATCTACATAAAAGGCGACTGGTTGCAGTAATTTCTGAAAACCTGTAGAAAAATGGTTCAAATGGCTCTGAGCACTATGGGACTTAACATCAGTGGTCATCAGTCCCTTAGAACTTAGAACTACTTAAACCTAACTAACCTAAGGACATCACACACATCCATGCCCGAGGCAGGATTCGAACCTGCGACCGTAGCGATCACGCGGTTCCAGACTGAAGTGCCTAGAACCGCACGGCCACACCGGCCGGCAAGAACAGAAAAAAATGAGGAGAGACTGCACTACGATCATCTCTGTTCAGTGAGAGTAAAGGTACCAGTAAAGCCAGTAAGGCAACACATTAACCGCGACTCATAATTAGGCTAAAATCACTAGAACAAAACTATTTGAATCTAAAGGTATGACCAGCAACATATGAAAACCGGAATTCGAGACAGAATCTCCTACTTAATCACTTAGGCAACCTGAAGCCTCAATGGGCAGTCTAATCAGTGACATCTCACTTTACATAAAATATGTAAAATCTGATCAATGTTTTTCTTCAGTTTAATGGGAAAATTACTTTTTGAAATACTGTTAACTTTTTATTGATTTATAATAAAAATGAATAAAAATATTATAAATGTTCTCGAACATAGTTTTCAGTATCGGTGGCGCGAGATATACAACTATTTGAGGTTTGAACGATTTCCGAGCACCAAACACTGGTTGGACGTATCCTGTACCACGAGGGGCCCTATATCAGTCTGCAGGTTGACAGCAACTGTTCTGTCTGTGGTGGCAAGTCTATGTGGTAAAACATCCCCAACCTCGCCTCTGCACGAATCATTGCCATCGCGGGCCTTGCACCTATCCTGAAGAGAAATGGAGTGGTTCAAATGGCTCTGAGCACTATGGGACTTAACATCTGTGGTCATCAGTCCCCTAGAACTTAGAACTACTTAAACCTAACTAACCTAAGGACATCACACACATCCATGCCCGAGGCAGGATGCGAACCTGCGACCGTAGCAGTCGCGCGGTTCCGGACTGAGCGCCTAGAACCGCTAGACCACCGCGGCCGGCGAAATGGCGTGTTTCAGTCCGAATTTACAAGGGGAGGCCACAAAGTTCGGATCACGGCTTTACTTCAAACTTTTTGCACTTTTAGTAGTCCATTAGGACAACTACTTACGCAATTTCGAGAAAATCGCGAGAGCAGTTTTACGCGTTGAATATGTACTGGCGCGTTGGGACTCTGAGTACGAGGTGGCGGCGGTCAAGTGGCAGACTGCCTTTAGCCAGCGGCGAGACAGGACGTTTTGTTTGCGTCTGCCTGTCGTGCATCACCCGCGAGTGTTTCCGGTTTACCTTCTCGCCGCAGTAAGTATGTCCGTCTTTCGAGAGCGCCATGACGCACTCGTACCACCAGCCCACAATTAAGGTCTCCTTTAGAGCGGACCACGTAAGATCTCGAGCACATGAAACTGAACATTTTATCCGGGACGATCTTCATATTGCACCTCAAGGCATTATTGAGATCCGATTATCAATTACTAGCAGTGTCGTCTATATGAAACTGATAAATGAGAATATGCGCAGATGAGCTGGTGATCTCAAATTTAGGCACTCTGACGACCATATAGGTGTTGTCATAATAGACCACGCTGGATTTTGCCCCCGCACTCTGCAGGTCTTCGAGTTCCCTTTAGAAATCCCACCAGACGGTGCGATTACAACGTTCGAAACGTGCAGTAACGTCATAAGCGAAGTGACTGAAAAGTGGCAAACGTTTGAGACATAGCACGTCTTAAACGGTATGCGGCAAATCAAGACTGAACTGGCAAAGCACGCGCCGTTCTACTTGGTTATTGGGGGTTGCACGGCCATCGTCATGTACGATGAACAGCCGCGTACTTGTGCTGTTTGCGGCCAGGAAGACCATGTCCGATGGGCATATATCTAGCGAAGAATGCTTCAGACACCGGTCGCAGAGGTTGCACCTCTGCGACGCTCACTATACTCCCCCTCACCTACTCGGCGGCTACGAAAGCCTATGACTGACATCCTGCCGCCGTCTATGGTCGACGATAGCGCTGTGGACCATACACCTCCTTCCACATTGTCTCCGGCCGAACTGCCTAAAGGAAAACGACCACTCGCACCCACAGGCTGACCTTCTTGAGAAGACGGATGTCGAATCAGAAGTTCTACTGACTTCTGCGTTCCTCCCGGCAGGGGCAGCGTCGGATGACTGCCGCCCACTTTCCAACATGGAACAACATGTCCGCAGTCAGTGATCCCCGCGAAAACGCAAGAAGTGGCGCCGTACGCCATCTGACGATTGCCTTCTTCGAATGCATGGTTAGCACACTGGACTCGCATTGGGGAGGACGACGGTACAAACCCGTATCCGGCCACACACATTTAGGCTTTCCGTGAGAACCCTAAATCGCTCCAGGCAAATGCCGGGATAGTTACATTGAAAGGGCAGGGCCGATTTCCTTCCCCATCCTTCAATCAATTCGAGCTTCTGTTCCGTCTCTAATAACCTCGATGTAGACGGGACGCTAAACCCTAATCTTTCTTCCCAGAGTGGCCGAGCGGTTCTAGGCGCTACAGTCTGGAACCGTGCGACCGCTGCGGTTGCAGGTTCGAATCCTGCCTCGGGCATGGATGTGTGTGATGTCCTTAGGTTAGTTAGGTTTAAGTAGTTCTAAGTACTAGGGGACTGATGACCTCAGAAGTTAAGTCCCATAGTGCTCAGAGCCATTTGAACCATTTTGAACCTAATCTTCCTTCCTTCCTTCCTTCCTTCCTTCCTTCCTTCCCCTTGTCAGAGCCAAGTCTCCGTGCAGGAGCTGATGTACAGCGTGGTACGAGATGCAAAAAATCTCTGACTTTGGTGGGGACGTTTTTCACTTATTCAGGCAAAATGATATATGAAACTTCCTGGCAGATTAAAACTGTGTGCCGGACCGAGACTCGAACTCGGGACCTTTGCCATTCGCGGGCAAGCGCTCTACCGACCGAGCTACCCAAGCACGCCCCAAGTCCCGAGTTCGAGTCTCGGTCCGGCACACAGTTTTAATCTGCCATGAAGTTTCATATCAGCGCACACTCCGCTGTAGAGTGAAAATTTCATTCTATAAACATCCACCAGGCTGTGGCTAACCATGTTTCCGCAATATCCTTTCTTTCAGGAGTGCTAGTTCTGCAAGGTTCGCAGGAGAGCTTCTGTAGAGTTTGGAAGGTAGGAGACGAGGTACTGGCAGAAGTAAAGCTGTGAGGACGGGGCGTGAGTCGTGCTTGGGTAGCTCAGTCGGTAGAGCGCTTGCCCGCGAATGGCAAAGGTCCCGAGTTCGAGTCTCGGTCCGGCACACAGTTTTAATCTCACAGGAAGTTTCATATCAGCGCACACTCCGCTGTAGAGTGAAAATTTCATTCTAAAAATGATATGTGTTTAATCGAAAAAGTCATTTTTCTTAAAATAACAGCTGTGCAGAATTTTGAGGTTCTCGTGAAGTATTCTGAGGGTTATTTATATGTTTATTTATTTATATGTGGCGTTTTGACGAAGATCATAGAAATTTTTTATATTTGAAGGTTATTACTAGGTCATAATCGAATCTCTCTGTTTTATCCGCAAAGAGGATCTCACTGCTCTAGAACATTGCGCAGTTCAAGCCATGGCGAATCGCGGGTGTAACCGTGGAGTTGCTACACGATCATTGGTCTGATTAGCTCCTATTTCTAGGTGTCCAGCCGAGTGTAAGGTTCAGTTCTCTTCTGCCGTTTACCTACCGTTTTCTCGAGGTTTCACGGTCTTTGGTGTCTCCGCACTTCGCAGCGGCTGCCGAAGACGAGTCGATCAGTCTTAGAAATACTGTGCGAAAGAATGGAAGCACCAACTCAGTTGTACACATGAAAATACATCTCTCACTAGAAATTTTTCGAATTTCTGGAGACCAAATTCCACCCAGTCAGTTTCAATCGCAACAGAGTGTCCAGTTGCTCAAACGTTTCTCTTGTTAACAGAAAAGGGGCACTTCTTGTGAGTGCATAAAGACTTGACGAGTAGTGACATTGTAGGCAGTCTCCCCCAGCTTCGTCAAAAGTTACGTCTCGGTTGATTAGAGAAAACTGTCCAGTCTTTCCGAGTGCATTTCGACGTCCACCAGCCCTCCTGAAAGGAACGAAAAATTCTGACTCAGACATCAGCTTAGAGTGTTCCGTGAAATATAAGAGAGAATATCTCAGAGTCATGTAATCTACTATGGTTATTAAAGACCGCATTCAGATTCCATTTGCAAGTCCAACAAAAGCAATAATGACGGATGAATTTGTATGAGCTGAACACACGGTGGTACAGCGCCTCCATCATAGGCTCACAATCAATGAAGAGACGGTCTGTTTAAGTGTGCGTGGTTTGCTCGGAGTGGTAGAGACTGAATAGGAGAGATAAATGAGTCTGAATAACGCTAAAAAAATTCTAAATCTGCAGGTTATAAGAGAACGTGTAACTTGGTTATGACGAACAGCACTGCGTCATTGAAAACTCGGCAAAAGAGGAAAATCCAAAGAAATACAGCTGATCCTCTGGCTTTTGCTCACTGATGGCAGTACTTGGCTCGGGCGGCATGATAATCTCAGAATGTACTAAGAGTCCCAGAGCCGAAGTTGCTGAAGAGTGCTAGCAGTTCCTGCTTGGTACGCATTACAAAACCAGAGACTGTGCAGTTATGTCCTGCCGTAAGAGCGAGTTAAGGCAGCACTCCAGCAAGGTTCAAATGGCTCTGAGCACTATGGGACTTAACTTCTGAGGTCATCAGTCCCCTAGAACTTAGAACTACTTAAACCTAACTAACCTAAGAACATCACACACATCCATGCCCGAGGCAGGATTCGAATCTGCGACCATAGCGGTCGCGCGGTTCCACACTGAAGCGCCTAGAACCGCTCGGCCACACCGGCCGGCACTCCAGCAAGGTCTCAAGTGACGAACAACAGAGAGGACCACAGTTACATTCGGTCGATAACACTTTACGTGCCAACAACCTGAAGATTGGTGCGGAAATTTGTCGGAATGAAAGAAGAATCAGTTTCCTCGTGAGGCGCCATGTGCCGGAGTAGTAGTGTTTTGGGTCGAGGTTGTGCACTGCGATTGGTCGATTGCCCTGCGTTGTGCGGAGATAATAACATAACGCCGTCATGAATAATAATTACGCTTGGCATTACTATACAAACATATTTATTTTTTGTTATTGGCAATCTCTTCATTTAAAACTTTTTGTAGTTGGGTAGTCCATGCCATTTCTGTCTATCTACTCCATAGCCCAGTATCATTCTTATTTTTCTCTTTTTTTCTATCTTTCTTTTCTTTCTATTTCTATAGATCATTTTCTTTTCGTATAAATATTGGTAATAATTAAGTAGCTCTGGTTTTACAATCTGTATAGTAAACTATTTATAAAATACGAGAAGGTGTACTTAATGTACAGGATGGTAATAGTTAAACTTTCGCTACCTGAGCTAGCGTAACAAGAAAACTATTTGCCGTATGGCTACCAAACTGTACAGAATGATGTTCAGACGGTGGGCTGCAGGATTTGCGTTGTTAGTAGTGTTTGTGTCATGATTTGTCGTTAGGCGCCGGTACTGGTACGGTGACGTTGAGTTGAAACACAAGCATCAGTGTGCGCTTAAGTTGTAGACTGTCAACATGAGTCTGGACAAGGAGAGCGGAGATTTACTCATAAGGCGGTATTACCAAAAGAAGAGCGACAGTGCTGCTATCTTCCCGAGTATCGACTCATGAAAGGAATACGGAGAAGATCACGATTCGGAAGTTAAAGGCGCTGCAGTCTGGAACCGCAAGACCGCTACGGTCGCAGGTTCGAATCCTGCCTCGGGCATGGATGTTTGTGATGTCCTTAGGTTAGTTAGGTTTAACTAGTTCTAAGTTCTAGGGGACTAATAACCTCAGCAGTTGAGTCCCATAGTGCTCAGAGCCATTTTTTTTTTCGATTCGGAAGTTCGAATTAATTGCCGATTTCGGAATTGCTCCAGGGAGAGGGCAACGGCCAATTTCGCCACAAATTGTTGAAGAAGTTACTGTTGTCATTGCTGAGAATGCTGGACGCAGTGTGCGATCTTCAAGTAGTGCACGAGCTGTGCCATGACAGCTGAACATTCCATGGTTCACTATTCCGAAAGTACAGCGAACAATTGTGAAATTGTATATCTAGTGTGGTTCCAGTCTGTTGTGGATGCAGATGGTCGTCACACTGGGCAACGTTTGTAACCGGCAACGTAAACATGGAACAGAATTAACAGCGGTTACCTTTCATGTGAAAATTAAAATGTGTTTCATTCAATGCTTTATTCGTTATTTCTCTTCCGCACGTCCTTACAAATGTTTCCACAGTGTTTCATTGTCCTACGATCACTCTTTTTTAATGGGGGCCCTCCGAAGTAGCGAAAGTTTAATTATAATCACCGTGTGTATTGCAGATCGTAATAATAACAAAAATAATAATAACTGTAATAATTGTGAAATATCGCCTGCATTAGTTTCTATGGTGTGTAAAAACAGCAATTAATGAAATAAAATAAATGCCATGAGCTTTGAAAATGAATTAACGCGTGTATAAGAAAATATTTGCACTAGCAACGATTAAAGCCTTCACAATGGGCGACGGTAATCTATGGAGACGTAAGTGTTACGGGCACTTAAAAAAGGAAGAGCAAATTCATGTGGGAAGTTGTGCATGCCACATGATTCATTACAGCTGTGGGAAAAGAGAACAGATATAGTCTATTTCCACCTTTATGCAAGTAGCAAAAAGTCTTCATTCTTCTTATGGTTGTGTTAAGGTAGAATACTGTGTTAAAATAACTATTTTTTTATGTAGTCAAATCTGAACATTTCTAAAACGCGCAAACAACAAAATATTCGTGAATTTATTTGAACTGCAGATAAGAGAGCATGTAAAAAAAAGTAAAAAACTAACCACTGAGACTTCCGCAGTCACTTTTGAAATACTGCCCGGAAGCGTCTGTTTTGGGGACGAGGAGCGGAGGGTAGTTCTTTGACAATACCAGTCGGCGCCCGAAGAACCTAAAACAGTCGGCTCATGGTAATGATGCAAAAAATTCATGTACAGAGAAGTTAGAAAAGAAGAGCGAGAGCCACTAAGCTCTCCGAAAGCAGTACACGAAACAAAAATTACGGAGCTTTTACACCGTGTCTTGAAAAGTAACACTAAATATGCGTGGGTAACTCAAAATGAAGTTCCTTGCTGAGCCGTACGTATGCGATGCACGCACTGACTGATGACGCGACTTTCACTTGCGACTGTTCGACAAAATCACACTCCAATGGTTCTATAAAAATCGACATTCCTTGATTGACATACATTCTGCAACACCGTTTCTCTGTAAATATTCGATGGGTTAAATCGCAATCAGATAAACCCATCTGACTGCCTACGAAACCGTCCCATAGTGAACACATTAATATATTTAATATGAAATGCGCTTCCGCTATTATTGAAAGTTATTTCTTGTTGATATAAAGCAGTGTGTGCTCCTTCGGCATCACTGAAAAGCAAGACATTTTGTGTGTTCCAAAAATGGCTCTGAGCACTATGGGACTTAACATCTGAGGTCATTAGTCCCCTAGAACTTAGAACTACTTAAACCTAACTAACTTAAGGACACCACACACATCCATGCCCGAGGCAGGATTCGAACTTGCGTCCGTAGCGGTCGCGCGGTTCCAGACTGAAGCGCCTAGAACCGCTCGGCCACTGAGGCCGGCTTTTGTGTGTTACACGGCGATTAAATGTAAAATTCCACCGCGGCGGTCACATTCATTAAACATCAGAATTACTTTATCTTATTCCATTAGATTTGGACGTGTCCCGGTAAGAGCAATACGATGCCTACTAAGTAAACAAAAAGGCAACAGACCAGCTGGACCCTTGAATTTTGAAAATAGTTATCCTCTAACAAATACAAAAAATAACACAGAATCCCTGCACGTGCTGTCGTGGACAGTGTTTTGTCATTGGGGATTTTAGAATATATATTTGTGGAAAATGGAAAACTGATACTTTTAACGCGTGACGTATTTGCACAGGGCACTGCCAGAGGGCACTAATTCAAAGCATCTTGCTGCGGGCGAAGTACGAAAGATATTGAGCACGAAAAGATTTAGTTCATAACCGTATTTCACAATGTGAAAGAGTGGTTTTCGAATATCATTTTGGGTTAGGACGGCAACGAAGAGCACAATAATTGCAATTAACTGAATTCAAGCGATATCGTTCTGTGGGTTTGTGGGGGACTGGATGGTCCTTCAGAAGAATTGGCCTTGACGTCAGATATGAGTTGTCAGATGTGATCAGTGTTGATGGCGGGTTGACGGAGGAGATAGAGAAGATCCAAAGAAGAGCGGCGCGTTTCGTCACAGGGTTATTTGGTAACCGTGATAGCGTTACGGAGATGTTTAATAAACTCAAGTGGCAGACTCTGCAAGAGAGGCGCTCTGCATCGCGGTGTAGCTTGCTCGCCAGGTTTCGAGAGGGTGCGTTTCTGGATGAGGTATCGAGTATATTGCTTCCCCCTACTTATACCTCCCGAGGAGATCACGAATGTAAAATTAGAGAGATTAGAGCGCGCACGGAGGCTTTCAGACAGTCGTTCTTCCCGCGAACCATACGCGACTGGAACAGGAAAGGGAGGTAATGACAGTGGCACGTAAGGTGCCCTCCGCCACACACCGTTGGGTGGCTTGCGGAGTATGAATGTAGATGTAGATGTAGATGTAGAAGGGAGGCAAGCATGCTCATTGCACTGGCTCCGGAGGGTAACGGTTTACAGATGCACACCTGAGTCACGGCATCAGGCGAAAAGCCATTGTCGATCACATGGCGATCGCAGCACAAATTAGGATCAATGTCTCCACATGAACTGGTACGCAACAAGAAGCACGTGGAACCATATAGTAAAACTATATGCATGCGTGCCGTTTGTTAAGCATTTTCTCACACCTGATCACCGCGTAGTTCAACTCCCACGGTCTAGTGACTGATGAAACTAGAGGTATCAATGGCACAAACATTTGTTTAATGATGAGAGAGCCGCGCGGGATTATCCGAGCGGTCTCAGGCGCTGCAGTCATGGACTGTGCGGCTGATCCCGACGGAGGTTCGAGTCCTCCCTCGGGCATGGGTGTGTGTGTTTGTCCTTAGGATAATTTAGGTTAAATAGTGTGTAAGCTTAGGGACTGATGAACTTAGCAGTTAAGTCCCTTAAGATTTCACACACAATGATGAGAAAAGATTTTGTCTTGGAATCATGAAGCTCATTTGCGAGAGCACCATCTATAAGCAAGCATAGGGACTGATGACCTTAGCAGTTAAGTCCCATAAGATTTCACACACACCTAACTAACCTAAGGACATCACACACATCCATGCCCGAGGCAGGATTCGAACCTGCGACCGTAGCGGTTCCAGACTGTAGCGCCTAGAACCGCTCGGCCACTCCGGCCGGCTTCATTCTGCATGTGTGAAAGTTTTACAGTGTGTAGATACATGCTTCCCGCTTGTTTTCAAACTTAGTTCAACCTGTTCTCGTGAGGGGCGCCGTCACAGCATGTCTTCAAGATGGCTGCTACACTTGACGTTCGTCAGAAGCAACGTGCTGTCATAGAGTTCCTGTGCTGTGAAAACGAGACAGTGGGAAACATCCACAAGAGGTTGAAAAAGGTGTACGGAGATGCTGCTGTCGATCGCAGTACAGTTAGTTGGTGGGCAAGCAGGTTACGTGGTGAAAGCGGGCACGGCAATATTGAGGATTGTCCTCGCAGCGGCAGGCCTCGTACTGCACACACTCCAGACAATGTGCAGAGAGTTAACGAATTGGTGACTGCTGACAGACGCATCACAGTGAACGAATTGTCACGCTACGTTGGGATAGGGGAAGGAAGTGTTTGCAGAATACTGGAAGTGTTGGTGTTAAAAAAGGTTTGTGCCAGGTGGGTTTCCCAGGATGTTGACAGTGGCTCACAAAGAAACAAGAAAAACGGTAAGCAGCGAACCTTGGGAACAGTACGAGAATGGCAGAGATGAATTTCTTGGAAGAATTGTGACCGGTGATGAAACAAGGCTCCACCATTTTTCACCAGAGACGAAGAGGCAATCAATGGAGTGGCATCATGCAAATTCACCCAAGAAAAAAAATTCAAAACCACACCTTCAGCTGGAAAAGTTATGCCTACGGTGTTTTTCGATTCCGAAGGACTCCTGCTTGTGGACATCATGCCAAGTGGAACCACCATAAATTCTGATGCATATGTGACGACACTGAAGAAACTTCAAGCTCGACTGAGTCGTGTTCACCCACATCAACAAAAGCAGGATGTTTTGCTGTTGCACGACAATGCACGGCCACGTGTCAGTCAAAAAACCATGGAAGCGAGACAACACTGAAACACCCGCCTTACAGTCCTGACCTGGCTCCATGTGACTATCATTTCTTCGGGAAACTGAAAGACTCTCTTCGTGGAACAAGATTTGAAGATGATGACTCCCTTGTGCGCGCTGCCAAAGAGTGGCTCCAACAGGTTGGTCCAGAATTTTACCGTGCGGGTATACAGGCGCTGGTTCCAAGATGGCGTAAGGCAGTTGAGAGGGATGGAAATTATGTAGAGAAATGAAAATATTGTTCGTAAATGATGTATCTACACACTGTAAAACTTTCAAACATGTAGAATAAAAGATGGATTTTAAAGAAATAGTGTGCATTTCTTTTGGCGTGACCCTCGTATAATTTCCGCGCACACATTTCTCGGTTTGCTCGACAAATTATCCACGGCACTCGTCAAATGTTCTGACCAGTATTATCAACAATCCATCTTGAGACTAAGCATGTGTAGGATCTGACAGTATAGCGTTTGGTATTTTCTGATTTGATCTACTTTACCAACCACATCCCTTCACAATGTGCGACAACAAATGGATACAACATTGCAGACTGTCTACCAAGATGACATTCAGCACTTCTGTGGTGGTGTTTACATACATATGAGAACTGCACTGAAGCTACAGGGGGTTGTACAAGAAAATTAAATTGTTGTGCAACACGTCTTCCCATAGGTGTATGACCCCGTGATTATCATCACCCCTGTAGTATCATCTGTATAATATTACAATAGAATTTCACTCGTGTTGGGTTATTACGTAAGTGATTTCATTTCTCATTTTGCACTAGCGTATAATTAAAAAAAGTCTAATTATTCAATTATTTTTGAATCGGAGTCAAAATTAACACCGCAAAGCGCACCCATAAATAGCTTGTATGCACTCTCTCTTTTGTTAATTTACTTTTTATATGAACATTTAAACAACTATAATTTCATACTTTTTGATGGTGTTCGTGGAGGTGATTTCACATTTGTTTCCCCCAACCTGCCAATGAACTGGCAAGCGTGTAACTATGTGTGGACGACTGATTTAATGCATTTATGTTGTATAAATACGTACGGAATGACAGGAGGGAAATAATGTTCAAATGTGTGTGAATTCCTAAGGGACCAATCTGCTGAGGTCATTGTTCCGTAGACTTACACACTACTTAAAATAACTTAAACTAACTTATGCTAAGAATAACACAGACCCATGCCAGAAGCAGGACTCGAACCTCCGGCGGGAGGGGCAGCGCAATCCGTGACAACGCACCCTAAACCGCGCGGCGGGGAAATAAAACTTCGTGTCGGCACATGGGCTATTCCTCTCAGACAGAACCAAGGACGCTGTGAAAGTCAGCATTCCGTCTAATGGGCAGATCACCTAGGACACCATCTTATGCCCTACCATCATAAACCCGCAAGAGGTTAAATATATACTACAGGCCAGTTTGGCATAAACTGCTGTCGAGGTACTGTTCCCTGCCTCTTTCCTCCTAATATCATTCAAATTTTGATAATGAATACGTTTTCCGCCACTAGGATTCGAACACGCCACTTGTGGATACATTAGAACCGTGTTACATCCGTTGGAAGCTAGCTCACGGCATCATGTTTTAATTTTACACTTACTGAAACATCGACATAGTTTTGTATGAAATTTTTGCTCCAATTTGTAAGTAGCTCTGTTTGCCTTTTTCACATTTTGTTGCCTTAAGTGCGAACTTATTTATCACCCAGTGACAAACAAGCTGTGAAAACGATCACTTGGCTGGCTTCAAAGTCATAAGATTGCTATAGGAAGAAATTGCTATAGGAAGAAATAATTTTGGTTCATATATCTACATCTACATCCATATTCCGCAAGCCACCTGACGGTGTGTGGCGGAGGGTACCTTGAGTACCTCTATCGGTTCTCCCTTCTATTCCAGTCTCGTATTGTTCGTGGAAAGAAGGATTGTCGGTATGCCTCTGTGTGGGTTCTAATCTCTCTGATTTTATCCTCATGGTCTCTTCGAGAGATATACGTAGGAGGGAGCAATATACTGCTTGACTCCTCGGTGGAGGTATGTTCTCGAAACTTCAACAAAAGCCCGTACCAAGCTACTGAGCGTCTCTCCTGCAGAGTCTTCCACTGAAGTTTATCATATCCGTAACGCTTTCGCGATTACTAAATGATCCTGTAACGAAGTGCGCTGCTCTCCGTTGGATCTTCTCTATCTCTTCTTGAGCAGTGTTCAAACAGTGGGCGAACAAGCGTACTGTAACCTACTTCCTTTGTTTTCGGATTGCATTTCCTTAGGATTCTTCCAATGAATCTCAGTCTGGCATCTGCTTTACCGACGACCAACTTTATATGATCATTCCATTTTAAATCACTCCTAATGCGTACTCCCAGATAATTTATGGAATTAGCTGCTTCCAGTTGCTGACCTGCTGCATTGTAGCTAAATGATATGGGATCTTTCTTTCTCTGTATTCGCAGCACATTACACTTGTCTACATTGATATTCAATTGCCATTCCCTGCACCATGCGCCAATTCGCTGCAGATCCTCCTGCATTTCAGTACAATTTTCCATTGTTACAACCTCTCGATATACCACAGCATCATCCGCAAAAAGCCTCAGTGAACTTCCGATGTCATGCACAAGGTCATTTATGTATATTGTGAATAGCAACGGTCCTACGACACTCCTCTGCGGCACACCTGAAATCACTCTTACTTCGGAAGAGGAGGAGGAGGAGGAGATTAGTGTTTAACGTCCCGTCGACAACGAGGTCATTAGAGACGGAGCGCAAGCTCGGGTGAGGGAAGGATGGGGAAGGAAATCGGCCGTGCCCTTTCAAAGGAACCATCCCGGCATTTGCCTGAAGCGATTTAGGGAAATCACGGAAAACCTAAATCAGGATGGCCGGAGACGGGACTGAACCGTCGTCCTCCCGAATGCGAGTCCAGTGTGCTAACCACTGCGCCACCTCGCTCAGTTACTTCGGAAGAACTTCTCTCCATTGAGAATGACAAGCTGCGTTCAGTTATCTAGGAACTCTTCAATCCAATCACACAATTGGTCTGATAGTCCATATGCTCCTACTTTGTTCATTAAAATCTTGCAAATCATTACATTTTGTGTTAAGAAAAACAAACTGACTACTAAATTAGTAAGAAACTGTTGTTTTCTAAGAAAAATACTTAAAAAATTAGAGAACATCAATGTTGTAATATTCATTAGCGAGCTCTCTAGTGGTAACCATATCATTACAATGGTATGGTTGCTGGAAGAGGGAACCCAGGTTAATTGTGTGCTGCAGCTATGTACAGACGTTGGGTCTTGCATGGATCTGTGGTGGTCAGAAAGCTGTAACATTTATAAGTGTACAAGTACTAGTGGAATACGGCAATGAAGATAAAATAGTCACAGAAGACAGATTTAAGTTGGTGAGTCTAATTGCTGCTTCAAATAAAGATTGGTTATAATCAAACTTTCGCTACTTGAGAGGGCTCCCATGAAAATCAATCTGTGGCGCAATTCGCAAAACGCCAGTTCAGTGGAACCTCCGAATCATGTTTTTCGACTCTGGTGCGGGAAGAGGACCTCTCAGTATTCCTTCAGTGCGTCGATACTCGCGAAGAACAGCAGCACTATTGCTCTTGTTTTGCTAAAACGGTTTTAAAAGTAAACCCTCCTATCTTGTCTGGACCAGTGTTGACTATCTGCAACTGTAATCCACACTGATGCTCGTGTTTCAACCCTACGTGGTCCTAGTAGTACCGACATTTAATGGCAACGCAGGACACTACTAACAGCGCAAATCAGGGCCGGCGCAAGCCCAAGTGCCGCCCCGTGCGAGCTGCTTAATTGCCCCCCCCCCCCCCCGCCCCCAATTTTTTTTTCTTTTACAAAACGTTTGTGGAATTTTATTTAAACAAATCTGTAGGAAATGTCAGCAATCAATCGCAATTTTTGTTTTTACTTTTCAGATCTACCTACGTTTCGGCCACTGAGTGGCCAGATTTTAATATGCGCTTGCATCTAAACCGTCATGTTGACAGTTACGTTCAGCATGACGGTATAGATGTAAACATAACTCAAGCATTGAGAATAGCCACACTGTGCCCGAAATCTATGTAGATCTGGAAAATAAAAACAAAAATTGCGACTGATTGGTGACATTCCCTACAGATTTGTACAAATCAGTCGCTGGGCACCAGCTCAAAAATGGAGTCAAACCTGATTGAAGAAATCTAGCTAATTTTAATGAGCCTGTTCAAATGTGTGTGAAATCTTGTGGGACTTAACTGCTAAGGTCATCAGTCCCTAAGCTTACACACTATTTAACCTAAATTATCCTAAGGACAAACACACACAAATATGCCCGAGGGAGGACTCGAACCTCCGCCGGGACCAGCCACACAGTCCATGACTGCAGCGCCTTAAGACCGCTCGGCGAATCCCGCGGGCATGAACTTACAGTTAACGTAAATAAACATTTTTCAATGGTTGTGAACAGATAATGTATTCAACGGAAAACAAAATATATTTACAATTTAACGATAATTTGGTTTGAACAATAATATTTACAATAACTATTTAATGTTGAACAAAATAAGAAACAACACAGTAAATAACCAAGACACTGATCATAATATAAAAATTTAAGAAAATACGAGACAAATCGAACCTTCCTGGCTTTTGCTTGTGCAAACTCTTTCACACGATCTGTGTAATTTGTCCTCTGGAAGCTCGTGCTCAATCGATATTGTTGCAAGATCATTCAAACGAGTTTGGCTCATCGTTGATCGGAGGTATGTATTTATCAATTTCAGTTTTGAGAAACTCCTCTCTCCACTCGCAACTGTCACTGGGAGTGTTAGGAGAATTCTCAGAGCAATAGTAACATTAGGGCAAAAATTATGTCTTCCTATAAACTTCAGAGCCTCTTTTGGACCTATTCCAGGTTTCGACAATGTTGAAAGCACTTTTAGTTCTTCCCTCAACTCCAGTGCATCAATGTCGCTTGACTCATGATCTTGCAAAATAACTGCAAGGTTTCTATACTTTGTGTCCAGGCTGTAAGGAGGTGCATTTTTCAGCTCGCCGATGTCGTAGAGAAAATCAAAATAATCACAATGAGATTTCAGTTGACTGACTCTCTCATCCGAAGATGTGGCTACTATATCTAATAGATAATAGTAGAACTCAATCTTGTAACGTTTTGTTGTGTCATCTATTGTCTTATCCCTTCCTTCATAGGTAAAGTGTATTGGCTTCCTACATCGTGGTAACGTTAGATCTTCTAGCTCTAATGCTGTAGCCAATTCTTTGGAATCCCTCAAGAAAGACACAAACTTTTCTTCTGTTCTGCAGGTCTCAAAATATGCTTTCGTTTTTTCAAGCATTTCCACGGCCTCAGAAACATTTATGTCAATGGTCTGGAGGGTCTTACTGACGACATTGATGTGGAGCAGAACGTCGTACCCGATTACCAGAGAAGTGAGAAAGGTGTAATTTTTTATTTGATTCGCAAGTGACATTGCTTCGTGAGCGGTCATGCCATCGAATTCTTCTGATATCTGAACCAGTGCATCATAAACGCCTCCAAATTGAAACCTCAGGGGAGTAAGTGCAGCGACTTTCCCACCTAGTATCGCTCAGTAGCTTCAGCGACAGGTTAGGCAGATACTTCTTCGAGACATCTCAACGTCGAACGGAGGACGAGAAGAAGTCATACAAGCTTTTTTCACTGTATAAAACATGGAAACAGCATATTTAGAAGACAAAGCGGCAGCGTTTACAACAAGATTCAATGAGTGACTGCTACACGGTACATAAAATGCTCTCTTGTTCATGTCTGAAATTCTTTTTTGGAGACCAGACTTCTTCCCTTTCATGTTTGCTCCATTGTCGTATCCTTGCGCTCTCATACTACACAATAGGATTTTTTATCTTCCAAGAACTTGAGTACGACCTTCGTCAAAGTGGAATTTGAAGTATTGGGCACTGGAAGAAATCCCAGAAAATACTCCCGAGCTCGGACATCGTATACCCCGTCGAGTCTTGTCTCCTGGACGAAACGTACCACAACTTTCATCTGCTCAACTTTTGAAATATCTTGTGTGTAGTCCAGAATTATACTGTAATGCTTTGCAGATTTCATCATTAATAGAATGTTGTTGGTTATAGATGATCCAATAAGATCAATTATTTCATTCTGTGTTTCTTTTCCAAGATAATGATTACCCTTGTTCTTACCTTGCTTTGTTCTGTGCAGGTGCTCCATCATTACAGTGTCGAACTTTTCGAATAATTCAACGAGTTTCAAGAAGTTTCCGTTATCAGGCTGAAAGAGTGTATCTGTGCTTCCTCTCAAAGGCAGACATTGCCGACCCAGGAAATGAATTATTGCTATTAAGCGCTCAAGAACATTTTTCCAATGTTCGCTTTCAGTATTCAGAAGCCTCTGATGATGGGCGTCGACAGTTCGTGACTTTTCAGTCCCTCGGAAAACACGATACACTTTTTATGTGAATTCAAATGCTCGGTAGACTTCCCGTGACTTTCGAGATACGAAGCAAGGTGCCGCCAGTCGCTTATACCGTTCTTTGCAATTTTTTCTGTAGATGACGAAAAAAGTTTGCAACAAAAGAAGAACACAGCGTCCTCGTTCTTTGAGTACACCAACCAATGTCTTATCCGCTTCTTCTAAATTCTTCAAAGAATTGCTGTAGTGCACAGGGCTGAAACGCCGATTGTCCGCGTTTTTAGGACATTCTTCAGCTTCCTTAATGCACTCGGGAGGACCTCGCATGACCAAAGTCGTTCGAATGCAGTCGATAATAATTTCCGGCCATCTTCCGGGATCTGAGTCAATTGTGTCTTCCAGTTTAGGCTCGCCTTCAATCCCTTCTCCGGTGGTGAGTCCCTCGGCTGATGTTCCTCCGGTATTTTCCGAATCGGGTCGCCTAATTTCAGTTCTGGCTGATGTTTCAATCTCGGAGCTTTCGTCACAAAGCAGGTCTTGAGTCCAGACGAGGTCTGTTTAACATGTTGTGGATGGTCCACCGTCAGCATTGCTACTGTATGCGGTGGTCACAGTACTGTGTTCGTCAACTTTCTGGTCATGTCCTGAAGATAAAGATGTAGCTGCATTAGCTCCACTAGTTTTTGTACTTTCAGGATCTATTTTTCCACCATCGCCACTGCTAGGTCGTTCTCTCTTTGGCTTGAAATATCGTTGTAATGCATCCTTTTGCTTCTTATCGTCATCTTCCTTCAGCGCCCGTCTTTTCCTATATTCACTGCCAGACAGTCTTTTTCTACCGTCGGTCCGTTTCGATCCAGCCTGTAAAGAACGATTACATTAAACTAACTGTTGATGTCAGTGTACTAACTTTATTTGCAACACACTTCGCTGACAATTTCCTGATATTCCACTGCACGTAAACTGAAAATTATATTACTGTAAGATACACTGTACAGGAGATGAAGTCATAAAAATTGAGCGGCGTGAAATTGAATTTCAGGCGGAATTTGACTACAGACGCAAGTGAAACGGTCAAAGAGTGGGGCGGAAGACAATGGAGAGAGGAAGAATAAGGAGATGGAGTAACATAATAATGCAATAAATATACACCCGTGCATCGACGAGTACTAATGCTAGTCGAAATACATTAACTCACTGCACTGCGGTTGTTCATTTCAAAGAACTGACACTCGACATCTGTTGTAATTTCCATGTGTCACTTCTTTCGTGTCTGATTGTGGAATAAGGGGTAACAAATTAGTCATCGTCGTATCACATCACTTTTCTTCGCTTTATTTTCATTCTAGCTATTGGGACGACGCGTGCTTATTTGCCGAGTTGCCAATTTTTGAAGTAACTGATCATAAGAAACATTTTCCTATTCTGCAATCTTGAAGGAGAAAAATTCTAACTTATGAGTAACGTGCATGCGCAATACTAATTGTACGTTATATGAAAAGCACTTAACTATTACATCCCAAGTTGCATCAATTCGGACGCACCAATTCTTCTGTTCTTACGAAACGCAATGAAAGTGGTTCTGACCAATCCTGACTCCCTCGGCCAACTACCGAAATGAATTCTGTAGTTTTTGTTGTAGAGAACGCAACAATACCTATTGCCTCGAAAGGCGAAGTGGTGACGTGGCAGTACCAGGAACAAGGTCACGTGATGAGGTACACCGAGGCTACGGTTAAACTAGTGCCCAAGAAGAAGAAACAAGAAGCTCACAGTAAGTATGTGACCGATCATATGGATAAATGTATTATCAGGCAGCAATTTCTATGGCATTACGAACAATAGAAAGAAATATGAACTTTTCTAAAACCGCGCAACTTTTGTCAAAAAGAAATGAGCTTCAGAGCTATCAAGGAAACCCTTAGAAGCAATGTTCTGTCTATGGGTTTTCGTTTCAGAAGGCGTCAAAATTAACGTTTTGCGTTGTGCGGACGAGAGGTCATTGTTGCTTAAGTACCATACTTTCTCAGGTTTCCATCAGAATCAAAGCGACCAGTAGTTTACTAAGATGAAACATGGATTTACATGCATTATGCAGCAAATAAATGTTGGCAAAATGATAGTGTGCGATTAGTATTGTGAAACAAAAGTGCCGGTCAGAGTTTAATTGTTGCTCATGCAGGGGGAGACAGGTGTTTCATGGCTCAAAAACCAAAACGTCCGACTATCACTCAGAAACGGATAGCAAAAATTTTCAAAAATACGTCGAAACCCAACTTATGCCAGGCTTATTAGCAATGTCTTTATCCCTTGTAATTACTCGCAGCGTATTTACCTATTCAGAATACTTCTATCAATTGTAGGTGTTGGACATGTAATGTTCAATCATTTTTTCCCCCATAATGCGGGAAGAATAAAACACTCGGAAACTGCCATTGAAGGGCTTAGCAAAATTGCTTAAGGCTTAAGATGTAACCGCAGTATCGAACACTGCATTCGAATTTCCAAATTAGATTTCGTCTTCTGCAAAATTAGTTGTGAGTAAATGCACGGAGCGTAACAGGCTGGCAGCGCTCACTCATAAGAATACTGGCGAGTACGGCTGTACGCCTGACTGCTTCCCCCTCCCTGTTCCTCCGGTGTAAACACGACGGTGCTGCCACAGTGGCGAGGAAGAAATTAGTCCTCCTCCCTCCCCTTGTTCAACAGGCAGGTAGTCGAGGCGCCATGCCACAGTTCCCGAAGCCGCTCCCTCCGAGGTTTGGTTTCGAATCCCCTCTTGGGCATAAATGTTGAGTTTGTCCCAAAAAAAAAAAAAAAAAAAAAAAGGAGGGGGGCGGCAAATCTGCCGCCCCTGGTAAAGTGCCGCCCCATGCGGCCGCACGTTTCGCACGTGCCTTGCGCCGACCCTGGTGCAAATCCGTCAGAACACAGTCTCAACATCATTCCTATAGAACTGGGCATCCTTACAGTAAGTAGCTTTCCGTCTCCACTGGCTCAATTAGCGAATGTTTAACTATAGCCACCCTGTACATTGCCGTCAACAAGATGGCAGTGCCGCATAGATTCGCCTGGAAGGGATTTATAATTCTCATAGAGAGATCAATGGGGCTGCACAGCTCATTGCCACGAGTATACAGAGCGAACGATCTCTGAGATTTCAGTTAAGTACTCGTACTCCAGACCTATGCTCTCCCTATCAATTTCGTCCGTCTCGTTGCTTCCTTCCTCTCCCGTCGTCCCTCCTATGTCACTATCCACAATTCCAACTCCTGTACCTTCTATCCCTCTGCTGGCGTGCCCCTCTCCTCTATGTCCTGTACACTGCTGATATGCCCACACCTCCCCCGCCTGTTCATCTCCTCCAATTTGCTGATGACACCGTCTTCCTAGCCCTTTATCCTACCCTTCAATGGACCCAACGTACCCCCCCCCCCCCCCCCCCAAGCCCACCTTGACCAGTTCACCACTTGGTGCAGCCAGTGGTTCCTTTTGTATCAACCCCTCCAAGACCCAAGCCATCATCATAGGCAACACCAGCTGCTCCTTCGTCTCCACGATTTCTGCCTAACCATTTATGGCCATCCTATCCACATCACTCCTACCCCCAAATACCCTGGCCTCACCCTCGACCGGCACCTCACCTTGATTCCCCATCTCCTTACAATCCAACACAAAGCGCACAACAGACTCCGCCTCCTGAAACTTCTGTCCAGCTGGACTGGCGGACTGCATCCTTCCACCATCCTTCACACCTACAAATCCTTGATCCACCCCATCCTTTGTTATGCCAGCGTTGGTTGCATTTCCACCCCTACCAGGTTCTATAACGCCCTCCAAATCCTCGAGCACCATGCACTCTGTCTCGCCTTCCGTATCTGCCTTCCGTCCCCCACACGCATCCTCTACGACCTCATCCCCTTCCCCACCTACTCCTTTTCCTTGAACACATCCACACCCTGTATGTTGCCCGCAGACTCGATCCCCCCCCCCCCCCACCCCCTGGTGTCCACCTTCAGAGAACAATGGTATATTGAAACTTCCTGGTAGATTAAAACTGTCTGCCACATCACGATACGAGCCCTGTATCCTGCCTAACGTGACAATGCCCTTACCGCCTGAACTAGCCAGCCGTGGCTCACGACCCGCCTTCACAGCTTTACTTCTGCCAGTACTTTTCTCCTACCTTCCAAACCTCACAGATTTCTCGTATACCTTGCTGGACTCGCAGTCTGGAAGAAAGGCAATAGTACCAGCGTGGCACACAGTTTTAATATGCCAGAAAGTTTCAAAACAGTGTACACTCTGCTGCAGAGTGAAAATTTATTCCGGAAATAATAGCAGAACATACGGCAGAATATAATATTCATGTATTTGTGGTAGAAACATAAATATAATCTATTCTTTATTAACTAGCTTCATAATAAACTCCAAATCTAGGAATACATTCCGGTATGTATTTCAAGTGAGAAATTCCGTATATGTATAACCACAGTACGCTCTGAGACAATCACGTAAAGAGAAACGGAATATGTAATAAATATGTGGTGCTAGCGTCTCGTCAGTAGAAGACGACGAACTGAATCCTCCAAGCTGCCGAGGTTGCACGTTTGCCAACACATTAATTGTCTAGTCACGTTAATGTGACCATCTGTCAAAAGCCTGAGTAAACTCCTTTTGCGGCGCGGACGGCTGCGAGACGTACAGCAAGAGAATGAGTGAGGTTCTGAAAAATCTCCAAATCTCTTTTTTCTCAGGAAAAATTGCTGGTGAAAGCAGCATGATACTTCTGTTGCACCCGTTATGAGAAATTCATTTCAGACAACTTATTTAATCAAAGCTGCTTCATGGTTATATTGATCAAATTCTGAGATTTTTAGAGTTTCATACAGATATTCATAAAACTTAACGATTATTATAATTCATAACATTTATGTTAATGAAAAAGAAATTAGGGTATACCTTCAATAGCTATATACTCTAATGTGAGTTGTTACCCTATACTTGTAAATGTGTTTGTGTAGTCTTACCACTCTTTTGATCATGGTTGCGGAAGGATCTTCGGCGTTGGTACGGCGTATCGCCCCAGGCGGTCAGATGTCTGAAAATAAAATGTCCAGTTATATTCAAAGCTGCTAACTAAATAGTAAATATAAATGTCTGGTTTGTGTTCGCGCATGCTAGAAAAGGGAATATACAGGGTATCCCAGGAGGAATTGTTCAGTATTCAGAGGTACGACGGGGAGAATCATTCGATGCAAAAATGCCTAGTAAACACGGGTTTTTAAGAGCTATGAGCACTTGTAGACCAGAACACATGCTTTTCACAGTAGCGAAGAGGAAAAAGTGATCATACGTCTTAAGAAGTGCACTTTAGAGACCAAGTCAACGGGACATTTTTTTCTTGTTTGGTCCATACCACAACCTGTCAAAATATGGAAAGTAAAGAGCTTACAGTAGAAGAGATTTGTTTCACAACATCGAAGATGAAGACGTGTTCATGGCATGTATTTGAGAGGCCATGTTTACTAGAGTTCTTTGCTTCGAATGATTGTTCCTCTCATATCCCTGAATACTGGGACACCCTAAATTTAGTATCGAATTCCTTATATTGGCGAAGGAAGGATGGAAAATTAAGGTTTAACATACGGGGCTATTACAAATGATTGAAGCGATTTCATAAATTCACTGTAGCTCCATTCATTGACATATGGTCACGACACACTACAGATACGTAGAAAAACTCATAAAGTTTTGTTCGGCCGAAGCCGCACTTCAGGTTTCTGCCGCCAGAGCGCTCGAGAGCGCAGTGAGACAAAATGGCGACAGGAGCCGAGAAAGCGTATGTCGTGCTTGAAATGCACTCACATCAGTCAGTCATAACAGTGCAACGACACTTCAGGGCCGGCCGTGGTGGCCAAGCGGTTAAAGGCGCTACAGTCTGGAACCGCGCGACCGCTACGGTCGCAGGCTCGAATCCTGCCTCGGGCATGGATGTGTGTGATGTCCTTAGGTTAGTTAGGTTTAAGTAGTTCTAAGTTCTAGGGGACTGATGACCTTAGAAGTTAAGTCCCATAGTGCTCAGAGCCATTTGAACCATTTGAACACTTCAGGACGAAGTTCAACAAAGATCCACCAACTGCTAACTCCATTCGGCGATGGTATGCGCAGTTTAAAGCTTCTGGATGCCTCTGTAAGGGGAAATCAACGGGTCGGCCTGCAGTGAGCGAAGAAACGGTTGAACGCGTGCGGGCAAGTTTCACGCGTAGCCCGCAGAAGTCGACGAATAAAGCAAGCAGGGAGCTAAACGTACCACAGCCGACGGTTTGGAAAATCTTACGGAAAAGGCTAAAGCAGAAGCCTTACCGTTTACAATTGCTACAAGCCCTGACACCCGATGAAAAAGTCAAACGCTTTGAATTTTCGGCGCGGTTGCAACAGCTCATGGAAGAGGATGCGTTCAGTGCGAAACTTGTTTTCAGTGATGAAGCAACATTTTTTCTTAATGGTGAAGTGAACAGACACAATGTGCGAATCTGGGCGGTAGAGAATCCTCACGCATTCGTGCAGCAAATTCGCAATTCACCAAAAGTTAACGTGTTTTGTGCAATCTCACGGTTTAAAGTTTACGTCCCCTTTTTCTTCTGCGAAAAAAACGTTACAGGACACGTGTATCTGGACATGCTGGAAAATTGGCTCATGCCACAACTGGAGACCGACCGCGCCGACTTCATCTTTCAACAGGATGGTGCTCCACCGCACTTCCATCGTGATGTTCGGCATTTCTTAAACAGGAGATTGGAAAACCGATGGATCGGTCGTGGCGGAGATCATGATCAGCAATTCATGTCATGGCCTCCACGCTCTCCCGACTTAACCCCATGCGATTTCTTTCTGTGGGGTTATGTGAAAGATTCAGTGTTTAAACCTCCTCTACCAAGAAACGTGCCAGAACTGCGAGCTCGCATCAACGATGCTTTCGAACTCATTGATGGGGACATGCTGCGCCGAGTGTGGGAGGAACTTGATTATCGACTTGATGTCTGCCGAATCACTAAAGGGGCACATATCGAACATTTGTGAATGCCTAAAAAAACTTTTTGAGTTTTTGTATGTGTGTGCAAAGCATCGTGAAAATATCTCAAATAATAAAGTTATTGTAGAGCTGTGAAATCGCTTCAATCATTTGTAATAACCCTGTACATTCAACATCATGGTTATTATGAACTAAGCATTTGAGCAATTTGGAGGAGTGCTGGATAAGGGATCGGCCACGGTGACGCCAGCAGACCCAGTCAGGGCGGCAAAAAGCGAATAACCTTAATACGGATGCTCCAGTGCGAACTTGAACATTGTTTCTCACTATGTGAATGTGATTCATTTACAGCTGTAGTATCTCATTATATGAATCTGGTTCCTTTACGGCTGTAGGTTCTCATTCTGTGCTCAGACCTACAAATGTCGACGTCTGTACCCAAATGAACACCAAATGAACGAAAATTAGGGTTACCTTATAGAGTGCTTATCGAAAAGAGAGATTGTGAGTGAACTGGGATAGTGTAGCAGTATGGTAAAATGACTACCTGTCCACACTGTACTGCATCAGTACGGGATAGGATCAGTGCTGTACTTAATATGACTTCCATCTAATTCCTGTTACAAATTGTGGAATACGTTTGTTGTGTGGAGTAGCCGATTCATATACCAGTTTTCGGCTACTAGTAGCCAAGGGATCTCAAGCTCTTCATGCAGTACGCGTTTCGTTTTTACTAACATTACACAATGGGTGATCAGCTCTCGACCCCCGGCAGTTCTTACCTAGGGCTTATGTTCACTGGTGATCTCCTCCCACCCCTCCTGATACACACAACTGATTGCCACTGTGTGGTTTTTATCGCTACGGAATAAAAAAAAATTTGAACAGTTTCTTCACTTCAGAGTTTATTTATGTGGGGTCTTCATTTGTGCAGTTTAACCACCGCACTATTCACAAAAAGAAATCAACGGAAGAAATCTCAAACGACAAAAAGATATGTACAGTTACAAGGACAGAAAATACATCTATCAATAAAGTCAATATTAGTTTCTTGACACGTGCAAATGTTTAGAATGTTCTCAATGAAATATATTGAAAGTTGAAATTTATTTATATTCTGTCCAAAAGTTATCTCACTGTAATGTTAGTAACAGCATCGTCTAATAAAATCAGATTTACTTACAGCAGTAGTGAGATCGAGGCACTAAGTCTTTATTTAGAATTTTTTTTTCAGCATTCCTACAGCTGAATATTAAAGAGTAAGGCTGTCAGCTAACACACTCTGAATAAATTGGACTCATGTAACTTGTGTGGAGCATTAAAAACTAAGGACTCACAAAAAACGATATCGTGACGTACAAGTTTTCTACCGCACAATTTTATTTCAGTGACTGTTATGCAGTCATTTTCAGCTGTTAAGTGTTCCTTAATATTTTTGCCGTATGCCATTGTATGTTTACATACTTCGATATGGCACAAATGGCTCTGAGCACTATGTGACTTAACTTCTGAGGTCATTAGTCGCCTAGAACTTAGAACTAATTAAACCTAACTAACCTAAGGACATCACACACATCCATGCCCGAGGCAGGATTCGAACCTGCGACCGTAGCGGTCTCTCGGTTCCAGACTGTAGTGCCTAGAACCGCACGGCCACTCCGGCCGGCTATACTTCGATATGCACGTTGGTTAAAAGAGGAAAAAGCCAAAGGTAATTTACATAAAGATGATAATAAAAGATTGCTAGCAGAGTTCTAATTCAAATGGTAAATTCACTCAAACCCTCAAATATATTTCACGTTTAAAGTGTATTAGCCAGCAGCTTCACAATTCTTTACTTGAGTCCATTTGTCAATACAATGCCCTTTTCGTCGTATTACAAGACTGATGTTATGCACAGTTGCAATGTAGTATTCCCCGAAGGTGTTTAATTCTGAAAGGCGTAGTTTATTTGTTTCGTGCTAGGCCCATTCTTCGTGCCTTTAAGCAGTGTTTTATTGATATCCGCTTCCCAATTCCATGAGTGCTGCTATTGTTGATTTGTACTATCCTCCCCCTGCCTTTCCCCATCCCTTTCATTCAAGAAGCCCCAGACAGACACCCGTTTTCTAATATACCGCCACTCCAACGATATTGAGACGGACTGAGAGTGTGGCGGAGTTCGTACTTTGTATGGCTCAGATTTCGCTCGTCGGGATCACGGCAGACAGTTCACGTACGACAACTGCCTGACTTTCCTTACCAAGTCTTTGATTTTGGAACTCAGTTGGAGTGTATATTGTTGAGTATGGTCATTTTGGCTTTCGTTCATCCGCAATGATTCGGAATCGCATTACTTACAGTCGTAACGTTCGTTCTCTACTGCGGTTTCGGCTATAGACTTCAAGAATCGACGCTGGTTTCCACACGATGCGTCGCCAGCCTCAATGAGGTGGTTATAATAAGTCTTTTCACTTTTAAAATGTGTCTCTCCTACCACAGTAAATCAGCGATTGTCAGATCCCTTCTTCTTAAACACCTAAAGTAACAACGTCTGATGAAACCCTTTCAAGGGCATGAAAGGCATGGAACTTTAGGCAGAAAGGAGACATTTAAAAAATGTTCCGTCACTAGATACATCTCGGAGACTAGAAATAGCCATAATTAGTGATTTTTAGTGAAGACCCAGACCTAAAACCTCATGGATCGCCTGATCTATTCTATCATAATAACAGCCGCCTTCACTCCAAGTCAGTACACTATTACAGGATTGCTGTTTACATCTCCCAGCTTCTTTCGTTGTCTGTTTCATGGCGCGACTGCTTTTTTTTGTCAGTTTATCTACAGGCACAAAACTACAAACTACTACGCCTAGTGAATCGAAGTACCTCCAGTCACTCTGTATTTGGGAACAAATGACAATATTGCGTTACACCAAAATCCAGTAAGGTGGAACAATAAAACACAGCAAGCGTCTGGAAAAAGGCACATGTCATTCCCATTTCAAGCAAGGTGATATGACAGATACGCGTAGCAGTAGGACTACATAGCTGACTTGAAACTATTGTATAACTATGGACCAGTTTTACGCTCGTATATTCTTGGGAGGTCTTAATTCTCTTCATTGGGGACAGACATGAAATATGCAAACAAAGACCTTGTAAAACTCAGTTAGCTCTTTCTGTCAATGATATGCAGAAGACAGTGCACAGTGGCGCCCAAGTAGATGCCTCGTTCCTTGATGTCAAGAGGGCCGGCCGCGGTGGTCTAGCGGTTCTAGGCGCTCAGTCTGGAGCCGCGCGGCTGCTACGGTCGCAGGTTCGAATCCTGCCTCGGGCATGGATGTGTGTGATGTCCTTAGGTTAGTTAGGTTTAAGTAGTTCTAAGTTCTACGGGACTGATGACCATAGATGTTAAGTCCCATAGTGCTCAGAGCCATTTGAACCATTTTTTTTTTTATGTCAAGAGGGCATTCTACATAGTTCCGCAAGCCTCCTAGTGAACAAATTAAGAGCTTAGTGAGGATCGAAGCGGATTTTTGACTGGACGGAGGATTCCTATCAAAGAGTCAGCACGGTATGCTTAATGGGGGTGAAATCGACAAATGTGAAGGTAATTCCCGACGTACACCAACTGAGTGCTATAGTGTGGTTACTAGCACGACATACATGTCACCAGTAATACCTGACATTTTCGGGAATGGAGAGAAACGATATTATAGACTGATTAATTTTTAAATTCATTACATTTTTAAATTGTCTAGATAGCAAATAACATTCAATCTGAAAATTTGATAACTATTTTCGGTTGTTCAAGCAACCATCTTCAGGTCAATCATGGTAAAGTTTATATTAGTGTGTAGAATACGGATGGACCGCATCGTCTGAATAACTTGGTGCAAGGTCATTTAAGAGAAAATTTCAGTAAAATTCTGGCATTACCAACCAAATAAAACGCTGATCTTGAACCATGCTTCATAAACTTGCAGTCAAGTATAAAACACTTACTCTCGTCACTAAATTTTACAGACGATGTGGTCCATCAGTATTCTATACACTGATATACTTTACCATGATTGATCTGAAGATGGTTGTATGAACAACCGAAATTGGTTATCAGAATTTAATATTGTATATTCTTTGCAACCTACTTATTTTTTAAATCTATAATGAATTTTTTAAATTTTAAAAGAATACATAAATGTTTATTGAAGGCATTTTAATTCCGTCTTTGCAACTATATGAAATTGCCTGTTTTTGTCACCAAACGAATTCCATTTTATTGAAATAAAACATCGTCAGTGGTCTGTAATGAAGGATATTTACAAACTGCCTTTCCTAGATCGAGAAACTGTTCTCTAAAAAAGATGATTTTGCTTACGATATTTCATGTCTTGTTTTCGCTCACATCAAGAAATGCCGTCTCTTGCACGTTTTTGAGTTATTCCTTCTTTTGGCACGGTTGATTTTGGCCGAATCCCATACTGCTTTGCTGAACTATACATTTCTCGGCGGGAAACGCACCACAATATAACAGCACTAGTGGCTATTTGTATGTTTCTGGTTACATATGCTTCGAATGTTTTGTGTAGTGTTATCAACTTTACTGCTACTTTTTTCTTTGATCTAGAAATATACTCTTTCTCTATGATTTGCTGGCTAACGTGGGAAGATCCGTAGGGCTGCTCGTGGTGGATGCTGTTGTATACGAGTATGTTACAACGGCAGAAATAGTAATGAAACGCGGGAAGCCTTACATATGATCGACGCTTGGTGCACGGTTTGGCACTTGCTCTAAACAGGTCTATTGCACGTAAACAGATGGAGGAACTCATTATTACCTGACTGACGGCGAATCACAAGGACGAGGAGGAGGAGGAGATTAGAAGTTAGCCGGCCGAAGTGGCCGTGCGGTTAAAGGCGCTGCAGTCTGGAACCGCAAGACCGCTACGGTCGCAGGTTCGAATCCTGCCTTGGGCATGGATGTTTGTGATGTCCTTAGGTTAGTTAGGTTTAACTAGTTCTAAGTTCTAGGGGACTAATGACCTCAGCAGTTGAGTCCCATAGTGCTCAGAGCCATTTTTGAGATTAGAAGTTAACGTCCCGTCGACGACGAGGTCATTAGAGACGGAGCACAAGTTCGTTCAAAAAAAGGTTCAAATGGCTCTGGGCACTATGGGACTTAACATCTGAGGTCATCAGTCTCCTAGAACTTAGAACTACTTAAACCTAATTTACCTAAGGACATCACACACATCCATGCCCAAGGTAGGATTCGATCCTGCGACCGTAGAAGTCGCGCGGTTCCGGACTGAAGCGCCTAGAACCGCTTGGCCACCGCAGCTGGCTCACAAGTTCGTATTAGGGAAGGACAGAGAAGGAAACTGGCCGCGCCGTTTCAAAGAAACCATCTTGAGATTTGCATTACGCGATTTAGGGAAGTCACGGAGATCTAAATGTGGATGGTCGGACGTGGGTCTGAACCGTCGTCCTCCCGAATGCAAGTCCAGTGTGCTAACCACTGTGACACACCGCTCGCTGCGGATCACTGGAAACAGTCACAAATCATAGTACCCAGGAGTATGTGTTTTACACGATTTAAAGGTGACTGATAAGGGGGGTGTACGCCAGTTTGAGATTCATTGGAAGGAACGTAAAGAATTGTAACTTGTATACGAAAGAGGCTGCTACGAGACCCTCGCTGAAGCAAATCTTGAGTATTGTACGTGTGGGACCGTTACCAGATGTGATCAACGGAGAAAACAGACAACATCCAAAGAAGAGCATCATGTGCCACTACGTTGTCGTTTAGTAAGCGAGAGAGCGTCACAGGGAGCTCATCCAATTCTAGTGGCGACGTTTTCAACAAAAAAGGTGTCTTGTGACACTGAGAGGTTTACTGTTAAAATTCCGAGAAATCGCGTTTAAAGAAAAGCCAAGTAACATATTATTTCCGCCCACTTATATCTCACGAAATGAACATTTTGGTAAAATCAGAGAAATTCGAGCTCAGTCGCGAACGGAACACGAAAGGGAGTAATTGATTGCGGTTTCCGAAGTTTCCACCGCTACACACCGTCCAGTGGCTTTCGGAGTATTGATGTAGATGTCGATGTATATGTATTTAGAGTCAATCAGTGGCGTGATTATTGCTGGCGTGGGTAACTTCGTATTCACGGTAGTGTGAAGCAAATTGCTGCATTAGAACTAGGAGGCGGAGGCTGTGCGCCTACAGCTGCCGCTCACCATTTCCTAGCACACAGTCGTGCTGGAGCGTGTCCGTTTCATCATGCCCCATACATATTAAACGTGTAACGTAATCGGTGTATTAGCACGCTAAAACAAATATTGTACGTTGTTATCCGTTAAGAGAGGACACACTGTTGCTGATGCACCCCTCTTCAGAAATTAAGGATTCGATTCGAAACCATACTTTTAAATTTATAAAATTAGGTACCACGACTTCTATCTCGTGTATTTTACATAGAACTGAATACACGTTACGGGTGTACAGCATACTATGAGAACAAGGAAATCAAGTCCGTTTCTTTATTTTTAGAGAAAATAATATATTACTGACCTGAATTCCGAAAGACTCGCTCAAACAAAGGAACAAGCGCTCGCAAAGGATATAATAATCCATAAAACAACAACCCAAGGCTCACGTTGAGGCTGTATAGGGTAGTAAGAAACAGTCTGACAAGCTCGTAAGGTTGTGGCAGGGTAGGTTGTACTGAGAAATAATTGTTAAGAAAAGAATTCGGTACGTTGTGCCGTATCCGAGTTAATTATCATTGATGTTATCCAATCAGGTCGTTACGCCCGCAGATTTAAGCGGCCCGCCAGATACGCTTAAGTGTTAATTGTTCTGATAGCATAGATAATAGCACACGAGACTGCTCACCATTTGGCTCGGGTTCGATCTTTGCCACTACCCCATTTCGAATTTTTGTATCGCTCTCTTTTTCGGCTTTAGGAAACCAAACGAACACGTTTGGCAACACCATGACTAGTCGGCCGCTTGAATTTGCGCCTCAACGACCTCATTGGCTAACTTCAACGCTAATTAACGCGAAAGCGGCGCAACATATCGATTTTTTTCATAACATTTATTTATCAGCACAACCTACCCTGCGACACCCATACAAGCTCTTCAGACTGCTTCTGATCACTCTTTATATATTTGTCGGGCGTCTGAAGACTTTTTGCCATACAGAGCATCTCATTCCTCAACCATCGGTAAATACAGCTCTTACGAAAGAAAGGTTTGGTACCCCAAGACAAATAGTTCCTCAGTAATGCGAATGGTTTCCTTCATTTTGTGTCAGGTAATTTTGCGTAGGGCTGAGGCACTTTCCAGGTTCTAGTTGGACATTTACGCACATGTATGTTAATTTGGGTATTATTTATTCATTTCTTCAGCAGTACAGCAGGAGGCACTACTAAGCTTAACGGAAGAAATACTAGTCTCTCACTTAAAACAGCACAATTGTCACTCTGGAGCGCTGTACATGGTGCAGAACTGGTAATAGGCGGTCATGTAATCTTCCACTGCTGACGAAAGTCGTGTCAGTGAAGTGGTGTACTGTCGTGTGTATGTGACAGTCGGTTGTATGTACTCAGTGCAATAAGATGGTTCGACGTGCAGACGTGACAGAATGGCAGAAAGGAGCTATCTTATTTAGATGTGCCCATGGCACACCATGAATGAAGTTGCCTGATTTGTTAGAGTATGAATGGTGCCTGTCCAACGTATCTACCACGAAAGGTATACCATCCGGAGGGAACTATGCATATTATTGGAATCGAGTATCTCGCAAAAGACCAGTGTTTGTGTCCGAAAGGACAGACATCACATACATTTATAATTAAGGCGAGAACTGCTAATGATCTCTTCAGTGAGGATGCACAAAAGGCTCGAACTCTCACGGGAATCGGCGAAATGCCGCGAATAGCGAGGATAATGGGCAAGGGCACTACATTCGTAGTTGTGGATAAGTTGAGAATTTAGGACCGACGGGAGGCGTGTTAGAATAGTCAAAAAAATGGTTCAAATGGCTCTGAGCACTATGGGACTTAACTGCTGTGGTCATCAGTCCCCTAGAACTTAGAACTACTTAAACCTAACTAACCTAAGGACATCACACACATCCATGCCCGAGGCAGGATTCGAACCTGCGACCGTAGCGGTCACGCGGTTCCAGACTGAAGCGCCTAGAACCGCACGGACACTTCGGCCGGCGTTAGAATAGTCCGTGGAGTTGCGATGAGCACTGCGTCCAGATGGCATACTGATCAGAGCATGTGCCTAGAGAGCAGGAGACCCGGGTTCGAATCCCGAGCCGGCCAGTGTGGCCGAGCGGTTCTAGGCGGTACAGTCTGGAACCGCGCGACCGCTACGGTCGCAGGTTCGAATCCTGCTTCGGGCATGGATGTGTGTGATGGCCTTAGGTTAGTTAGGTTTAAGTAGTTCTAAGTTCTAGGGGACTGATGACCTCAGAAGTTAAGTCCCATAGTACTCAGAGCCATTTGAACCATTTTTTTTCGAATCCCGATGCGGTACAAATTTTCAACTTTCCCTATTGATTTAAATCAATGCTCTCTCGCAGCCAGTGTCTGTAATTCCTTTTCCGCAGCTCGTGGTCGTGCGGTAGCGTTCTCGCTTCCCGCGCCCGGGTTCCCGGGTTCGATTCCCGGCGCGGTCAGGGATTTTCTCTGCCACGTGATGACTGGGTGTTGTGTGATGTCCTTACGTTAGTTAGCTTTAAGTAGTTCTAAGTTCTAGGGGACTGATGGCCATAGATATTAAGTCCCATAGTGCTCAGAGCCATTTGAACCATTTTTTTTGTAATTCCTTTGTGTCTTAGGCCATTGTTTCTCACACACACACACACACACACACACACACACTATGCGTTGTCGATACAGCTCTCTTCTGTTATTGGCTGTTCGTTTCAATTCCATGTAATTGTCCCATACTATCCTCTCCTCGATGTCTTCCAAATACTTCGTCCTAGTCCGTCCCCTTCCTTTCTTTCCCAGCTCTTTCGCTTTGAGAATATTAATGATGGAGATATTATGTTTGATGACATGTCCAACATGTTTTATTTTTTTCCACTTTCTTTAACAATCTTCGCTCTTCGATGACTTTTCTTAAGATTTCCAAATTGGTTTTCCTTTCCGTCCAGCTCGTCCTTATCATTTTCAACGGTATTCACATTTCAGCAACTGCAAGTCGATTCCTTTCCAGTTTGCCCAGCGCCCAACTTTCACTTCCATAGAGCAGTGTACTGACTGCAAATGATTTTGGGAAGGATTTTGTTTGCTAATTAAAGGTTTTTCTTAGTCATAAATGAATGTTTCGCAAGTTCAATCCTTCTCTTCACTCCCATTAGACATATATTGTTATCTCTGATTATACTACCGAGAGAAAATTGTTTCACTTAATCAATTCTGAAGTCATCAGTTTTTATACTGGTTTTAATTTCACCTATATTTTTCTCTACTACCATTACTTTCGTTTTCCGTTTGTTCACTTTTAATTTGCGTGGTTTAATTGTACTGATTGGAATTAACATCATTATATTCATTTCTTTTCGGAGCCTACAACCATCGCGATGTCATCAGCAAATCTAGTACGTACAATGTATCATTTCACTATTGGCTTTTATTCCCTTTGTTTTCTACTTCATGATCTGAATAGCTCTCTCAATGAACACAATAAATAAATATGGCTATAGGGGGAATCTTTGTCGAACTCCTTTTCTAATCCTGGACTCTTCCTCTAACTCATTGATGTTTATTTTTGTGCTTTGGTTTTCATACAGTTCATTTTTCTGTCCTTGCAGTCAAGTCCTATTTTTTCATGGTTGTAAAGAGTAGTTCCCAGTTCAGTGTCAAAAGCGTTTTCCGAGTCAGTTTTCAATCTGCCAGGAAGTTTCAGAAACAGAGTTTTAACAGCAGAAGGCAAGGGGCAAACGGAGAGCGACAGAAAATATGTAAAGCACGTCCACGAAATAAGATGCGAACAGCCCCGTAGGGACGTCAAGGAGCACGGAGGGGAAACGGGACTCCGCTCCTAACAACGATATGATGTATTTTCTCATTGATCGACAAAAGTAACGCACTATCATCTGCTACAATGGAGAACTTTATGTGAGTCTTGTGATACACAGTACAAAGTTATTTGCAAAAAGAACTACAAATATACAGAGAATGCCAAAAGCACAACACTTTATCATCCTAATATGGTCCAGGAAAACGCGAGGGGTAGCCGCGATATGATGTATTTTCCCATTGATCACCGAAAGTAACGCAGTATCTTCTGCTACAATGGAGAACTTTATGTCAGTCTTGTGATGTACAGTATAAAGTTATTTGCAAAAAAAAAAAAAAAAAAATAAATAAAAGATAAATACAAATATACAGAGAACGGACAAAAATATGGAAACGCCAAGAATACAACACTTTATCATCCTAATATGGTCTAGGAAAACGCGAGGGGTAGCCTCGCGGTCTGAGGCGCCTTGTCACTGTCCGTGCGGCTCCCCCCGTAGGAGGTTCGAGTCCTCCCTCGTGTGTGCGTTGTCCATAGCGTAAGTTAGTTTAAGTTACATTAAATAGTGTGTAGGCCTAGGGACCGATGACCTAAGTAGTTTGGTCCCATAAGACGTTACTACAAATTTCCAAATTTTCTAGGAAAACCGTTGGCATTCAAAACAGCTTCCAGTCGTCTCTGAATGGATAAATAGTCCTGTATGGTTTTCAAACGAATCTCATACCATTCTTTCTGCAAAATAGTTGCAAGTTCACTTAACGATGAAAGAGGTGGCTAGTGATCACGCACCTTTCTCTCCAACGGAGACCGCAAAGACTCAGTAATATCAAGAACCGGTAGCTGCCTTGGTCAAGGGAGATACAATTCATCCTCACACTCAAAACCAATCCTGTACGATGCGAGCTGTCGCCTTTGAGCACAGCATCACCATTTGGAAAAAAAAAATTGTATCGGGGGTCGATCCGATCAGCCAAAACGGTCACATTATCCCGGGTAATAATGAGACCTTGCAGAGTAGCCATGGGGCCCATGGAAAACCACAATATGGATGTCCAAATCATCACTGAAGCCTTCGGACGTAAACTCGACAAGACCCATCGGACCAGATTACTTTCTTCCGTTGCGCAATAGTTCATGTTTTATACTCCGGCACCACATTTTCCTTTTACAGGCATTTGCATTACTGATGAGTGGTTTTGGAATTCAAGTTCTCCCTGAAATTCCCTGCTTATGGAGCTCCTTTCGTGTTATTTTGGTGCTGACAATCCTCGTCAGTGACCATCACTCAACACTCACTAACGTTCGCGGTGTGACTTAGTCGATAAAGTTGTTTTCGTTTTCTTTGTATGCGGTAGAAATTTTCGACTCAGTACCTCTTGCAACACCCAACACTTCGGCTACCTTGGTTACAGAAGTACCCTCTGGCACCATACGACACCAACCATTTGCCCACGTTGGAATTCACTTAGCGCCGATATAATGCACTCACACCTACAAAGAACACTGTTCTGACTGCGACTGACGCTTGCTACGTACTGACAAGGGAACATCCCCATCGCACCCCCCTCAGATTTTGTTATAAGGTGGCACAGTGGATAGGCCTTGAAAAACTGAACACAGATCAATCGAGAAAACAGGAAGAAGTTGTGTGGAACTATGAAAAAATAAGCAAAATATACAAACTGCGTCGTCCATGCGTAAGATAGCTAACATTAAGGGCAATATAAGACGAGGAGCGCCGTGGTCCCGTGGTTAGCGTGGACAGCTGCGGAACGAGAGGTCCTTGGTTCAAATCTGCCCTCGACTGAAAATTTTGCTTTCTTTATTTTCGCAAAGTTATGATCTGTCCGTTCGTTCATTGACGTCTCTGTTCACTGTAATAAGTTTAGTGTCTGTGTTTTGCGACCGCACCGCAAAACCGTGTGATTAGTTGACGAAAGGACGTGCCTCTCCAATGGGAACCGAAAACATTTGATCGCAAGGTCATAGGTCAACCGATTCCTCCACAGGAAAACACGTCTGATATTTTGTATACGACACTGGTGACAGCATGTGCGTCACATGACAGGAATATGTTGTCGACCCACCTAACTAGTACACTTGGCGAATGGGTGAAAAGATTCTTCTACCTTGCCCGATTTAGGTTTTCTTGTGGATGTAATAATCACTCCAAAAAAGTGATTACAAAATAAGAGTTTCTCACATAAACTGAAAATAAAAAGTTAAAATTTTCGGTCGAGGGAAGATTTGAACTGAAGACCTCTCGTTCTGCAGCTGTTCACACTAACCACGAGACCACGGCGCTCCTCGTCTCATACTGCCCTTAATATTGCCTATATTACACATGGACGACCCAGTTTGTATATTTTGCTTATTTTTTCATAGTTCCACACAACTTCTTCCTGTTTTCTCGATCGATCTGTGTTCAGTTTTTCAAGGCCTATCCACTGTGCCAACTTATAACTAAATCTGAGGGGGGTGCTATGGGGATGTTCCCTTGTGAGGACACTGCCCATGTGCCGTTCGTGGTCAAATACAACAGTGCAATCTACAGGCTTGGCTAGCATCTCCGCGTCTGTTCAAGCACGCATTTCGCGCGGGTGTTTCCATATTTTCGTCCAACCACTGTACATGACTGTTATGATATTAACGTACCAATTAGATGCAGAATAGTGCACCAACATGACATGAAAATTGAAATATAATACTGTGACAAAAATACTGTGTGAGAACGAATTAGAGTTAGCATTCAAACTATAGCTTCGTGTGAAACTTCCTGGCAGATTAAAACTGTGTGCCGGCCCGAGACTCGATCTCGAGACCTTTGCCTTTCGCGGGCAAGTGCTCTACCACTGAACTACCCAAGAAAGAAGCACTTTCCCGCGAAAGGCAAAGGTCCCGAGTTCGAGTCTCGGTCCGGTACACAGTTTTAATCTGCCAGGAAGTTTCATATCAGCGCACACTCCGCTGCAGAGTGAAAATCTCATTCTGGATATAGCTTCATGTGTTTCACGTGACCTTCTGTAAACTCTATGGCGCTGGTTTCCTGTGCCAGAAATAAATAAACGCACACTACCGCACTCAAAATGAATGAAACACTGTGAAGTTGCAATAGTGTGCCAGTAATAATATCACATACTTATTTTATCTGTGACTAATCACTTCGCGTTGATTATCGTCGCCAAACTTCAAATCAGTCAAGCATAAATGTTATTGGATTAGTTCCCTCAATCAGTATAATTTTCATTTCATCGGACCCTTTTTTGCAGTTCGATGTAATCGTATAGCAGAAGACGCCTCTCAGCACCGATGCAGGTCATTTAGTTTCTAATCCTCGGGTATATTGTAGGCGACGACACGAATAACTTGAAAAATGGGAACGTTAGTGGTAGAGGCTGGCCGCAAGTTGGAGTTAACGGGGTTGCAACAAACTTCTGTCAAGTGCGTCCCATTACTTCAATTAGTCTTCGCAAATCTAACTAAATCCAGGCAGTCATTAATCAGCACTAATGGCGAAGACAATGGGAGGCGCGCCGCCGTGCCCTGACAACTTGGGAGTCCTCCCCTCCCCCCATTTCGCAGCCATTATCAGAGGCTCCATACAAGCGGCAGCTTCTCAGCCACTGCAAATGTGGCTTCCAGTCTGGCGAGAATTCCGTCCAGAAACAGAATAAATGTCTTATCCCAGTGCGATCACGCTATTCAGGCCTACAACCTATGTGTTCAGAACAGACTACTGACGCCTTGCGACGTTGTGTTTGGGCGGTTTCAAAGTTGAAACAGTTTTATTGTGCGTTCATAAAAGTAAACAAAACGAATACGGTCTTCCTCCTACATCAACATTTGCTTACGTAAGACACTGTGCGATTTATTGCTGCGTCTAAAAAGCGTACCAATATTATCGGTTCCTCTTTATTTACCTGACCTAATATTTTCATACGACAAGTATATGGCTATAAGTCATATGTTCACTAAAACCTGTTTGGAAACAACCCCTCGGCATCTTAATATTAAGCCTATACGTAATGACATCTTTTAGAGCTTCGCAGTGGAATTTGTTGAGGATTTTGTGTGGAATGAAGAAAGTCTGGAACTCCATCTATGTCATCAGCCAATTCTCTTAGGTATTGTTCCCATCGTATATCGATTTGACGTTCACCTTTAAGTATTTGATGATTATGACTGAAGAGTGATTATCATCGATGTTGTACTCAAACTATCAATGATCTTTTCTGCTATTTATGTACGTCACATCCCATTTGTTTACATTACCCGGTAATATCCCGTGTCTCCATCATGTTATGATTGCACAAAACTTAAACAACTTCTCTGTGATACATCCTGTTTGTACGTAGCAGAGTTATCAGCAAATAACCTCAGTGCTGTTGACATTATCTCTCAGTATATAATACATACCAAGTAAGTTACAATGGCCTCATCAAGCTTCCCTGAGACGCGCCCGACGCGATCTCTAATAACGTCTTCTTGATCCGATCGGTGCACACACTACTTCCGCTACGAAATCTTGTCAGCTAAATCTTCCCTGTCGAAAGAACATCACCACATTAAAAGTGCGATATTATTACCGTGGGGTTATCTTAGACAAAAGCAGTACTGTAAACCATCCCGTGTCTGATTCGCTTAACTGATAGGGTGTGTTATTTGGACAGAAGCTTCTATACGACCTGAAAGAGCGTAGCGAAATATTTATTTAATTCGCATTATATCTAGCTTAATAAAAGAATTTCTATCTGAGTCAGAAATAATGAAGTGTTAATAATCTCTCGTTATGTATCGGAAACTATCAAAAAATGGAGTAAGCTTAGAGTATAAAATGCCATCCAGGCCAAGGTCATTATAGACGAATTGGACAAGAACAGGGAAGGAAATCGGCTATGAATTTGTTTGAAACAATCTGGTACTCAAACCATGTAATTCGAGAATACCTCACTGCTCTCAAATGCTGATCCCTATTTCAACCACTAAACCACCTCGCCCGCTCTCTTAAAATGAAAAGTAAACTTATTATTGCAGTTAACATTTCGAAATTATCTGCGTTTTACACACCCACCCGTAAATTAATAATTTTGAGGTGCGGCTGAAAAATCTGTATTTCAACTCCAACATTCATTAGTTTTGGTTGCCAATCGAGCGACGACGACAGAGTCAGTTACTAGTGGTATGGCTTCTTGTTTAGTAGAAACAACAAGACGGTGTTCACACTGAAGGTCAAATGCACTTTTCAGAAAGCAGACAGCTAATGTGTGCACTTGTAAGTCATAGGTAGTGTGTTTCTGGCGACATGAGAGGAAAGCGACGTTCAGTAATAAAGCGTACTGTTGTCACTGCATGACATGAAAAGTTTCTCGTCTATCTTGTTGGAGTTACTCAGTGAATTAAGAACAGGAGTTTCTGTATGGAGACTGCCCCACGTTAGCAGCGGGTTAACGCTATGGAGAAGTTTTCAGGAGGCTGAGGCTTAGTATCATCACACAATCATCATAACTTGAAGTTTGCGTGGTTCGCTTAAGGAAATCAGGCAAATTCCAGTACAATTATCACAACAACGTCCCCTTTATCGTCTATCTGCTCTATAGTACAGTCTGTAATGATGTCGATTGAAAGAAACGTTAACTCCTAGGCCGTCCTCGACAAATCATGTGCCAGGTGGGCCAGTGTTACACAATTATGTATTTTACTAACAAGTTTTACGTAAGAAAGCTATCACATTACACAGAGAATTGCTTTATTTGGACAAGACGAGGCAAAGAAATCGACTGTGACCTATTTCAAGAAAGCATCCCGGAATTTACCTGCAATAATTTAGGAAAATCTCGAGAAATCTGTATACGTCTGGTCAAACGGACTGCATGACCAATATTTCGAACCTCTTTGTGGCAAGTATGGAAGAGTGTAAGCGCTGGTTTTTATGAACTGTTTAGAGGTATTTTCTCCCATGAATTAGTTTTACTTTCTATACAAGTAAACAGGAGTGGCGAATGTATTGTTCACGACCTTTCTGAAATCTATGCATCGCTGTTTTAGAAGAACGGTATTTTTTGTTCTTGAAAATAGTATAATTGGTGATTTTTCACCACATGTTATTGCTTAATAAGAGTTTTGTGTAGTACGACGGTAAGCACTACGATTTACTTAATAGCGTGATGTTGTTTAATTCGTTCTACGTGGGCTTATACGTTCTCAGGGATTAAAGAAGTTACACATTGACATTTGTAGTCTAATAATCGCCATATAGTACAAGATGGAATACTCCCATGTACGGTATAATTTCATATTGTTTCGTTCATGGATGCGGAAATAAATGAAAACAACCTCTACGATTATGAATGTTGTCTCATTTCAAAAATGGTTCAAATGGCTCTGAGCACCATGGGACTCAACTGCAGAGGTCATTAGTCCCCTAGAACTTAGAACTAGTTAAACCTAACTAACCTAAGGACATCACAAACATCCATGCCCGAGGCGGGATTCGAACCTGCGACCGTAGCGGTCTTGCGGTGTCTCATTTCATCGATGTTGTACTTGAGCGAAATGTTCGTAGGTGAAGTTAGTGTAAAAGAAAACAAATCACTTATCTGAGTCAATCACTTAGTGAAGGAGTGTCGTGGAACCTACTACCACGGCTGCTGAGCGTCAGATTACTCCCTAAGGATGATGCTGCCAACAGAAAAGTACCGTCGTCGACGATTGTAAGGTAGTGCAGAAACTCTTGGACAGTATTCAGAGCTGGTGCACCGAATGACTGATCTTTTTAGTACTGGTGAAGGCAAGATGATGCCTATAAGAAAGGGAGATAACTCATCAATATCCATCTGGGGTAATACTAAGTAATCTTAGTATCCCATCAGAAATCAGTAAGTTCAGAATACTGCGAACAATTAATTCCTATACTACTTAACGGTATTCCAATGCCGTACCATAAAACAGAAGAACATTGGTGTAACTTTGGATGAGCACCACAGCTGGGCAGTAAATACTGTCACCATGTACTGAAAGACTTCCGCTTGCCCCTAGGTCGTCAAAAAGTTTCGGAACATGCACTGACGGAACTACACTACTGGCCACTAAAATTCCTACACCACGAAGATGACGTGATACAGACGCAAAATTTAACCGACAGTAAGAAGATGCTGTGATATGCAAATGATTTGCTTTTCAGAGCATTCACACAAGGTTGGCGCCGGTGGCAACACCTACAACGTGCTGACACGACGAAAAATTCCAACCGATTTCTCATACATAAACAGCAGTTGACCGGCGTTGCCTGGTGAAACATTGTTGTGATGCCCCGTGTAAGGAGGAGAAACGCGTACCATCACGTTTCCAACTTTGATAAAGGTCGCCGGCCGGTGTGGCCGTGCGGTTAAAGGCGCTTCAGTCTGGAACCGCGTGACCGCTACGGTCGCTGGTTCGAATCCTGCCTCGGGCATGGATGTGTGTGATGTCCTTAGGTTAGTTAGGTTTAATTAGTTCTAAGTTCTAGGCGACTGATGACCTCAGAAGTTGAGTCGCGTAGTGCTCAGAGCCATTTGATAAAGGTCGGATTGTAGCCTATCGCGACTGCGGTTTATCGTATCGCGACATTGCTGCTCGCATTGGTCGAGATCCAATGAGTGTTAGCAGAATATGGAATCGGTGGGTTCAGGAGGGTAATACGGAACGCCGTGCTGGATCCCAACGGCCTCGTGTCACTAGCAGTCGAGATGACAGGCATCTTATCCGCACGGCTGTAACGGATCGTGCAGCCGCGTCTCGATCCCTGAGTCAACAGATGGGGACGTTTGCAAGACTACAACCATCTGCACGAACAGTTCGACGACGTTTGCAGCAGTATGGACTATCAGCTCGGAGACCATGGCTGCGGTTACCCTTGACGCTGCATCACAGACAGGAGCGCCTGCGATGGTGTACTCAACGACGAACCTGGGTGCACGAATGGCAAAACGTCATTTTTTCGGATGAATCCAGGTTCTGTTTACAGCATCATGATGGTCGCATCCGTGTTTGGCGACATCGCGGTGAACGCACATTGGAAGCGTGTACTCGTCATCGCCATACTGGCGTATCACCCGGTGAGATGGTATGGGGTGCCATTGGTTACACGTCTCGGTCACCTCTTGTTCGCATTGACGGCACTTTGAACAGTGGACGTTACATTTCAGATGTGTTACGTCCAGTGGCTCTACCCTTCATTCGATCCCTGCGAAACCCTACATTTCACCAGGATAATGGACGACCGCATGTTGCAGGTCCTGTACGGGCCTTTCTGGATACAGAAAATGCTCGACTGCTGCCCTGGCCAGCACATTCTCAAGATCTCTCACCAACTGAAAACGTCTGGTCAATGGTGGCCGAGCAACTGCCTCTTCACAATACGCCAGTCACTACTCTTGATGAGCTGTGGTATCGTGTTGAAGCTGCGTGGGCAGCTGTACTTGTATACGTCATCCAAGCTCTGTTTGATTCAATGCCCAGGCGTATCAAGGCCGTTATTACGGCCAGAGGTTGTTGTTCTGGGTACTGATTGCTCAGGATCTATGCACCTAAACTGCGTGAAAATGTAATCACATGTCAGTTCTAGTATAATATATTTGTCGAATGAATACCCGTTTATCATCTGCATTTCTTCTTGGTGAAGCAATTTGAATGGGCAGTAGTGTAGTAGCGCCACTACGAGAATGCAAATCAGGTTTTGCTTTAAATATATGATGGAACGGTCGTGAGTGTTAGTTACCTTTGAGGTTGGATGTGATGAGTTATGTTAGTCAAAAATGCCTTTAAAGCGACTAAGACGCCGTTATCAACCAACACCTCACTGAGTTTGTACGAGGTCGTGTAATAGAGCTACATGAAGCGGGATATTCCTCCTGCGATATTGCAGAAAGAGTTGGCAGGAAAGTAATCACTGTACATGATTGCTAGCAGCGGTGGTTATGAGAATACACAGACTCAAGCAGACCGGGCTCCGAACGGCCACATGGCACTACCGAGAGGGAAGACCTTCGAGTTCTGAGTATGACTCTAGCGCATCGTACTGCATCTGCAACAGCAATTTCAGCCGCATTTGGCACCACAGTGACACAACGAACTGTTATATATCGATTAATTCAAGAACAACTCTGAGCAGGAAGCCCTGAAGCTTGCGTTCCACTAACCCCAAACCACCGCCATTTGGGATTTCAGTGAAAGCTCACTGGAGGGCAGGGTGGAGGTCTATTGTGTTTTCTGGTGAAATCTGGTTCTGCCTCGGTGCAGGTGTGTTGGTTGGAAGGAGGCCAGTTGAGGGATGGCAACCAACCTGTCTGCTTGCTAGACACGCTGGACTTATCCCTGGAGTTATCGTCTGGGGTGCGATTTCGTATGACAGCAGGAGAACTCTCGTGGTTATCTGGCGCACCTTGACTGCAAATGTGTACTTCAATCTAGTGCTTTATCTGTTGTGCTACCATTCATGAACATCATTCCAGGGGATGTTTTCCATTAGCGTAAGGCTCGCCTACATACCGCTGTTGTAAACCAATATGCGGCACAGAGTGTCGACTCGTTAGCTTGGCTTGCTCGATCACCAGATCTGTCTCCAATAGAGCACATGTGGGGACATCACGGGACGAAAACCGCAGCGTCATCCACAAACAGCATTAACCGTCTCTGTATTGATCGACCAAATGCAACAGGCACGGAACTCCATCTTACAAACTAACATACGGCACCTGTACAACACAATGCAGGCACGTTTGCACGCTTGCATTTAAGTCTGGCGGTTACACCGGTCATTTATGTTCCAGCATTTCACATTTGCAATGGCTTATCTCGTGCTTACATTAAACTGTTATCTTGCAACGTTAATAATCACTTAAATATGTTACCGAGACATATGTATTACCGAAATATGATTACTCTACATTAATTATTTTCTGGTGTTACAATTTTTCCGTCAGTGTATTTCCATAGCATGTGAAACGCGAATTCGTGCACTAGCTCGTTCTACCGAACCTACACTACTGTGACGTAATTCAGTGCGGCACTAGTAGTGACAACACTAGACAGAACTAAACGCCCGGGTTCCCGGGTTCGATTCCCGGCGGGGTCAGGGATTTTCTCTGCCTCGTGATGACTGGGTGTTGTGTGATGTCCTTAGGTTAGTTAGGTTTAAGTAGTTCTAAGTTCTAGGGGACTGATGACCATAGCTGTTAAGTCCCATAGTGATCAGAGCCATTTGAACCAGTTAGAACTAACAATGAGTGCTTGCGTGTGTTACATCTGCAACATTCGTCTGCAAGATCATATCAATGCTTCATGCGCACAGTTAGGGTGACTGCGATCAGACAGCTTACGTGACTACAACACAGCGTGTCTGCTTCATTGCACCCTCAGTGCGCAAACACCCCACTACCTCGCATCTGAGCTTAAATACCTGCCATCTCATTTTGTTCGAAACACACGGTCCCACTTATCAAGTATACTAGTTGTGCTCATTAATTAAAAAAAAATTGGCTAACTCCGTCGCAGCTGCTGCTGCTATCCGCCTCTGGAACAGGCTGCCCCGATTTCTGCGTACAATTCAAAGCGCTGCTGCTTACAAGAAGGTCAAGCTCTTCATTCTGTCACCCTGATGACCTTTTCCCAAAAATCAACGTATATGGGCAACTTTCCCTCTGCAAAATAGTAAAGCTACTACTCACATCTTCTCCCAGGTACGCTTCTCTCTCTGAGTGACGGCACTTTCCCTTATATTCATCAGTTGTTGCTGTCACGTTCTTCTTTCCGTTCCCCTTTCACCCTCTCGTGCCCGTGGCTGCCAGTACTCATAATTAAAAACCTACCTTCCCGTAATTTCTAGTTGTTGTTGCACAGGTTGGTTATAATTAAACTTTCGCTACTTGGGCGGGTCCCTATGAAAATCGAGTGATCGCAGCACAATGAAACTTTGCGGAAAAATTTGTAACGAAATGCGGAAAAGAAATAACGAATAAACCACTGAAAAGAAAACACATTTTAATTTTCACATGACAGGGTAATCTTTGTTTATTGAGTACCATGTTTACGTTCCAGGTTACAAACGTTGCTCAATCTGACGACCATCTGCATCCATTACAGCCTGTAGCTGCACTAGATGAACAATTTGACAACTTGAAAGGATAGACAGCATTGGTCGTATATTTTTGTTTATTATCGCAAAATCGATTTTCGGTCACTTAGTGACCATCTTCAGTGCTGTAATATATAACTTAAATTAGTAAGCACTGGTGTCAATAAGCTTACGGCGATCACATAGACTCAATAAGTTATATATTACAGCTCTGAAGATGGTCACTAAGTGACCGAAAGTCGATTTTGTGATAATAAACAAAAATATACGACCAATGCTGTCTCTCCTTTCAAGTATACCCATTATCTGGTCGTAGTGCACAGGACACTATGGAATCGCCAATCAATATAATTTGACAACTGTTCGTAGCACTTTTCGAACGGTGGACCATGGAATGTTCACCTGCCGTGACACAGCTCTTGCACCGCTTGAAGGTCGCACATTGCGCCCAGCATTCTCATCTGTGGCAACAGTAATTTCTTCAGCAATTTGTGACACATTTGGCCCTTCTTCCAGGAATAATTCCCAAATCGCCAGTTAATTCGAGCTTCCGAATGATGTCCCTCAATCCTGGTGCGGAAAGAGGACCTCTCCGTTTTACTTTAACGCATCGATACTCGCGAAGGGCAGTAGAACTATTGCTGGTATTTTCATAAAATACCTTTATGAGTAAAGTCCTGTTCACCTCGTCCAGACCCATGTTGACTGTCTGCAATTGTAATGGACACCAATGTTTTTGTTTCAACCGTACGTCGCCGTACCAGTACCGGTGTTTAACGGCAAGTCATGACACTAACAAGGCAAATCCTGCGACGCACAATGTGAACATCATTCCTATAAAGCTGGGTAGCCATACGGTAAATATTTTTCCGTCTAAAAAAATGGTTCAAATGGCTCTGAGCACTATGGGACTTAACATCTGAGGTCATCAGTCCCCTAGAACTTAGAACTACTTAAACCTAACTAACCTAAGGACATCACACACATTCATGCCCGAGGCAGGATTCGAACCTGCGACGTAGCGGTCGCGCGGTTCCAGACTGAAGTGCCTAGAACCGCTCGACCACCCCGGCCGGCTTTTCCGTCTACACTGGCTCAAGTAGCGAAAGTTTCATTATGACCACCCTGTACTTACCGTGTACAAATGCAAAGTGCGTGTGTGTTTTTTATCTGTACTATTGTAATTTTCAATTTCTACGAGGGTCGTTCAATAAGTAATGCAATATATTTTTCTGAGAGCAGGTTGGTTTTATTTAGGATTCCAATACACCATATTATTCCCCACCCTTCTGGCTAAAAAAACTATTTTTCAACACAATCTCCGTTCAATGCGGCGGCCTTACGCCACCTTACTGGGAGGGCCTGTATGTCCTCCTAGTACCACTTTGCTGGTCGACGTCGGAGCCAATGTCTTGCTGCATCGACAACCTCCGCATCATCCACGTACTGCTTCCCGCGGTATACATCCTTCATTGGGCCAAACACTTGAAAGTCAGAAACTGCAAGATCCGGGCTGTAGGGTGGATGAGGAAGAACAGTCCAATGAAGTTCTGTGAACTCCACTCTGGTGCGCGGACTTGTGTGGGGCCTTGCGTTGTCGTATAGGAGAAATTCGTTTGCAGTTTTGTGGTGACGAATACGCTTAAGTAGTTTCTTCGATCAGAATAACGCTTTAAGAGTCCCAGAAGACCGGATGATGGTGCGGCATTGAACTTTTTCTTTGGAGGAGAGGTGGTGTGCTGCCATTTCATGGATTGCCGTTCTGTTTCCAGTTCGAACTGATGAATCCATGTTTCATCGCCTGTGACGACGTGCGACAGAAATTGTCACGGTCTGCCTCGTAACGCGAAAGCAATTCCGCACAGACAGTCCTTCGTTGCTCTTTATTGTCTTCTGTTCGGCGACGAGGAACCGAGCGGGCACATACCTTTGAGAACCCCAACTGGTGGACGAGTGTGTCAGCACTACCAACAGAGACGTCCAGTTGAGCAGCGAGGTGTTCCACTGTGACCTGATGACAATCTCGAATGAGAGTGTCCGCACGTTCCAATATTGCAGGAGTCAAAGCTGTGTGCGGCCGGCCGGCAGACACGAGATGGGACATGTTTGCGCGACCTCGTTCCAAAAAGTTACCGTGCTTTTGTTCACTGCTAGGTTTCCGTAGGCTTTCTGCAAGCGCCTATGAATATCTGCGATGCTTTCTTTTCCCGCCAACACTCTACTTGAAACGAACCTTCGTTACAGACGCCATTTTGAAGGCTACGTATAGCGCCATCACCTATCGGAACTTCAGGAAACTATATGAGCTGAAGTGGGAACATTCCACAATATCCCACAACAAATTCTGCATTTTTCAACTGAAACTGGCCGAGAAAAAAATGTGTTGCATTACTTACTAAATGCCAACCGAAAGTGTAGTATAACATGCTTATCGTAATATGTATAATGTAAAATGTGTAGAATGCCTGGTTAGATGTAAGAGATGGCCTGATGGCTCTAATCTTGTCAGGTTACATAAAAGAAAAGAATAAGACGCTACATGAAATAAGATAAACATGAAATCTGTAGTACGGTGCCATCGATGGAGGTGTTCTGGTAAAGTGTGGTAAAGTGCGATGCATCTGCAAAGGAAGTCGTATACAAGTTAACATTGCGACTAATTCTAGTGTACTGCTCCAGTGTTTAAGAGTCCTCCTCAAGTAGGTATGACAACACACATCGAATGAACTCAGGGATGCTAGGATAGTAACAGATCGATATAGCCCGTACGAAAGTGTAGCAGGGCCTTGGGGAACGTGCATGGGTATCTTTGGGAGAAGACTACTTTGTTCTGTTGGGTAAATTTAGAGCTTCGGTGTCCCAAGAAGACTGTGCGACAACTCTATCGTCACCACAGTGTATCTCGCACAGATATAAAGAGATTAGGAAGTTAGGACGCGTAAAGAAGCATATCCAGAATGTAAACTATAATTGTTCACAACGTACTGCAGTGGTGTAGAGCGAGTCAAGGCGAACAATTTTTTTACAGGACACTTGTGATCTATCAAGTCGGGAAAGTGTTTCAAATTGCCATACAAAAACTGCTTTATCTACAGCGCATGCGCGTCGCGCGAGATTTTGATATTCTATTACTTCGTACGCGCAAACTATTATTCCTAAAGAAAAAATGAACAGAACTTTTTGTACGAAATTTAGTGTACTTTGGTTTTGTACTAGGATACATTTTCGCTAGAGGCCGTGGTTTTCGAGTAATTAAAGAGAAACTTACAGAAGTGACCTTCACCAGCACTCCCGAGCCTATATTCATCCTCCACCGAACCAGTGGCGGATTTAAAAACTTTGCGCCCCCTAGGCACACCATATTGTATGCGCCCCGCCCCCCCCCTAAAAAAATGTTTTAAATAGTAACTATTACCCGATCACTTCACAGTTGTCGTTTTGAGTGGGAGCGCTGTGAGCTGTTTCCGTACTCTGCTATTCGCTGTTCTGAAGGACGCATCAGCGGTCTAGTCGCTCTCAGTCAAAATGTAATATGGTTCCTGAACTGTACTTGGTGTACGGCAGCGTATAAAACAAACTTAAAACTGCATTGAGTTAACACATTCTTCTGTCGAAAGACAACAGAAACGAACACAAGGAAAATAACTTTTCTTTTATGGCCTAAAAATTTAGCACAGCATGTAGGAGACAACGGATTTTTGTTGTACATTCACTTTTCATATATACTTTTACACGAAACCGTTGAAAATGAAAATAAAAAAGTTGTGTTACGATCTAAACATTGAGGCGAACGTGTCATACATTAGAAATTAGTATGTACTTTTACAGAGATGTGTTCAAAATTAAAATTAAACTGTCGTTTTACGATCTAATAATTTGAATGTGTAACAGATAAAAAAAAACACGTTCGGTATTAATACGTGAATCTATAGGAAAGCGTAAGTAATGAAAATGGATTAGAGATTTCGGTGCACGAACTAATAACTAAATACAGACGAACAAACACGGAACTGGATTTGCTATTACATAATTTAACAGTATAGTGTGGAAAAATCAAATTTGTTTTATAATCTAATAGTTAAGGGTCTGTGTAGCTAGATGCTGCATAATAAGTGTACACAATACCTTTAATCCATGTATGGGCTGGACAGTTTTGTACTGCAGCTACTGCTCTCACTATAGTTCTTTCTAATGGTATTAGCAAAGGTTTTACGTATTTATTGATAGAACTGAACTACGTTATTTATTAATACTTTTTCATCTGAGCGCACTCTCCGATAGCGTATATTTCCGCGATAACTATACATTTCAGCAGACGCCAAGAATACGCATCGGTTGTAATATACTACAGTATCAGTATGATCTGACTGTACAGCGACGAGCGGCCTGGGTCATTCGGGTATTGTTTAGTATTGCCGGGCGCCTTGAGCCACGTCTGCGCGTAAACGAGGTTTAGTTCCGCGTTCAGTCATCAGCAATTGTAAAATAAACAAGTAATACGTACGAACCTTGCAGAACTAGCACTCCTGAAAGAAAGGATATTGCGGAGACATGGCTTAGCCACAGCCTGGGGGATGTTTCCAGAATGAGATTTTCACTCTGCAGCGGAGTGTGCGCTGTTATGAAACTTCTTGGCGGATTAAAACTATGTGCCGGACCGAGACTCGAACTCGGGACCTTTGCCTTTCGCGGGCAAGTGCTCTACCAACTGAGCTACCCAAGCACGACTCACGCCCCGTCCTCACAGCTTTACCCTTTCTTGGGTAGCTCAGTGATAGAGCACTTGCCCGCGAAAGGCAAAGGTCTCGAGTTCGAGTCTCGGTCCGGCACACAGTTTTAATCTGCCAGGAAGTTTGATATCAGCGCACACTCCGCTGCATAGTGAAAATCCCATTCTGGAAACATCCCCCAGGCTGTGCAGCAATATCCTTTCATCCAGGAGTGCTAGTTCTGCAGGGTTCGCAGGAGAGCTTCTGTAAAGTTCGGAAGGTAGGAGACGAGATACTGGCAGAAGTAGAGCTGTGAGGACCGGGAGTGAGTCGTGCTTGGGTAGCTCAGTTGGTAGAGCACTTGCCCGCGAAAGCAAAGGTCCCGAGTTCTAGTCTCGGTCCAGCACACAGTTTTAATCTGCCAGGAAGTTTCGTATCAGTGCACACTCCGCTGCAGAGTGAAAATCTCATTCAGGTAATACGTAGTTTGTAAATCCAATGAAAGTGCTCTAAGTTATAATAAAAATCACATTACAACCTTGAATTTTTAAAACTAATACGAATAAGTAAACAAACTTACCAGTCAGCAAAGTTTGCGTCTGGCTTTGACGGCAGAAAACGTGTTTATCATATCTGCATAGTTCAAACGGTTATCAGTTAGGAGGTGGGCTTCGATGTGAAAAATGGACAAGACATTCAATCTCTCCTCAGACAACGTAGAACATAGGTACGATTTCGGTCTTTTAAGAGCTGGAAACGAGCGTTCTATTGAACAGTTTGTGTCATACATAGAAATATTCTAAGAGCAATGGCAACATTCGGAAACACGGACTGTAACCTCTCTTTTCGTAAAAATTTACTCATTTTGACTGGTATATCACTAATCTCAGAAGATTTCAAAAATTCCGCGAAATGTACACATTCACTAGGGAAGGAAGGCTCTAAATCTGTGTCATATGACGCTTGGAGTTTTGCTGCACGTTCAGCAATCTAGTAAGGTGAACTGCTGTTGAGGTTACTTAAAACTGTGAAGGAGCCCAACATTGTTCTGTAGCTTTCCTTCCTCCTCACTAATTCAGCGTACAAGTTGTCGAGTACTGGGAGAAATCTTTCGACTCTAAATTTTTCCCTTCCAGTCAGAAAAACTTCTTCAGAGTCCGCTTCTTCGTGATCATGAAGTTTGCGTTTTCGTGATCTTTTATAGGTGCATTCATAGTCTGTATCAGTCACAATCTCCATAGATTTATTTTCATAATAGTCGAACATGCCACGAATAGATGCAATAAGCCCTACAAATGATTCATATAATTAATGCACTATTTTAGTATCGATATTTACACTTTGCAGTTTCAGATTTACACTACTAAATCTCTGGAGTATGTCGTTCCTAACTGTCATCACGAATACCGTTTCTCGTCTGCTGAACTGATTCAATAAAGCTGAAGCCTCATTTCGCACGAGTGGTTTTTCAAACGCATTATTGGCAATATGTGTGAGGGCATTGATAACGCCCTCCCAGTTTTCATATAGACTTACACACGCTTCCTCTCTTGCTGACCAACGTGTTTTTGATAAACTTTTTAGCGTTTTGCTTCCTGGTTTCATGAAAGAAAGGAGTTTATCCCAGCGCTGTGTAGAAGCAGAGAAAAAATTAGAAAGGTTTTGCACTACATTGACTAAATTCAAAGACTGTGCTGCACAAGGCACATAATGCGCTTTCGGATTTCGTTCTTTAATGAGTGCCTGCAAACCAGTGTAGGTTCCTGACATATTGCTTGCGCTGTCATATGACTGGCCTCTAGAATCAGTAGCATCAATGGAATTTGTAGACAGCACATTTAGTACGGCCTCAGCTAAGTTTTCGGACTTGTGTCCCGGGTTTGGTAAAAACAGAAAGAAACGTTGAACAGATTCACCATTATCATTCACATATCTTAATATGAAAGATAATTGATCAATATGTGAAATGGTCGCAGTAGAATTATAGAGAAATATTTGGCCTGTTTTATTTCAATTATGATAATTTTTTTTATTCGCTGAGAAAGAAGCTCTCTTATTTCATCACAGATTGTTGAAGAAAGATAACTTGTATGTCGATGCCCTGGATTTCCATATCGTTCAATGTGCTCTGCGAGAAAAGGATCAAACTCGGCTATAAGTTCAAGAGACATCATAAATTGACCATTATGTAATGAATGGAATCTTTCAACGTGTCCACATAGGGAAAGTCCATGACTTGTTAGCTTCTTCACTACTGCAAACACCCTTTCAACATACTGCGCCAGTACATTTTTTCTGTCTCAACATATGACTCGAAATGGTTATCTATTGTTTCAAGTGACTTTTTTCTTGTTAAAAGTGATAACTCAGTATTTTTGTGTTCAAGTCAATTCTCATGATGAGATAAAATATTAGAAATATTTTTCCAATCGGTAATACCATTAGTAGCAATCGCGGCCTTACCTTCAAACAATTTACATGGTGTACAAAAAACAGCACTGGTGCTACAGGAGTGTACTAGAAAATCATGCAAAGTTGATTCACCATTTAAAAATTTACGGTAAAATACATTCTCGTTCGAATATTTGGTTTTATCGCCATTTGATCATCTTGAATTAGAAAAATCCCCGTTACAATTTTGATTAATGCCACGTTGTAAGAGAATGTCCATTGTTGGCTCAAATGGCTCTGAGCAAAAATGGTTCAAATGGCTCTGAGCACTATGGGACTCAACTGCTGAGGTCATTAGTCCCCTAGAACTTAGAACTAGTTAAACCTAACTAACCTAAGGACATCACAAACATCCATGCCCGAGGCAGGATTCGAACCTGCGACCGTAGCGGACGCGCGGTTCCAGACTGTAGCGCCTAGAACCGCTCGGCCACAAGCGGCCGGCGTCGATTGTTGATTCATTGACTCACCATTCTGCAGGATCATCACTAACGAGGTTATTTATTTTTTGCAATGTCTGACTCGACCCTTAGTTTTTCGTGAAACTCGAAATCTGGAACGATTTGCTTTCGTCTGTATTTACTTCTTTCACAACAGCTACAGTGTCAGAAATATCATCCGTACTACTTGAACTCTAAGTCGAACCAGCAACATTTTTTGCGAAAAATTTATCTATTCTGAAAAGCGTTTTTAGGACATTGGTTTCTCGTTCTCGCCTTTCCTACGATAATTTCCGAAATGCCACCCCATTTAATTTTGCACGTATGCTTTTTTCACTGTTATTCATGTTAAGGCACTTACAAAATTATCAACCAACAGTCAAAACAAGAGATAAAAATGTAAACGTAAAGAAAGACTGTATCCAGTTTCAATCGTACTACACCGCATATGAGCACAAAGCTTCTTGCTCTAAACACGGCACACGAGCACAAAGATTTTTCCTTTAAAGGAAAGCTATGAACTGACCAACTCGAATTACTCGACGTAACTGTGCTATGAAAGAACGACAATGCAGAATAATTTAATTTCATTGTCGCCTGTTTCTCTGTTGTCAGTGAACAGTAGAAGCACATCTGCCGGCTAGAATTCGTGTCGTAAAGAAAACGGGACAGTCCCTTTTTTGGCTTCTGTTTCCCGCGTCACCGGAATTTTAGCTGGGACGCAAATATGTTCTGAATATTCTTGACACTGTCTTTCTAATTCAAAAAGCAAATAATTTATGCAGTTTCTTGCAGTAATGTGTGCTGGATCGACTGTCACCCCACTTATTCTTATAACATTTTAGCGGTTTCTGTGGGCAGAGAAGACAGACTACAAAGTTTATGTAGTCTTGTTGGCAGTTGATGTGGTATGTATATTTCTAAGCTTGTATTGTCGAATGTCGTTCTTAAGGCTTATTTAAACCAGAAAGTTGTGTAAAAATATTAAAAGTTATTGTCGTTTGTAAGCGCAGTTATTTTAAAACGTACAGAGCAAAAAATGCCGGCCCCCTTAAGGTGCCGCCCCTAGGCCCGTGCCTAGTGGGCCTATATGTAAATCCGCCTCTGCACCGAGCAGGAATTTTGGTATATTGTTCATGGCACTCCCCACACCATTGTACAAAAATCTGCGACTATGCGAATTATTTCCCATATTCACCCGTTTCTGGTCTTAATTGACAAAGCTATTACAACGCCATGGGCTTTGTCATGCACTTACAAATTGTGAAATTGACGTTTGTGCATATTTTACCTCATAATTATTTTTTTGGCGTAAAATTAAAACGCTAATTCGTCCAATCTTCACACTATAGAAACTACTTTGCTTGTAGGAGTTAAGTTTAGAACGATTTGTAAAGGTAAGTGGTTCCTGCATATCGTTTACAAAAGTTTTTCTTCTTTCTGTGTCCTCACGGGAAAGAGTATGTTACTAACCTTATCAAAATAGGCAACTAAGCCCGTGACGTAATATCTCAGTCAATGAGGACCAGAAAAGGTCGAATGTCGGAAATAATTCGTGTAGTCGCAAACTGTTGTGCAGTCGTGGAAGGGAGTGCCGAGAATAACACACTAAAATCGTGACTGCTAATGGTGAGTTGATGGGGGAGCTTTCGAAGGTCAATTTTTTAAGTTTTTCTTGAATAACTCGAAAATCGCTCTCTCTCGCGAATGCATAACCTAGTATGAAACTAAACTAAATTTCCAACAAAAAAGGTGCTATTCAATTTTTCTCTGCTGGCCGGTGTGGCCGAGCGGTTCTAGGCGCTTCAGTCTGGAACCGCGCGACCGCTACGGTCGCAGGTTCGAATCCTGCCTCGGGCATGGATGCGTGTGATGTCCTTAGGTTAGATAGGTTTAAGTAGTTCTAAGTTCTAGGGGACTGATGATCTCCGATGTTAAGTCCCATAGTGCTCAGAGCCATTTGAACCAATTTTTCTCTAGGAGTAAAAGCTTGCGCGTAGAGAACGAGAGAACAGGAAAATCTCGCGAGACGCGCATGCTCTGTAGCTTAGGTATTTTTTGTGCGCCAATTTGAGATAGTTTCCCGATTTGACAGACCACAAGTGTCCAGACTAAACTGTTCGTCTCGGCTTCCTCTAGATAACCGTATTACGTTGTAAACAATTATAGTTTATATCCTGTATGAAGTAATTTTTCAGTTTGTCAATAAGCATTTGAAATAGGATAGAAAATCACTAATGTCGGTAGGCAGTACTCTCTGCCACGCACAGTACAGCGGCTTTGGGAGTATATATGCAGGAGCAGGATAATTCATACTCTCCCACCGCTAAATGTTAACCTCCATCTTCACAGCAGTAGCTTGATCCCCAAGGTATCCATTTGAGTCACTGTTACTGCTGGAATTTTTAACCGGGCATTGCGGATCGTGGTGTTGCAAGAAGGGCATTCTACCGTCTCCTAGCGGAACGGCGGCTTCTTCATTTCAGCCCGTGTGTCCCCGCACCAAGACAAGGACTTTTTCGTCCACCTTCTCGTTGCAGCCAGCAGAGAGCACGAACGGTGACCCCGCAAATTAGAACGCTGGAATGCACGACAACAGCACTTGAAAGTGCAATCTCAAAACATCAGGCTGCTTGCACTAAAACTGCATATTATCAAAGATAAGCTTCCAGGCTAATAGCCTCGTCTCGTGCTCAATGATCTTTCCGTATAGAGCAGTATTCTTCGACAGCTTGCGAGAGAGGGAGGTCAAGTATATCCGGACTAATTTCGAATAGTGGAATGATGTAAGTTAGTCTGGTTAACAGACCAACTGTAATGCGGGTTATGATCAGTTCTTTAGAAAAATTCTACGTAACCCCCGCCCCTCCCCCCTTCCCCCCATTTCTTCAGAAAATGAACAACACACTCAGAGCTGAAATAACAAATATACTATCAGATCAAAAGTATCCGGACACCCTATGTAATGCGGAACTGACTACTAGATTTCACGAGAGACGGACCCACCGTACGAAACGAGTTGTCAATAGATCAAGAGTAAGAGCAGAACGGGTCGCTCAGGAGAGCTCAGGGATTTCGAACGTAGACTAGACGGTGACGTGATTGTGAAGTGGAAACGCGAAGGAACAACCAGAGATAAACCAAGACCAGGAAGACCTCATATACTGACTTAAACGTACAATCGAGCATTGCGGAGGTTGGTTATAAAAATCGCATAAAATCAGCGGGAGGATCACTCGCGAGTTCCAAAATGCTACCACTAGTCCCGTTACCATAATTTCACTGCGTAGGAGGTTAAAATGAATGTGGTGCAATGGTCGAGCAGCTCTTCATAAGCCCCACACCTCTGTAGTTAGTGTTAAGCGACGCTTGAGGTGGTTCAAAAATGTTCAAATGTGTGTGACATCCTACGGAACCAAAGTGCTGAGGTCAAATGGTTCAAATGGCTCTGAGCACTATGGGACTTAACTTCTGAGGTCATCCGTCCCCTAGAACTTAGAACTACCTAAACCTAACTAACCTAAGGACATCACACACATACATGCCCAAGTCAGGATTCGAACCTGCGACCATAGCGGTCGCGCCGTTCCAGAACCGCTCGACCACCCCGGCCGGCCTGCTGAGGTCATCGGGCTCTAGACTTACACACTACTTAAACTAACTTAAACTACCTTATGCTAAGAACAACACACACAACCATGCCCGAGGGAGGACTCGAACCTCCGGCGGGAGGGGCCGCGCAATCCGTGACATAGCGTCTGTAACCGAGCGGCCACTTCGCGCCGCTGCTTGAGGTGGTCTAAAGAGCGACACCACAGGTCAGCAGATGGCTAGAAACAAATGATATGGAGTGGTGAATCACACTATATCCTATGGTAATCGGATGGAAGGGTTTGGGTTTCGCGCCTGCCTGAAGAACTTTACCTGTCATCACGTGTAGCGCCAACAGTCCAGTACAGAGGAGGTGGTGCTACTGTTTGGGGGTGTTTCGCGTTCTAACGGCGTGGTCCATTTATTGCGTTTAAGAAAACGCTAAATGCCGAAGGATATGAACATATTTTACAGAATTGCGTACTGCGTACAGTAGAGGAACAGTTCACAGATGGTGGTGATGATCGTTTGTATCAGCTGACGATGCACATTGTCATAAAGGAGCTACTGTGAGATAATGGTTTGTGAACAATAATGTTCCTGAAACAGATTATCCTGACTAGTGTCCCGATCCGTACTTAATGGAACGCTTTGAGATTAATTAGAACGTCGACTTAACTCCAGACCACAGCGTCCAACTTCACTGTCTTCTCTGGTACCGGCTCTTGAGGAAGAATAGGCAGCCATTTCTCCGCAGTCATTCATTGAAAGGACCCTCAGCCGAGTTCGAGTCGTCATAAATGTGACGGACTGGTGCACCCCATATTAATGTCCACTAATAGATGTCGGGGTATTTTTGATCATACAGTGTACACGAAGATATTTTGCGTTGTACCGACAACTGGTGTACAAACTTCCTTCGAGTATGATTTTTATAGCCAGAAGAAAAATCTTGAAACTATAAGTAAATGTAGGTGATAACTGCGACGTACGTACGTGTAGCAGCTGGTAACGGTGGCGAGGGGAGTGTGGTGAACGCGGTCGTTGGTTACGAGGACGGAAAGGGGGGGGGGGGGGATGGGCGTACCGAAAGTTTGCCTTCTTTGGACACCATGGCTGTCTTTCTTGGTTATATGAAACAGCGCCCAGTAAATTTTTACACCCATCGAAAATCTATGCGTTTTGTGCCCTCCGGGAGGCCTCGTCTACCAGAAACGCTCTACATGAGTCACGGTCTTCACGCACTCAGACAGTCCTCGTCCACCACATCATTAACATTAACTCTTGAACAATCATCCTCAGTACGATTCTAACTTTCAGAGTGTTCGTTGGTGCTCTTTGCATGTTTATGTACACTCTATCCGATAAAAACGACGCCCACGAAGAAATTATCGGAATGGAACATGTGGTGTCACCGCCAGACACCACACTTGCTAGGTGGTAGCCTTTAAATCGGCCGCGGTCCGTTAGTATACGTCGGACCCGCGTGTCGCCACTATCAGTGATTGCAGACCGAGCGCCGCCACACGGCAGGTCTAGAGAGATTTCCTAGCGCTCGCCCCTGTTGTACAACCGACTTTGCTAGCGATGGTTCACTGACAAAATACGTTCTCATTTGCCGAGACGATAGTTAGCATAGCCTTCAGCTACGTCATTTGCTACGGCCTAGCAAGGCGCCATTATCAGTTGCTATTGATATTGTAAAGAATATGCAGACAAGAGCTATGTTCAACATTAATGGATTAAAGTTAAGTATTCCACCATTTGCGTCCGTTTTTCTCAGTTCTAATTTCCCTGTCCTGTTCCAGACCTCACGCCAGCCTGCGTGAGCTTAAACGCGTGCCTTTCGGCTTCCTCTACCATTAGTGGGGTGGCTCTCATGCCAATCCACAACAGAACAGAAATCGGTAGACGTGATGTACATGTACAGACAGACAAATGCTTACCATTTCAGAACACTCGGATGATTTATTCAAGAGAAAGAGCTTCACAAATTGCGCAAGTCAATAACTTGTTAGTCCGACTCCGGCCCTCAAGCAATTAGTTATTCGGCTGCTTGGCATTCATTGATAGAGCTGTTGGATGTCCTCCTGAGGGATATCGTGCCATATTCTGTTCAACTGGTGCGTTAGATCGTCAAAATCCCTAGCTAGTTGGAGGGCTCCAATGCTCCAATCGTTATCACTTTAGGAGAGATTCGGTGACCTCACTGGTCAAGGGAGGGTTTGGCAAGCAGGAAGACAAGCAGTAGAGACTCTCTCCGTGTGCAGGCGGGCGTTATTTTAATGAAATGTAACCCCAGGATGGTTTTCCATGAAGGGCAACAAAACGGGGCGGAGAATATCGTTGACGTACCGCTATGCTATAAAGGTGTCAAGGATGACAACCAAGGGGGTCCTGCCATGAAAAGGAATGGCACCTCAGACCGTCACTGCTGGTTGTTGGACCATATGGTGTGCGGCAGTCAGGTTGATATCTCACTGTAGTCTGGGGCGCCTCCAGACACGTCTTCGCTGGTTCAAAAATGGTTCATATGGCTCTGAGCACTATGGGACTTAATTCTGAGGTCATCAGTCCCCTAGAATTTAGAACTAATTAAACCTAACCAACCCAAGGACATCACACACATCCATGCCCGAGGCAGGATTCGAACCAGCAACCGTAGCGGCCGCGCGGTTCCAGACTGTAGCGCCTAGAACCGCTCGGTCACCCTGGCCGGCTCTTCGCTGGTCATCAGGGCTCAGTTCGAAGCGGGACTCATCACTGAAACCAATTCTACTTCAATCATGAGATTCCAGACCAAATGTGTTTCTCGAGTTGCCCCATACAGCGGTGGGGTATCAACCTAACTGTCACTCAACATATGACCCGACAACCAGGAGTGATGGTCATCTCTTCACAGCAGGATTCCTTTGGTTATCATCCGCGGCGCCCGTACAGTACAGCGGTACGTCGACGATATTCTACCACCCATTTTGTTGTCCTTCATGGTAAGCCGACATGGGATTATAGTTCAGCAAGATAATGCCCGCCCACACACAGAAAGAGTTTATACTATTTGTCTTCGTGCTTGCTAAAACATACCTTGACCATCAACGTCACCGAATGTCCTCACCCCAATTGAGAACGTTTGGAGCATTATGGGCTGGGCCTTCCAATCAGCTCGGGATTTTGACGATTTAACGCGCCAGTTGGGCAATATGCCTCAAAAGAACAACCAACAAATCCATCAATGAATGCCAAGCCGAATAATTGCTTGCATAAGAGCCAGAGGTGGACCAACGAGTTACTGACTTCCACAGTTTGTGAAAATCTTTCCCTTCAAAATGGATCTGAGCACTATGCGACTTTACTTCTGAGGTCATCAGTCGCCTAGAACTTAGAACTAATTAAATCTAACTAACCTAAGGACATCAAACACATCCATGCCCGAGGCAGGATTCGAACCTGCGACCGTAGCGGGCGCTCGGTTCCAGACTGTAGCGCCTAGAACCGCACGGCCACTCTGGCCGGCCTCTTTCTCTTCAATGAATCATCCAGTGTTTCTGAAATTTTAATATTTCGTTTACTTGTGCATGTACATCACATCCATTGATTTCCGTACCCTTTGCATAATTCCTTCGTGATGCGTCTTTTTTTTTATCAGATTTATAGGTTCGATATGGAAGTACAATACATGGTAGACCATGTGGCCGTTATGAACATTAATCATGTATCATAGAGGATAAAAGTAGAGTGGACTGTGGTTTGGTACTGTTCAAAACAGAAATCAACCTACTGCTAAGGAATATTTAAGACCAATTCAAACGAACATCAATGTGGAGCAACAAGACTGCATTTGGCTTAACTTCATGTACCCTGACGTATGATTAAATGGAATCAATACATCAGAAATTATTAGCAATGAGGATATTTTCTGATTTTTCTAAGGCTTCTGATTGTGTGAACGATGATATCTCCTGAGAAATTAAAATGCTGTCGAGTAGCAGAGACATGAGATTCATTGTTTTTATCTTGTCTGGGCGATAGAAAGCCGAGTGTATAGGCAATCCGAATTTGAAGCAATCGGTTTTTGTGTCACACAGTGTTCTACTTTTGGTCCTCTGTTATTTCTAATACACATAAATTATATTTCATTTGTATTACCAGAAGACGTAAAGTTTGCCCGTTATGGACGTGATACAGTGATGAGATTAAAAAGTAGTTCGATTTCTCATTCTGAAAAAGGACCAAGTGAAATATATGAAAACATCAAGGCATATAGATTACAGTTGAAGTTTGACAAGACTTAGTACGTACCATTAAGAACTTCTCACAGTTCTCGTTAAAAATGAAAATGATCAACTTAAACTATCAAATGTGTGAAGCAGATGGTGTTAATTTTTTGGGAAGGAAGATAGCTTACAACCTTGGTTAGAAAGGAATTAGCTCCTTAGTTCAGCTATTTTTGCGGTAATCATGATTTCAGCAATAAGTGATTTAAAAAAGATGTAATCAGTTTATTCTGTGTATTTTTATTCGCGAATGCTTTGCGGATTTTTTCCCCTTTAGGGAGGGTTGGAGGGGAAAAGTCACTTACAGAAATAGTATTTTCAGAATGTAGAAACAGTGTAATAAGTATTAAATGTGGTGTTAGTTCTAGAACATTCTGCAATGCACTCTTTGGAAAACTTGATATTTTGCTGTTTGACAACACATATATTCATTAATGTCCTTTGCCGTTATAATATGTCTGATTTCTCAAACGGTAGACGAAAGCTAGAATAGAATGCTGCGACCAAAAATAGCCTGCAAAAAGACTTCAGGAGCGTCATACTGGTACGTAAAGGTACCAAATATAGGTAGACCTTCCAGACAGTATTAAATATCTCGTGGATAATGTGGTGGAATTTAAGACTTAACCAAGGAACTGCTATTGGGCAACTCCTTCCACTCCATTAACGAGCATTTTCGTAGAATCTCTTCAAATTAACGATTTGGATTACTTTTCAATTAACATAGACACAGCAATGCAATAATATTTCACAATGTTCCGATATTTCACTGTGTTGGACATAAATGAAACATAAATCTTTGACTTCTTTTTGCATTTCACGGTCCTTTACCCGCGGGATTCGTGGAATGCGATTAATGTAATGTAAGGAAAAAAGTGAATTACGTTTCACTAACCTCTCCCCTTCCTCCTCTACGTGTATCCGACTTTGAAATAAGATGGAATTTATCACGCTGTAGGTGCTCTGGAGTAGCGAGGACAGGGTATAATATTTGCATGGTATGGAAACATTAATTGCTGCACTTGTGGATCTTGCAGAGGCCACACGGACCACGGTATGATGTTCTGCGGGCCGTGGGCGCTCATCAGTAAACATTATCCTGGCCGCACACCTTTCTGCATCTGCGGACGGCTTTTCGCTTTAAGAGATTCAGTATCGATTCCATTCCGAATGGGGAAGTATGGAATATAAATGAAGTTGAGATATAAAAATATGAAAGTCTGGTGACCTCTAACGCCGCCCGCAAAGCTGACATAAAAAGTTTCGAATAGGAAGGTAATGAACGTAAAGCACTCCAGTTCTTACTTTAGAATGTATCTTTCGCATTATACAGTTTTCATTTTCTGAACATTCACTGTAAAAAGGAAAGGTTATCTCATCAGAAATGCTGGTAACACCGCATTGCGCATCATGCAGTGCCGCCCAAGTCTGAGAATAACTACTGAAAAATGGTTCAAATGGCTCTGAGCACTATGGGACTCAACTGCTGAGGTCATTAGTCCCCTAGAACTTAGAACTAGTTAAACCTAACTAACCTAAGGACATCACAAACATCCATGCCCGAGGCAGGATTCGAACCTGCGACCGTAGCGGTCTTGCGGTTCCAGACTGCAGCGCCTTTAACCGCACGGCCACTTCGGCCGGCATAACTACTGAACCGGTCGTCTGGGCTCATGCGACGATGGATGATTTCAAAATTCATCACACTGGTACCAAACTAATTGATGCAAAATGTAGCACACTTCCGTTGTAAGTGCCAGCGGTTGTAATTTTTTTTTCTAGAGTGCACCATTGAAAAGACTTCCAACGTCATCCAGCTCCGTAGCCGATTCCGCTGAGTGCTCTCGTCAACGAGGTAGCCACATCAAACCCGGGGTGTTGGTGGGAAGATTTTTCGACTGTACTTGAGCAAGTCGAATATGGGAAATAAGAGTTATGGTACGCATAGTTCCTGTTCATCGAACTATGTGCCACCTGGGTTAAATGCCAGTGCTTGTCGCTATGTCTTAGACAGTTAGTGGATGTGATACTTCATGGTGACCCGTCAGTTGGATTGGGGCTCTTAGCTACGTTATATAGCAACAGTAGATTCTTCTCCCCCTCTCTCGTAACTCCCACTCCTGCCCCCTCCCCCCACCCCTGTCTCCCTCGGTGTGTGTGTGTGTGTGCTTTGTAGTTACATACCATATGGAATCGTGTTTTAGGTGTCAAATGCACAGCCGGCCGGTGTGGCCGTGCGGTCTAGGCGCTTCAGTCTGGAGCCGCGTGACCGCTCCGGTCGCAGGTTCGAATCCTGCCTCGGGCATGGATGTGTGCGATGTCCTTAGGTTAGTTAGGTTTAAGTAGTTCTAAGTTCTAGGGGACTGATGACCACAGATGTTAAGTCCCATAGTGCTCAGAGCCATTTGAACCATTTTGTCAAGTGCACAAGATACCATATTTTCCAACTACACAAGGGGAGCGTAAGAAAAATAACTAATAACTGTTATGAGGCTCATTGTGAAATTTGGTTTAAAGAGTTTGGAATTGTAACTGATTTGCCTGAAAACATCTATTATTTATTTCCGTCTTATGCTACGGAGGATAATATGACTACTCTGACTAGAAAATGTTTGAAGGCACTCTTTTACTGTCTGAGCTCATTGTAAGATTATTGATCGACGCTGGCAGTGCTCAACAACTGTTCCTAATGTACCAGTTTCCTGTGAATTCTCTGAATACTTACAAGGCAGTACTGGGGTGTTGGGAACGGATACATAACGTGTAACATTTATTGTCGATATGGACGAAACGTGCAACGTAAATAAAAAAGAAGCTCAACAAGAAACTTGTTTTAAGAAAACGACCTAAAACGTTTGTGCCAAACTTTGTCGCATTAAGAGAAGTTTAAATGGATAACGACGATATGGAGCAAGTTAGCAGACGAACTTTGGTCGTTTCTCATAAAAGTTTGTAAAGCACGAAACGTTGACTGACGTGGCGCAATATTTTTAAAACATAGTTTTTAATGAGTGAGGAAATGGAACGTTCAGCATGATAGCTGCCTGACAAAATATAGTATGTAAGATAAGACGAGAAACATTCGTAATAAACCGTGTTATTGCTTACACCGGCGCTGGAGGCCGAAAGCCCGTTCCGTCTCTTGTTCTCTCTGCGTTTCTGCGCATCGCAGTTCGCTTGTCTGCTTCCCTAGAGTAGTCCACAGCCTAAAAGCTGTGTATGTTTCTATGTATGAGGCTGTGTTGGAGTAGATGAAAGCTGCCGGTACATTACTTTGTAATAACAACGGGGACCTGCTAGAGGTCCGATTAACATCCATTACGACTTTTCTAGCATTGTGTTGCCCATAGTCGTCATCAGCCTGTGTGTCGAAGGTTTCTACATTACATTGGCATCCGACCTGCTAATAGACAATTCGAATGCTAGTGACGGAATAATTTTGCATCCTCACAGTTTCACATGCCACATGAAATGACTTGGCGGGGTACAATCCGACTGTGTGCTAATGACGTGGATTAAACTTCAGCTCTCCACAGTGTCTTGGTATGGTGATCCGTCTATAGGGTGGCAAACCACATGCGCTAGGAACCAGACGAAAGAGCAACGCGGTTCTCGAGTTACTTGGACAAAACTTGCGACATGAGTTATGTATAAAATTATTACAAACAAGTAACTAAAATTGGTAGAGGGCTGCATACCTGCCATCTTCAGACATCCTGGGCGTTCAGCGTAATGGGAACAACAAATATATTCTAAAAGGCTCTGGACACCGAAACAAGGTTTTCTGCCAATCGATAATACCTACAGAAATGAATATTTCTTGAGTTTTTCGTCACCCTAGAATATAATTCGCACCTTATTTTAACAGCATTCTATGGCGATTTTCCTTCCAGAAATAACCCAATCAAAAGTTACAGGAACATCTTATTTCAAGGAACACCACAAAGCTGCGTTAAAAATTGTTAGCCCACCATCATGGAAATAGATACGTTTTCTATCCGGTACGTATTTTCATTACATAACTGATCGGGCAGCATTCCTACAAGCCATGAAGTTGTGATTAATATGTCTGAAACACAACTCTGTATGAAGCACATGCTTTGTAACTCGTAAACAGGTCAACAGGTGTCGAAATCTCGTTTATGTGCAACAACTAACTGAGTGTTTACGATGTACATTGTATCTATTGGGTACAGACGTGTACTGGCTGGTGCAGGGTACATTTGTGAAGGCCACTGTTTTGGACTGTAATTGACGAGTACTATATTGCTCATATTATTACACGCTACGACTACGTTATGTGTATGTGTACCGTGTATATTGCATACCATCCACCCTCCCCCTCCTCAAATGTTGATGGGCTAACTACGGAACCAATCGAACAACAAAATTTTCAGCACAGTTAAGAGGTGTTAGTTGAATAAGATGTAGTTCCTGAAATTCATGCAAGCGCGAGAACACCATGATTCCAATTTAACTAGTTAAAAGTTAGTTACTCGCAGCCACTCTACATCTACACCTACATCTATACTCTGAAAACCACTGTGAAGTGCGTGGCAGAGGGTACATCCCGCTGTACCAGTTATTTCGATTTCTTCCTGTTCCATTCGCGTACTGAGTGCGGTAAGAATTATTTTTAAGTGATTCTGTGTGTGCTGTAATTAATCTAATCTTGTCGTCACGATTCCTATGTGAGCGATATGTAGGGGGTTTTAGTATATTCTTAGAGTTATCATTTAAAGCCAATTCTTGAAACTTTGTAAGTAGGGTTTCCCAGGATAGTTTACGTCTATCTTACAGAGTCTGCCAGTTCAGTTTCTTCAGCATCTCTGTGACGCTCTCCCATGTATCGAACAAACCTGTGACCATTCGTGCTGCCCTTCTCTGTATATGTTCAATATCCCCTGCTATTCCTATTTGGTACGATTCCCACACGCCTGAACAATATTTCAGAATGGGTCGCACAAGTGATTTGTCAGCAATCTCCTTTCTAGACTGATTACACTTTGCCAGTATTGTACCAATAAACCGAAGACTACCACCTGCTTTACCCATGACTGAGTCTATGTGATCATTCCATTTCATATTCCTACAAAGTGTTACACCTAGGTATTTGTGGGTGGTGACTGGTTCCAAATGTGACTACCGATATTATAGACATAAGATACTACATTTTTTCGTTTTGTGAAGTGCACAATTTTACATTTCTGAACATTTAAAGCAAATTGAAAGCTTTTGCACCACTTTGAAATCTTATCAAGAGCTGACTGAATATTTATGCAGCTTCTTTCAGACAGTATTTCACTATAGTTAACTGCATCATTCGTCGCAAAAAGTCTACGGTTATTATTAATATTGTCCGCAAGATCATCAATGTAAAATATGAAGAGCTAGGATTCCAAAAAACTTCCAAGGGGGACACCTGAAATTACTTTACATCTGACGATGGCTCTCGACCGTAGATAACATGTTGCGTTTTCCTTACGAAAAAATCCTCAAAGTAACACTAGGTGTTGCCTAACTGGTACTAAAAGGCCGAAGTTTTTATGCAGTTTCACCCCATCGCTGTCCGCCCCCGGTAGCTGAGTGGCCAGCACGACAGACTGTCAATCCTAAGGGATCGGGTTCGATTCCCGACTGGGTCAGAGATTTTCTCCGCTCAGGGACTAGGAGTTGTGTTGTCCTCATCATCATCATCATTTCATCCCCATCGACGCGCAAGACGCCGAAGTGGCGTCAAATCTAAAGACTTGCACCCGGCGAACGGTCTACCCGACGGGAGGCCCTAGTCACACGACATTTATTTAACCCCATCGCTTGGAAGGTACGCGGGAAGAGATGGTGTAACGAGGACACTCAAATAATGTTCCGCGTGTGAGGCTGCTGGTGACATGAGAGGATGGCAAATGTGCTCCAAATAACAATCATAGCTTTAAGAACTTCTGAATTTGTTCTTCATGCTAGAGATAATTTATAACACGATGAAGAACACTTAGAAGGTGCAACAGGTCTACTAAAGAGACTGTTTACACCACGCTTGTCCGCCGTATTCTGGAGTACTGCTGTGCGGTGTGGGATCCGCATCAGGTGGGGCTGACGGATGACGTCGAAAAAGCACAAAGAAGGGCACCTCGTTTTGTATTATCGCGAAATATGGGAGATAGTGTCACAGACATGATACGTGAATTAGAGTGGCAATCATTAAAACAAAGGCGTTTATCGTTGCGACGGGATCTTCTCATAAAATTTCAATCACCAGTTTTCTCCTCCGATTGCGAAAGCATTCTGTTGGCACCCACCTACATAGGGAGAAATGATCATCACGATGAAATAAGAGAAATCAGGGCTCGCACAGAAAAATTTAAGAGCTCATTTTTACCACGTGCCTTTCAAGAGTGGACGGTCGAGAGACAGCTTGAAGGTGGTTCATTGAACCCTCTGCCATGCACTTTATTGTGAATAGCAGAGTAATCACGTAGATGTATATGTAGAAAGAGTTGTGTTAGATTGGTCAGTGAAGACAGCATGGAGTTGCGGGAGAGCACATGTATTTTTGTCGTATTTTTTTATTCATTTTTTTTTTTTAATTTCAATACAGCGTGCTGTCCGTCGCCGATGGCCGCAGATACAAACACAACTGTAATTATAGCAGTGAGGCGACTCGCAGAGGGGACAATAGGCGCAGGTTTAGTGAAGTCTGCGTTTGCAAATGTCGCTGGCTCTTTCGCACGCACACAACGCCTGCGAAGGCCGGTCCTGCTACACAGCATGGTTGCCGACTGGGATCAAACGCGCCCTCATACCGCCGGCCATAAAATACCGACAGCCAGGCGTGTGGTGCATGCTGGCGGGCAGCTTCTCTTAGCCAAACTCATTCCGCATTTACCGAACAGTAACACGCTGCACTGACGCTCTGCACAATGGATGCTCCAGCTGCTTCCAGCTAACCCGATGCAGATACTTCATGAACTCCCTACAAATTACCAGTGACCAGTACTACTAAGACCACTCCTGACACTAACATGTGGCTTTTTCTTTTCGAACTTGCGGTCGGAGCGACACAATGGTGGTCTCTTTTGACCTTCTTTACTAACAAAACTTCAAAAGCAGAATAAACAAATATCACTGAGTGGAAGGTGGATCAATTCAAAGCTGCTTTTGAAAACATAGATCGTATAGTTACCCAAGTGAATGTTTTCCAGAAAAGACAGAAGAGCTGGTTTCAGAACCGATTCAACCAAACAAAAGCCGGTCAAGTGCGAGTATGACTTGCACTCTGAGAGTTCCATACAAACTTAATAATGTACACCCCAGGGGAAAAAAAGAAAACCGACGCACCACAAAAAATTATCCAAATCGGCAGATGTCATGTATATGTACAGGCAAATATCGTTTCAGAACAGTTGGAGGATTTATTCAAAAGAAAGAGCTTCGCAAACTGAGCACATCAATAACTTATTGGTCCGACTCTGGCCCTTATGAAAGCAGCTATTCGGCTGCTTGGCATTGATTGATAGAGCCGTTGGATGTTCTCCTCAGGCATATCGTGCCATATTCTAAAATCCCGAGCTGGTTGGAGGGGTCTACACATAATTCTCCAATCGTTACCAGTAGGAGAGAGATTCGGCGACCATGTTAGTCAAGGGAGGGTTTGGCAAGCAGGAAGACAAGCAGTAGAGACTCTCGCCGTGTGCAGGCGGGCGTTATTTTAATGAAATGTAATCCCAGGATGGCTTGCCATGAAAGGCAACAAAACGGGATGGAGAATAAAATGGTTCAAATGGCTCTGAGCACTATGGGACTTAACATCTGTGGTCATCAGTCCCCTAGAACTTAGAACTACTTAAACCTAACTAACCTAATGATATCACACACATCCATGCCCGAGGCAGGATTCGAACCTGCGACCGTAGCAGTCGTGCGGTTCCGGACTGAGCGCCTAGAACCGCTAGACCACCGCGGCCGGCGGATGGAGAATATCGTCGACGTAACCCTATACTAAAAGTGTCACGGATGACAACCAAAGGAGTCCTGCTATAAAAACTAATGGAACTTCAGACCGTTACTCCTGGTTGTTGGGCCATATGGCTGACGAGAGTCAGGTTGGTATCCCACAACTGTTCGGGGCGGCTCCAGACACGTCTTCGCTGGGCATCAGGGCTCAGTTCGAAGCGGGACTCGTCACTGAAACCAATTCTACTTCAATCATGAGATTCCAGACCAAATACGTTTCCCGAGTTACCCCATACAGCTGTGCTGTACCAACCTGATTGTCACTCATAAGACGGCCTGACAATCAGTAGTAATGGTCTTCTTTTCATAGGAGGATCCCTTTGATTGTCATCTGCGCTACCGGCACAGTACAGCGGTAAGTCAACGATATTCTACCACTCGTTTTGTTGTCCCCCATGGCAAGTCATCCTGGGATTACATTTTAGCAAGATAATGCCCGCTCGCACACGGTGAGAGTTTCTACTGGTTGTCTTCATGTTTGTCAAACCCTACCTTGGCCAGCAAGGTCGCCATATCTCTCCCCAACTGAGAACGTTTGGAACATTATTGGCTGGCCTTCCAACCAGCTTGGGATTTTGACGACCTAACTCCCCAGTTGGACAGAATTTGGCACGATATCCGTCTGGATGACATCCAACATTCTGTCAATCAATGATAAGCCGAATAACTGCTCGCATAAGGGTCGAAGGCGGATCTACTCATTATTGAGCTTCTCAATTTGTAAAGCTCTTTCTCTTGAATAAACCATTCAATTTTTCTGAAACTGTAATCATTTGTTTATCTATACTTGTAGGTACGTCACATCTACCGGTTTCCGACGCATTCGGATAATTCATTCGTGACGCATCGTGTCGTCGCTTTTTGTCTTACAGTGTATATAAATAGATCATCTATAGGTTTTGATGAGCAGTTTTCCGATTTTCAAAATATGCACTATAAATAGCCGCATCTATTGACTGAATTGACTTAAAACCGTAGACCTTAGCATTTGACATAAATTTCTTCTTGATGCTTCTACTGTTTATGAGAAAACGGGGTTTTAGCAGACGGACACACAGACGGACAACAAACTGATTTATTAAAGCTTCCTTTTTTACCGAATGAGCTACGGAAACCTCTACACTAAATTTATGAAAAGTAAAGTAAGATATTTTGATTAAGATATTTCATTCATCGTACGCAAGTTAAATGCCATTTCCGAAGGCGGTAGCATGAAGATCAAAACTGCAATATTAAATATATCAGTGTAGGAGAGCTGTCAGTAGATTCGGACACAGGGAGAGAAACGATTAGATCCGAGAAAGAATGCTGGAACCTCGGCTGTAGTTCGACAGAAGAAAGGATATGTGATAGTGACACACGGATGAGTGAGCAATAAGACGTGGCATTTCTGTTACGATCATCCACTGTAACGAAAAACATGTCACCCCCACCAACGAAGAGTCTACTAAAAGCATTTATACGAGGCGTGTTTTTTTTAAGTAAGTCCCGTTTTGAAATTTAAAAAAAAGATGTGCTGAGATCTCTCAATAATTTTATTTTTGCATGGAAGCCTGTACCTTAATCTACACACCAACGTCATTACAGTCTGATTCTTCCTTGTTTACGTTGTGTACTGAGTGTTTAAGATGCCTCCGATAATCGTGAGTCCCGCCGACTGTAAAGTACGGACTGTTGTAAGATTTCTTAGTGCTAAAGGTCTAAAAGCGATCGATATTCATTGTGAGGTCTGTGCAGTTTACGGAGAAAACGTTATGAGTGATGGAATGGTAAGAAAGTGGGTGAGAGCATTTAAAGATGGCCGCACAAATGTGCATGATGAACAACGGAGTGGGCGTCCTTCGGTCGTCAATGAAAGTTTGGTGCAGGAAGTGGACAATAAGGCGAGAGAAAACAGACGCTTTACGATTTCTTCCCTGCGGGATGACTTTCCTAATGTTTCTCGTAGTGTTTTGTATGGCATTGTGACCGAGCACTTGAATTACGAAAATTGTGCGCACGTTGGGTACCGAAAATGTTGACGAATGTGCACAAAACCAAACGTTTAGACAGTGCACTGACTTTCCTTGAACGGTACCACAACGACGGTGATGATTTCTTAAGCCAAATTGTTACGGCCGATGAAACATGGGTGGCCTACGTCACACCAGAATCAAAGCAACAGTCCATGGAAGTTGAGCAAGGGCATCGTTTTGCTGCAAGACAATGCCCGTCCTCATGTGGCGAATCAGACCAAAGATCTCATCTGATCACATATTTTCGATGGGAAACTCTAGATCATCCTCCGTACAGCCCCGATCTTGCGCCCTGTGACTACCATCTATTCCTGCACTTGAAGAAACACCTGAGCGGTCAGCGTCTTCAACACGATGACGAAGTCAAAACAGTGGTGATGCAGTGGATAACAAGTCAGGCGGCAGACTTCTATGAGGAGGGTATTAAAAAACTGGTACAACGTTATGACAAGTGCCTCAATATTGACGGAAATTATGTAGAAAAGTAGATTAAGGTACAGGTTTTCATGTAAAAATAAAATTATTGAGATTTCTTAGCACGTCTTTTTTTAATTTCAAAACTGTACTTACTTAAAAAAACACGCCTCGTACTTTTAACTAATCAATCTCGAAATTTTTCACCTATCTATCGGAGATAAAGTAGCATGGAAATTGCCGGCTGGGGTGGCCGAGCGGTTCTAGGCGCTACAGTTTGGAACCGCGCGACCGCTACGGTCGCAGGTTCGAATCCTGCCTCGGGCATGGATGTTTGTGATGACCTTAGGTTAGTTAGGTTTAAGTAGCTCTAAGTTCTAGGGGACTGATGACCACAGCAGTTAAGTCCCATAGTGCTCAGAGCCATTTTAACCATTTTTTTAACATGGAAATTAAGAGCCTATAAAATGGCAAGGGTTATTTTTATTTTTCCTTATCTTATACAGTTCCTTGTTAGTGAAATGGAATATTTGTATCTTCATAGGGTTAAATTCTGTCTCCGCAACTAAATGAAAGTCTATTTATTTGGTGACCAGGCGCATTTCGCTTTTTTATTTTGAAAATATCGTCAGTGGTCTATAATGCATATTTAGTTCCTTACTGTACAGGATGAACATAAATTAAACTGACAAACTGCTGGGACAGATTCGTGACTGGAAATGGGGGGAAAAAGGTCTCACAAACATGTGTTCGGATATGGACAGTGTGCGTGCAATGACAACAAATCGTCCCGGAAGACAGTACCGAGATGCATCGCATCCACGTCACAAAAGATGTTCAAAGTGGTCTCCATGGGATTGCAGGTCATGGGGGTAGTAGCGGTGGTCATGCAGGCTACATAAAATCGTACTTTGGCTTACACCATGCTGACGGGCCACTTGCCTGGAGCTTGTACTACGGTTCGTCTCAGTATCCTATAGAACCCGGTCCTCCAAATCTGGTGTACGCACAGTCTGGCGCTTCCCTGCACGTTCGTCTGTCTGAAAGGACTTCTAATCACACTAACGCCAAGAAAGAAATTGAAATGTTGTGTGATGGGGTTGGTGTCTCTTAGGGTACTTGTTTTGGTATAGCTGTGCTGCCTCTCGACCGTTTTCATCTGGTTCGCCGTACACAAACACCATTTCGGCTTGTTCACGACATGAATACCGGACCATTCTATATCTACATGGATACTCTGCAAATCACATTCAAGTGCCTGGCAGAGGGTTCATCGAACCACTTTCACAATTCTGTATTACTCCAATCTCTTACAGCGCGCGGAAAGAATGAACACCTATATCTTTCCGTACGAGCTCTAATTTCCCTTATTTTATCTTGGTGATCGTTCCTTCCTATGTAGCTCGGTGTCAACAAAATATTTTTGCATTCGGAGGAGAAAGTTGGTGACTGGAATTTCGTGAGAAGATTTAGTCGCAAAGGAAAACGCCTTTCTTTTAATGATTTCCAGCCCAAATCCTGTATCAATTCTGTGACACTCTCTCCCATATTTCGCGATAATACAAATCGTGCTGCCTTTCTTTGAACTTTTTCGATGTACTCCGTCAGTCCTATGTGGTAAGGATCCCACACCGCGCAGCAGTATTCTAAAAGAAGGCGGACACGCGTAGTGTAGGTAGTCTCCTTGGTAGGTCTGTTACATTTTCTAAGTGTCCTGCCAATAAAACGCAGTCTTCGGTTAGCCTTCCCCACTACATTTTCTATGTGTTCCTCCCAATTTAAGTTGTTCGTAATTGCAATACCTAGGTATTTAGTTGAATTTACGGCTTTTAGATTAGACTGATTTATCGTATGACCGAAGTTTAACGAGTTTCTTTTAGCAATCATGTGGATGACCTCACACTTTTCGTTATTTAGGGTCAACTACCACTTTTCGCACCATTCCGATATCTTTTCTAACTCGTTCTGCAGTTTGTTTTGATCTCTGATGACTTTATTAGTCGATAAACAAGAGCGTCATCTGCAAACAACCGAAGACGGCTCCTCAGATTGTCTTCAAAATCGTTTACATAGATAAGGAACAGCAAAGGGCCTGTAACATTACCTTGGCGAACGCCAGAAATCACTTCTGTTTTACTCGATGACCTTCCGTCAATTACTACGAACTGTGACCTTTCTGACAGGAAATCACCAATCCAGTCACATAACTGAGACGGTATTCCATAACAACGCAATTTCACTACGAGCCGCTTGTGTGGTACAGTGTCAAAAGCCTTCTGGAAATCCAGAAATACGGAATCGATCTGAAAGCACTCAACACTTCATGTGAATAAAGAGCTAGATGTGTTTCTCAGGAACGATGTTTTCTAAACCCATGTTGACTGTGTGTGTGTAAAAAAAAAAAAAAAAAAAAAAGGTTCAAATGGCTCTGAGCTCTATGGGACTTAACATCTATGGTCATCAGTCCCCTAGAACTTAGAACTACTTAAACCTAACTAACCTAAGGACATCACACAACACCCAGTCATCACGAGGCAAAGAAGACTGTGTGTCAATGGGCCGTTTTATTCGAGGTAATTCATAACGTTCGAGCACAATATATGCCCTAAAATCCTGCTGCATATCGACGTTAACGAAATGGGCCTGTAACTTAGTGGATTACTCCTACTACCTTTCTTGAATATTGGTGTGACCTGCGCAACTTCCCAGTCTTTGGGTACGGATCTTTCGTCGAGCGAACGGTTGTATATGATTGTTAAGTATGGAGCTAATGCATCAGCATACTCCTCAAGGAACCTAATTGCTGCTGCTTATAGCACGACGCGTCAATCACACAGCCTGCAACACACAAGGAACATGATCAGTGGAATTGTCATTCGTCAACGCCATCTACCTTGGCAACGATGCATTTCCGAACACATGTTCATAGGGCCTTTTTTCCTCCATTTCCGGTCAGGAATCCGGCCCTACGGTTTGTCGGTTTTACTAACGTTCACCCTGTATTCTTATGTTAGATATGTGATAAAATAATTCTGAACTTGTTTCTACATCACAGTTTTGTGGCTGTCTCGGAAGAGAATAAAAATGGGGATTGAGAAAAAAATTGCTTTGTATTCAATGTTTCATTTGTCTCGAGTAAATAAATAACTCCATGCGATGCGCAACACGGCACGGTGCTGCTCTCATTGCATGCATACCCTTGGCTACAATATCTAGAATGCTCTAGTCGCAGTAGGTGAAAGAAGAGGTGGGACATCTGGAACGCACGCTTAGCACAAAAAGGCTATTCCACCGCAAGAATCGATAACGCGAGACGATTCAAATGCAGCTGTCAAAATAGATGGGAGGAAGCAGTAACCATTACGGCGTATCTACCTTTTATTGTCAGAGTCAGCGACAGAGTCGGTCAAATTCTGATGTAAATCGACATAAAAGTAATCACTAGTGCTCTGTTGTTGGCAGTATCCATTCGGTCCCTTGCTTCTACAGACAACCTACGCTAGTATGATGAAAATATCGGACAGTACAAGACAAAAGGAAACTAAAAGGGTAAGAATGTTAGGGTCGCTAAGAAAATCGTCTTTGGCAACTCACATTCTTAATTAACATAAAGGTGCTATCAAGAATAAAGACAGTCAGGGCACAGTCACTGAAAATGCTTCCGCGAAAAACCTACACACATACACACACACACACACACACACACACACACACACACACACACACACACACACACACACCGTGATTACCTAAACAAGAAAAAAGCAGTATACGGGTAAAGCTGTCCTTAACCAGCCAGTAACGTTGGAACCTACAGCTGAACATGTATCCGAAATACGGCACAGCTTAGCATTTTTCACAAATACAAATCATTATATGATAGGTGAGTGAAATAATTAAGAGGACTGAACTCTGGATTTTCGTATTTGTAATCTGTAATTCAGTGAGCCATCGAGCCACAATAAGAAGCGTATCGTAATCCAATTTGCATTACTGACCAGGCCAATGTCAAAATAAAAACGAAATTAATGCGTGACGGCAACGAAAACACTACCAGTCGCATTGCACAGAAGAAGTTAGCCAGCACAGAACTCTCGACATTCCACTAACCACTTTCAGCTAAGACACAAAGGTATTAAAGAGATTAGCTGATTGATTTAAATCAATGGGGAAGTTGAAAATTTGTGCCGGACCAGGATTCGAAGCCCGGTCTCCTGCTTACTAGCCAGATGCGCTGACTGCTACGCCGTCCAGACACTGTTGTTATCGCAACTGCACGGACTGTCATAACACGCCCCCCTCAGATCCAAATTCTCAACTTACCCACACACTAATGATGCAGTGTCCGCCCCTTGTCTATTATCCTACTAGCAGCATTTCGCTAATTCCCGTAAGAGTTCGAAGGATCATAGGCTGTCGTCGCATTAATTATATATATGGTGTCTGCTCTTTCAACTAAACCTTGAGAAATACGAACACAGCTGGTGAAAACGCGATAGGCTTAATCTGTTTTTCCCCAGTCGAAACAATCACTGACTGTAGCACTTAACACAGCGAAAAAGAACAGGATCCCAATCAAACCACGAAAAACCACCAGTCTTAGAAACAGAATGCAAGGCCACATGTATGGGACGTGAGCATTGAGCGCTTTTGGCTGAACATTCTGAATACCTAACCTATGATCAGAAATCGATGCCTTAGTCTGTTGTTGTTGTGGTCTTCAGTCCTGAGACTGGTTTGATGCAGCTCTGTATGCTGCTCTATCCTGTGCAAGCTGCTTCATCTCCCAGTACGTACTTGAGCCTACATCCTTCTGAATCTGCTTAGTGTATTCATCTCTTGATCTCCCTCTACGATTTTTACTCTCCACGCTGCCCTCCAGTACTAAACTGGTGATCCCTTGATGCCTCAGAACATGTTCTACCAACCGATCCTTTCTTATAGTCAAGTTGTGCCACAAACTCCTCTTCTCCCCAATTGTATTCAATACCTCCTCATTAGTTATGTGATCTATCCATCTAACCTTCAGTATTCTTCTGTAGCACCACATTTCGAAAGCTTCTATTCTCTTCTTGTCCAAACTATTTATCGTCCATGTTTCACCTTAACCATACAGTATAGCTGCATGCCCTCGAGAAAAATTACGGCTGTAGTTTGCCCTTACTTTCAGCCGTTCGCAGTACCAACACAGCAAGCCTTAGTCTATGAACAACAAAAGAACAAACGACACTTATGAGTTTGACCTACTTCCTATCTGCCAATAATCTTCCTTCGTTGTTCGTCTGGTAAACGATGCCCGAGCTATCCGTACCGTCTTCCCTTAACCTCTCGTCACCAGCTGCAGTCCTAATCCCAAACACACAGTTGCACTTAGTAGTTAGGGGAAGCATTAGTATAATGATGCATCTCCCATGCCAGTTCCTTCATGTTTCATGGAGTGTATGCTGTTTTTGTAGTTTTCTTTCATTTATGTGAAGCACTGTTTTGGTACCGCGTAGTACTGAAAATTCTATGCTATTTTGTCAAAAACGGACATTTTGAGCCCGTGGCTGTGTACAAAATATAGGTCGACTCTTACATAGAAGATTACAGCAACCAGACACTTTTTACAATGCCATTTATTTATTAAACATCGCCGTTACCGGTTTCGAACCGACAGGTTCATCGTCAGTCGGCTAGTTCACGTTTTACATTAACTTTCGCCTTTAGTTTCCCCAACTGACAAATTTCCTTGGGGTGGTGGTGCCCTACAACCAAAACAAGATGTGAGACAATGTATTTTTAATTGTAATTGTGTCCTCACAACGATTTTAAGTGATGTAAACATTATTGAAGGGAAGATGTTTCCATTAACTATGATCAAGAATCCGCGCCTTTATATTACAATGCAAACTGCTTATGATTTTGCAGTAGCGAAAACTGTATAATGCACTTTTTCCCACGTATATGTATGCACATAATGTAAAGCACCACTCACACACTAAGAAGTTCCATCACATGGAGGTATGTATACAAAGGTGGCGACATTACAATCATAACAATGGCAAAAACTTCTACTCTCAGAGATATTTCATGTGACAGTAGAAATTCACAAATTGCTAATGTTACATTACTTATTATTCACACTGAAAGAGAGCCGATGAAAATTAAGATAAACAAATAAAGCAGTCAGTTATAAAGTGTTGCTGTAGTGTTATTACGTAAATATTATGTTATACATTGGAACCAAAGTAAATGACACGGTCCAGATGTACGCAAATAAATATTACAACTATGGACATATTATGGCATACACTGAAAGCACAGTAAATGGTTTGGGATGGATATATGCATATATAGATTTTACTGCAGTGGACATTTCACTGTCTTAACTGGAAAGTAGGTGAATGAAATTTTGAAGAAAGGCTGCATTGGCTAAGTCGGTTTGTTCATTGAGGAGATTTTGTGTACATATATTTCAATACCCTCAAGCAAATTCATAAAGCTACCTTTCTCAGCATGGTGCAATACTTGTACATGGTCTTCAATGTTCTTTATTCCACGACTGTTAGTAGTTGTGTGCATGGCAAATGTGGATTTTGAAATGTTGTTCAAGCGCATGGCATCTTTATGCTCTTTGAACCGAGTCTCAATGCTTCTTCCAGTTTGTCCTATATAGTAAGAGGCGCAACTTTGACAGCTGGGTTTGTATGTGTCAGATTCTTTGTATGGGGGGGGGGGGGGGGTGGTTGTTATTCTTTAAGTTGTGAACTGCTAAATGCTGCAATTTGTTGTTTGTGTGGAATCTTATTTTATTGTTTGTGTTTTTAAATAGATTGCTTATTTTATAGGATATGCTCTCTAAGAAAGATAGTGCAATGTGTTTTCTGCTTTCTACTGTATCTTGAGTAAATTTCAAGGTTGTCTGGTGTGCAGCTTTGTTGGCTGATGGTTTTTGGATTTTTTGTGACAGTTTGTTTATCATGAGAGGGCTGTATCCATTGTCTGAGGCCATAGTTTTAATGATACTGATTTCTTTTTTTTTTCGACCTGGTTCAAGTGGAATTTTCTGTAGGAACTTTAACGTGGATCTAAAATATGCCATCTTATGCTGGTTTGGATGACAAGATCAGCTGTTGATACATACGTCAGTGGATGTTGGTTTTCTATAAATCGCAAAATGATGTTTACGGTTTTTGTTGGTAATTTTTATGTCTAGGAAATTGATGCTGTTGTTGGTCTCATTTTCAACGGTGAATTTAATGTTTTTGCGGTTGCTTTTCAGATTTGTTGCTAATGTGTCTATCTCCTCACTGGTACCACCACAAAGTGTAATTGTGTCATTTATACTTTTATACTTTTTGATGCAACAAATCTGGCTGGCTACGGATTGTACACAATACTGGTGACTACTCTGACTGACAGTAAAACTTCAAAACGTGTACCTAATTCGTACAAGCTATAAATAAATAGTTTCCACTATTTAAGTTCCAACACTCGTAGAAGCTTTTACTGTGATAGATTCGCTGTCTTACTGTGCGGGAAAGCATTCGGAGCCTGATGAGCACTACAAAAAAATGCATTTTGCAATACACTACCTTTCTCTGCCGAAACATTTGCAATGGAGGAACGCGAGTATTTAACTCGCAGCACGGCGGAACATTTGCTTCAATATTTACCACGATTATGAGCAGAAATTATCAGCTTTGGGGGGTGGCAATTGTATACATTCCACATTTAGTAAAGTAAATGGCTCGAGATAACGCCTTCGTGGGGCCGGTCACTTACGTTTGACTGCTGCATATGGTGACAACGCAAAGGAACGCAGCCGGAGGCGCAGCGGAGGCTTTCTGCGGCCTTCTGAGTAGATCCCAGCTTATTCGTAGCCTAACCTCGAGAAATACGGTCCGCGTGTGTGGGAAAGAAGTCGCGGGGTACAGAAAGGCGGATGTGCCCGCCCTTTGGTCCGTCTCAGCGCAGCCCAATTACTTTTACTCCCTCTGCCTCTGCCGGTACCCAACAGGCCGCCTTTTCTCTACCAAGTGAGCAACAAACGCTGACTTGGTGAGTCACGCATAGCCACAATTTACTACAGAACCTTACAGCGCAATACGGTCCCTATTGACAGAAGGAGAACACAGGTTACACCGGTCTGCAAGAAGGGCTTCGACACCCACTGTACGTCAACACCCACCACCACCACCACCGCCACCACCAACATAATCAGATATTTTTCATCTGTTCTTGAATTTCTGTGCATTTTACGGTCTGCAGATTTACCCATCACTATTGGCCCTCCCATAATAATGAGAAACAACCAGCTGCAACCAGTTACAATTTCAATACATTTAAAGTAAGTGAAGCTGTCCTTTGCCCAAAGGAAGATTTGAACACTGTAATACTTTACTAAGCAAGATACCATTACAGGTGGAATGTCTTTATCTTCCTCCGACCTCTGAACTGATTTGACTAGCCAGTTGTGAAGCGGCTATAGCTCAACGTGGACTCCCAATCACGGTGCAACTTCCTATTTTACACTTTAACAAATCACTGTCTGCGATGAAAGAAGCGATATGTGACGGGAGAAATGCTAGAACCGACTAGAGATCGAACCATAATGATTCGTGTATATAGTCTTACACATACTCACTTTTGCACGGAACCACACAACATTTAATCTATTGTATGTATATAGTTATTAAGCACCTGTATTTGCTTACAGCATATGACGAACAAAATACATTTTTCGCAGGAAATGTGAGTCCTTTTCTGCACGTGGGCTGCGGCTTGCAACCAGTTACAGCTAAATAAATCTGTCATTCGATGAATTGCTGACCAATTGCACTTTTTATTTTTTATAATTATAATGATCAATAATGTCTTTAGTTCATCCGCTGTCAAATCCTTTGGGCTCAAATGGCTCTGAGCACCATGGGACTTAATTGCAGTGGTCATCAGTCCCCTAGAACTTAGAACTACTTAAACCTAACTAACTTAAGGACATCACACACATCCATGCCCGAGGCTGGATTCGAACCTGCGACCGCAGCGGTCGCCCGGTTCCAGACTGTAGCGCCTAGAACCACTCGGCCACTCCGGTCGGCATCTAAGGTCATCAGTCTCTTATTCATCTACACGTAGTTGTGAGAACGTTTTCTAAAAGTCTGCGTAACGCATATCTGAGGTGGATACCAGCCTGGTGTTCATCTAGTGCGATGTGGGAAACCACCTAAAAACCACAACCAGGCTGGCCGCCTCACCAGCTCCCATCGTTAATCCGCGAAGTGGATTCAGTTAGGATCAGTATTGCCTCCCTGAATCCTGGACCTAACATGGTAAGCAAGAGAGCGCCAGTGAAGTTTGGAAAGTAGGAGTGGATCGTGAGGCGTTTCTAAAAAGCTCAGTCGCTAGGAACTGCAAGGATAAATTCCGGGCTCGAGTGCCGTTCGGTAGGGTGTTTTATTGTGCTGGGATTGTGGGTTTGGTTGTTTTGGGTGAGGAGACCAAACTGCGAGGTCATCGATCTCACCGGATTAGGGAAAGATAGGTAAGGAAGTCGGCCGTGCCCTTTTCAAAGAAATTATCCCGGCATTTGCCCTAAGAGATTTAGGGGAATCACGGAAAACCTAAATCAGGATGGCCGGACGCGGGATTGAACCGTCGTCCTCCCGAATGCGAGTCCAGTGTGCTAGGAATTTCAAAAACATCGAAAGCTCCTCTGCAGAGTGGAATACTCATTCTGGAAACTGCATAATGGTAAACCATCCCGTAACAAAGGAAAGACATAGAAATAATGACACCTGGCCAATATTTCTCCCAATCACGAAGCGCAGTGGAAGGTTCGGATCAATACATCGTCGGGTGAAGCAGGACGACGGCTCGCGTTGAAAATTTAAGAACGTAAGAGACGCTTCTGAAGCAGCGTGTGCCCCAGAGCACAGTGCGCGAAATTTCGTGGGAGTAGCTCGCGAGGAGGAACAACGGTTACAGAAGCACAACAAGCGAGGAGCGGCCGCTAGCGACCACCACGTGGCTCCCCGAGTCGAATGCCGCTCCCTCGCACTAAATCCAGTACTTTACTGTCACACGCACTAAATTTCCTTTGCCCTCTCTCTTCCTCATATCGGTACGCATGCAATAGCATGCGCTACCTAATATATTCCAAAACGCCGCGCATAAAAACGGGATTTCTCCGGGGCTCATACCTCAGGTTTCGTTGGTGATAGGAAGGTAGGGTCAAGTGTTTTGGATAGTACTTTGGCTAGGGACCATTTGTATACCCATCAAGAGGATCGTCTTACTGTAACAACCCTATTGTACACGGTCAAAGTTTGAATATTACACACTTCATCCAGCTTAGGCAAATGGAGCAAATCGGTTGGTTCTTTTTGCATTAGATTTGGTCTATGGTGCGCCTTAAGGTGCTTATGGAGGCACCATTTAGTTCCTGGGCGGTTCCTGAGAAAACCTGAAAAACATAGTTTTTGGGTACCAAAACCGAGCCGCGAATTCCAAGATGGCTACGCACAGCAAATGGCTGAAATTTTTGCGATATACAGGTAGGACCCAACTTTCGAACAACTATGAAACTATTCTTGATATCCGTGTCCGTTTCCGAGCACAGATGCAAAGTTACTATTCTTCCACACTAAAATACCCATTCAAAATCCGATGTGAGGTGAAAATGTTGGTTGTAAAGTGTCGTAGCACGGAGAAATATGCTGTAAAGTGTCTGTTATCATTGGGAACCCCATGTTGTTGTAACATTGAAACACATGCAAAATTTTTGTGCGGTCTGAGGTGTAAAATTATATAGCTTTGTGATATTTCAATTTTACATAAATAAACGATCAATATTTTGCTAATCCATAAAGTTCTTTTCATATTAGTGACATGTCCTTCTGTAGCAGAGAAGAGAAGGGGACCAGCGGAATAATGCCCCTATCGGACGGAAAAAAGGCTCCTGTTTTTAAAGACTCTTATTGAAATGTGGGGGCGCCGGCCGAAGTGGCCTTGCGGTTAAAGGCGCTGCAGTCTGGAACCGCAAGACCGCTACGGTCGCAGGTTCGAATCCTGCCTCGGGCATGGATGTTTGTGATGTCCTTAGGTTAGTTAGGTTTAACTAGTTCTAAGTTCTAGGGGACTAATGACCTCAGCAGTTGAGTCCCATAGTGCTCAGAGCCATTTGAACCATTTTTTTGAAATGTGGGGTACCAAGCTGCCTGATTTGACCTCCATCACCACCTACAAATATTTTCCCAAACAATTTGGCTTGCGAACTTATTCGCGCTTTTTTATGCGGAGAGTGAGAAGGAGACAGTGACAGCAGGAAAGAGACGGAGAAGTAATAAATCCTGGAAGATAATAGACAGTGGTCGTGGTATTGAAAGAGCGAAGGAGATCATGCCAGTGTAAGAGAAAGAGAGGGACACAGTGGAAGTGAAATTGACAGTGACAGACAAGTGCTAGGAAAAGAGTGAAGGAGACAGTGCCAGTGGGAGAGGAATAAAAAAGAGAAGGTGGAGGTGAGTGAGAGCCAATGATAATGAGAGACAGAGTCTATGACAATGACAGCGAGGAAGAGCGGGAGAGTGAGAAGAGACAGCAGTAATGGGAATAAATTAATGAGACAGCAGCAGTAAGAGAGAGCAAAAGGAAGACAGTGACATTGAGAGTAGACAGTAATAGTAGGGCAGAGCGAAGGATAATGTGGCTGTGAGACAGGAGAAAGTGACTGTTATACAGACACACAAAAAAAAAGAAAAAAATGGCAATGAGTTGGGCTCAATAAGTGAGTGAGAATGAGCAAGTGGGAGTGGATGGGTATGAACGACTTGTAGCGATAAACTAGTAGGGTGTCAGCGAATTACAGTCGGGGGAGCTTGCGGGAGTGAGAGGTGGGCTGCATGTTAAAAAAAAAGGGCGAATGTGTTCGCATGCCAAAAGTTTTGGAAAAAATTTTTGGAGGTGCTGAGGAGTGTAGAATGAGGCAGCTAGTGCCCCATTTTTCAGAGTCTATTAATAAACAGGAGTATATTCGCCTTTTTTGCACTGCGATACGAGCATTTTTCCGCTGGTTCTCCCATACCGTAACACAGCTCAACCAGTGCACCTATCCTGTCAACAAATTCTTTTTGTATTTCTTTACTTTTTTCTGTTACAGCCGCGCAGGGTAGCCGTGCGGTCTAATGGCCTTGCCTTGGGTATGGGTGTGTGTGTTGTCCTTAGCGTAAGGTAGTTTAAGTTAGATTAAGTAGTTTGTGAGCCTAGGGACCGATGACCTCAGCAGTTTGGTCTCACAGAACTTACCACAAATTTCCAAATTTTTTTCTGTTATAATTTTTACACAGGTGTGAAACTTAGTGTACTGGAAAAACTGTGCCAATCTCGATTAAGATGGTATGGTCATGCGAAACGGATGGAAGAAACCAGGACAGAGAAAAAAATCCCTTTAAATGACTATAAATGGGAAAAGACATGCTGGACGATGAAGAAGACGGATCGATATGGTTAAGAGGGACGTTGCCGAACGTGGTCTGGGATAGGATCGATGCGGGAGATCTGTTCAAGAATAGAAAAATTTGGAAGAGTCTCGTCACCAGTGGCCGGGAAACTGGACCTGCGACCTGACGATGACCTCATTAACCAAGTAATCTCTACGTTCGATTCGTTTATCGAACACCTGAAGCTGAGTTTTCAAGTTTCCCAAGCAGTTTTCGGAGAATGAAACTGTATGTAGGGACGCAATTTCCGTTTTCAATCGCAAATACCCTACTGCCTGACTACTCTATTTTAGAACAGCTTCAACGGATCCGCTTGGTATTCTTTTTCGTCCTTTGTCTCCGGTCGAACTCTTACAGGTTACTTTTAGCTAAGCTTACGAATCTGATGACATGTGTGCGTATATTTCACTTTGTAGCCAAAACTATTCACTGCAGAACAATGACGTTTATTCATGGGAGTAGCCTTAATTCTCGCACTGTACACTGTGGTGTTTTGGTCGCGGTGGGTAGAAGTGGGTGATTGTGGGTGGCAAAAATTTCAATGGTAAAGTAATTAATAATCAGTGTTGCAAACACAAATTGCGTGGTATAATCTCTGCCTAGCGCGTCTCAGTACTATTTATTAAAATCACGGCCGGCCGCGGTGGTCTCGCGGTTCTAGGCGCGCAGTCAGGAACCGTGCGACTCCTACGGTCGCAGGTTCGAATCCTGCCTCGGGCATGGATGTGTGTGATGTCCTTAGGTTAGTTAGGTTTAAGTAGTTCTAAGTTCTAGGGGACTAATGACCACAGCAGTTGAGTCCCATAGTGCTCATAGCCATTTGAACCATTTTGAACCATTAAAATCACGGGAGAAGAATAACAAAGGAAAAATTCATCGCGAAAAATGATTCAGTCCCAACTTAACATTTAAAGGAGGAGTAATTAATATCTGTGCGTAATAATAAGAACCTCAGTTAACGATCCCACAACATTACAAGATCTTCGGAAAAACAACAGATTAATGGGAGTATATATATATATATATATATATATATATATATATATATATATATATATATATATATATATATACATATATATATATATATATTTTTTTTTTTTGCTATTGTCAGGAGACTTGTGTCAAACATTTCACTGCTGCGGAGTTAATTTGAAGGACCCCCGTTTCTCACACTGTTAGCTCTGCGTTGCGTTTTCATGTGTCTGTCAAGCAGAAAATATATGTATGTATTCGCCACACAACAAAACGTCAAATATATTATATAAGAATGTAATTTAATGGAAAAATTGGAAATTTGTGGTAAGGGCTTATGGGACCAAACTGCTGAGGTCATCGGTCCCTGTAATTTAATGAAAAGACTTCATGTGTAAGATGTCTGTCCGAATAATAAAAAAAAAGAAACAAAAAAGTGTTTCACTGCATTTTTTGTCAATTATTACATTTACAAAACTGCTGATAGAAAACTAAAACCCCAGCGAAACGGGTTATTATCAACTAGTCCAGTAATAAATTATGTACAGCGGGAGTAGGCTTCAAAGTGTGACCAGGACGCAATCAGCTTTTTTTTTCCTTTTTTAATACAAGCCCGTGCTGAAAAGTAATGCCTCCGAATGTTTTATGTGAAAACTCTTCAGGGTTTTTAAATAAAATAAACTTTATTAACATTCTACTTCATTCTTCGTGTCTACATATTTATTTCTCAATATAGTCACCCTGGGGACGAACACATTTCTCCCAGAGAGAATACCGTCAGTGCAGAATTTGTTGACAGAGCCAAAATCTCACCTTTGCTTGCACCGTTTCATTACTATCAACGTGAACTGATCGAAGGTGTTCTTTAAGTTTTGGAAACAGAGGAAAATCGGATGGGGCCAAGTCGGGACTGTAAGGAGGATGATCGATGACAGTGAATACAAGGCGTCGGGTTGTTGCGCTTGTGTGGTCTGGCATTGTCATGCTGAAGGATACGGTGTTCCATGTGTGGACGAACTCTTCGATTAGACACGCCGTCATCTTACACGCTACAATTCGGAGCCCTCTATCGGCAGAGGACTGCAGCTTGCATCAGCGAAGCGGAAAAGTCGGCCGAGTAAAATGCATTACATGTAATATCTCAACCGACATTGAGAAGACGATAAAAAATTCTGAGGCATTACTTTTCAGCACGCCCTCGTAAAAGTACTGTGTGTTATTTATGGACTATACCACTTCGTAGTTGTAGAGAAAGCCTTTGATAATGTTAAATGGGATAAGATGTTTGAGGTACTCAAAAAAGTAGGAATAGACTATAAAGATAGAAAAATGATATGGAACCTGTACTAAAACGAGACAGCATTTAACCGTGGTCGGACAAAACAAGAAGAGGTGCAGATACGGAAAGGTGTCCGACTAGGTTGCACACTATCCCCTGTTATCTTTAACCTATACATTGAAGAGGCGCTGAAAAAAAATAAGGGAATATTCACAGACAGGTGTAGTAATTCATGGCCAACGAATAGATATGATAAGATATGCCGATGATATAGCTGTCCTAGCTGAAAATGAAGAAGACCTTGTAGTCCTACTGAATAGAATGGAAAAAGTTATGGGGGAAGAATATAATATGAGAATTAATAAAGCAAAAACAAAAGTAATGGCATGCGACAAAAAAGATCAAGTGAAAGTCCAAGTTCATGTAGTCAATGAACTGCTTGAAGAAGTTGATAAATTTACTTATCTGGGCAGTAATATTACCAGGGATGGAAGGAACAAGGCAGAAGTGAGAAGTAGAATGGCTCAAGCAAAGAAGAAAAACACCTTAAAATCTAAGAGCATCGGCCTTGAAATCAGGAAAAGATTTCTGAAATCATGTGTGTGGAGTGTGGCATACTATGGGTGTGAAACATGGACTCTCGGGACAGAGGAAGACCAGAAGCTAAATTCTTTTGAAATGTGGTGCTATAGACGCATGCTCAAAACAAAATGTATCGACAAGGTCACAAACGAAGTGGTTCTGCAAAGAGCAGGTGAGAAGGGAAGCTTCTGGAGTTTCATCGGCAAGGTCACAAACGAAGTGGTCCTGTAGAGAGCAGGTGAGAAGAGAAGCTTCTGGAGTTTCATTGTTAAAAGAAGAGTGCAATTTACGGGCCATCTATTAAGACATAAAGGACTCCTGAACACAATCATAGAGGGATATGTCAACAGAAAAAGACCAAGAGGAAGACCACGGCTGAGGTGCATGGATCAAATCGTGAAAGATGTGGGATGTAAGACCTATAAAGAAATGAAGAGAAAAGCTGAAAGACGCACAGAATCGAGACAAGCTGCCACTGTAGCTGTTGCAAACCAATTCTTGGATTGACCACTACAGAAGAAGAAGAAGAAGAAGAAGAAGATACCACTTCATTCGTTTGTATGAAACGTTTGATGGGTGACTAGATATAGCTGCCAACAAAGAACTATGCATTGCACCTGTTGGAAAGTTTGGACAAAACAAATACGACAGCCACATTTACCAACAGAGATATGCTGTTAACAAAATTCTATACCATTTTGTAGAAATTTGCTAGGCTTGCAAATCCACCCTCGTACTCCCATATCAGACGTTCAAGAGAACCGCGTATCATTTCACACTTTCAGCTCTTCAGTTCTCGTCGGCCGTGACGCCAGCGCTGAAGAATGGTATGTGTACGGGTGCGTCGCGGTGCCGCGCGGCACGGCCGGGAAGTAAAAATAGCGACATATTTAGAAGGGAGCTCGTCGCTTGTCAGCGCCGCCCATCAATTCCGCTGCCCGTGGCGACGCCGATTGTCATTCAGACTGGCGACCACGATTGATGGGGAGCGGCTGTCACGCCGGCGCGCATGTACCCGCCTTGTATGCGCCGGCCGCCTCATCGCGCTGCTCTGCTGCTAGAGTGCGTATCCGCGACCCCGCGCCACGTCTCGTGTTTGCGAAACTGCGCTATGCGTGCCTGGCTTTGCCTTTGCGCTTTCTCTACAATCCACCCATACGCTCAATTTGCCGAAGACAATGAAGAAATAATTTGTTGATAATCACGGACCCTACCATTCAAAAACACTTCGTAATATTGTTACAGACGCGTAGGCCGTGTGTGATCTTGTTCTGGCTTACATAAAAGAACCGCAGATGTTTTCGATAGTTGCTTGTTCTCTGAAAAAAGGTTACAGACAACGACATAAAATTTCATAGAGTGGATAACACACGAGTTACAGCGCTCATTGCGGCAACTAACATTACCTCGGCCGCTATTTCCACGGCGGTCAGGACATTGAAAGGAATCCCACGAGTTAAAATCAAGCTCGTCAATTCTCGGTTTCAATTAAGTACGGAGACACGATGGATCCTGGTAATTTCCATTTTTTATGCAGTAAAATTATTATTATTATTATTATTATTATATTATGATGAGATTTCAGTTGTTGGTGCCTAGTGTGCCTGTTTATAATGATCACGGTTGCAGTCTTCCAAGTCCAAAAGAATCGAAAGCACAATATGACAGAGTACAAGCAGAGAATGTGCTACTGAAGTAGCAGGTAAAGCAACTTAAATTCTCGACACAAAAAAACAATAACGCGGTTACAAAGTTGAGTTGCTGGTTTGAAAAAAAAAAAAAAAAGGACTGTGTAATTCATTTTCTGATACGTTAAATAGTGACAACATAACGGATCTGTTGAAGGAGCTTTTGGAGCTTCACGGTAGTGGTGAAGTATTACACTATTCTGAACAAATAATGAAATTGGCTCTGAACCTGCATTTTTATTCTTTTATGGCTTACATGGTGCGGCGCTTAAATCCGGACAAATGAAACTTTTTCTTAAAAGCGAATTTATTAAAACAAAATGCAAATGTAAATGTAAATCCTTTTACGTATAAGCAGGGATATATTTCATGAGTAACATTACTCGATGTAAGCCCTTTCAGCGGCAATGACCGCCTCCAATCTTATCCTGAAACGACTGCACGCACTCTTTAAAACAATGCTGTCCATATTCGCGAAAGCAGCTTCGATAGCGATATGAAGAGATGCGACATTAGGGTGCTTCGTCTTACTGATAACTCTTTCGACTACGCTCCAACATAGTAGTCGAGGGGGTTCAAATCCGGGCTATTCGGGGGCCAGAATTCCTTTTATCAGAACATGTCAATGTTATTCTAGAGCCAGTTTAGGACTAAATGGCTCTTACGCGGTCCTCCTCTGCCATCCGACGCATTGTTCGCTCACTGATATTCATTACTGACGCCAATTTCCTCAGCGATTGCCCAGGTCCTTCGAAGGTAACGTTGCAACACAACTATATACCAAGTTTATTTTATTTAAATGTCAATGAAAACACAGTAAAAATGAAACGCCAATGAAAATATTGTAGAAATGAAATGTCAGTAAAACATCGTAAAAACGAAATGGCAATGTATTTTTTTACTGTCTTGTAAGGCATCATTATTATTACTGAACTACTTGTGTTAATTACTTGCAACAGACAATTATTGCAAATATTCTCGTCCATAGTGGACTGGTTTTTGAGGCTGTAACTATATGCTTAAAATACCAATAAAAATACAGAATTTCGGCACCAGTCACCATTTCCGTTACCTAACCGTAACGTGTTTACAAGATAACTACATAATATTCAGGTGGTACCTGCTCAAATTGCATTGATTTACGTTCAGTTTGCGAGGAACCACAAGCTATCGTGAATACACGAACATGTTTTGAATCGTCCTGCAGTTTTATCAGCATCAATAATTGTATTTATATTTCGGTTAAAACTTCGCTTGTTGCTGCCAGTGTACACAGAAATCACCGATGTTCCTTGTTTTTTGAAAAAAAAAAATAAAGCTTGCCTGTGCTATTTGAGGTTACTTAAAAGTAATTTCAAGAGGACGTGGCAAAGTAGACGACGCCTTTGACTACAGAAAAAATGCCGGACGGGAATTCAGTTTGCTTCAAACATGGCGGACGTATAGTCACTCGATGACATTTAAACTCGTTGGTTACAGTACAGGGTCAGCCCAAACTCAGACAAAATTTCTATGGTTGTTCGGGGATATTCTCTCAGTATTTTGGTATTCGTATAAAAGACAAATAGTCTCTCTTGGCAAATTACAGGACTACTTCCTATACCATGTAGTGACATAACAAAAGCACCTTTTTTTTAAATAACGCTTCCGCAGCTATACTACAGGGTTATTCGTAAGCAACACCGCGGCTATAGAAGACGAATGTGCGAAAACTACAAGTCATACAGAAAAAAGACGCATGTCAGTGGATAGAGCATCTCTGCAAGTTTCTAAATGACGTCACAGGTGCTCAATATGAACCTTTTATGTGACGTGGTAAACGTCAGTACGTGCGTGCAATTCATTTAAGTCACTGATGCTGCCTGGGAAGGTGCAACGATAGCAACCGGCTTTCGAAATTTATCATTAGGTTGACTATCTGCAGGCGTGAACTAATTCAACACGACAGCACACTGATGTGACAAAAGCCATGGGATGCCTTCTAATTCGTGTCGGATCTAATTTTGCCCGGCATAGTGCAGCAGCTTGACGTTGCAAGGACTCAACAAGTCGTTGGAAGTGCGCCACAGAAATACTGAGCCACGATGCCTTTATAGGCATCCATATTGCGAAAATTTGGTGGTGCAACATTTTTTGCAGGGACTAACCTTTCGATTATGTCCCACTAATGTTCGATGGGATTCATGTCTGGCAATGCGGGTAACCAAATAATTCGCTCGAATTGTCCAGAATGTTGTTCAAACTACTTGCGAACAATTGTGGCTCAGTGATATGGCGCATTTTCATCCATAAAAATTCCTTCGGTTTTTGGGAACATGAAGTCCATGAATGGCCGCAAATGGTCTTCAACTAGCCGAACACAATCATTTCCAGTCAATGGTCGGTTCGGTTGGACTAGAGGACCTAGTCCATTCCATGTAAACACTGCCCACACCATTATGGAGCCACCACCTGCTCGCACAGTGCCTTGTTGATAAATTGGCTCTATGGCTTCGTGGGCTCTGCACCACACTACATTAGCTTTTATCGACTGAAATAGGGATTGATCTAACCAGGCCACAGTTTTCCACTCATCTGATCAGGTCACGGTTTGACAGTCGTCTAGGATCCGACTGATTTGGTCAGGAGCCCAGGAGAGGGTGCTGCAGGCGACGACGTGTTGTCAGCAAAGGCACTCGCGTCGGTCGTCTGCTGCCATAGCCCATTAACTCCAAATTCGCCGCACGGTCCTATCGGATAAGTTTTTCGTACGTCCCACGTTGATTTCTGCGGTTATTTCACGCAGTGATGCTTGTCTGTTAGCAGTGACAACTCTACGATAACGTCGCTGCTCTCGGTCGGTAACTGAAGGCCGTCGGCCACTGCGTTGTCCGTGGTGAGAGGTAAGGCCTGAAATTTAGTATTCTTAGCACGATCTCGACACTGTGGAGCTCGGAATACTGAATTCCCTAACGATTTCCGAAATGGAATGTCCTATGCGTCTAGCTCCAACCACCATTTCGCGCTCAAGTCCGTTAATTCCTACTGTACGGCCTGAATCACATCGGAAACCTTTCCACATGAATCACCTCAGTACAAATGACAGCTCCGTGAATGCACTTCTCTTTTATACCTTGTGTATGCGATACTACCGAAATCTGTAGATGTGCATATCGCTTTCCTGTTACTCACAAGGGAACCTCCCCATCGCACCCCCCTCAGATTTAGTTATAAGTTGGCACAGTGGATAGGCCTTGAAAAACTGAACGCAGAGCAATCGAGAAAACAGGAAGAAGTTGTGTGGAACTATGAAAAAAATAAGCAAAATATAAAAACTGAGTAGTCCATGTGCAAGATAGGCGACATCAAGGACAATCTGAGCTCAGGAGCACCGTGGTCCGGTGGTTAGCGTGAGGAGCTGCGGAACGAGAAGTCCTTGGTTCAAGTCTTCCATCGAGTGAGAAGTTTTATTTTTTATTTTCAGACAATTATCAAACTTCAGGCACACACACACGTAATCAACTTCACTCTCCAAAATTCCAGGACATGTTCAGATTTGCTTGGACATATGCAGGATTTGACGGTCTACACACGGAAAAATTTGAAAACGTTAAAAATTTATGTTTTGATAGAGCACAGGGAAAACTGTGCGACTGTGAAACTGTTGCATTCATTTGTTGCAGTTTATGTGACAAATTCTTATGTTTTCATCACTTTTTTGGGAGTGATTATCACATCCACAAGAAAACCTAAATCGGGGAAGGTAGAATAATCTTTTTACCCATTCGCCAAGTGTACAAGTTAGGTGGGTCGACAACATATTCCTGTCATGTGACGCACATGCCGTCACCAGTGTCGTATAGAATATATCAGACGTGTTTTCCTGTGGAGGAATCGGTTGACCTATGGCCTTGCGATCAAATGTTTTCGGTTCCCATTGGAGAGACACGTCCTTTCGTCTACTAATCGCAAGGTTTTGCGGTGCGGTCGCAAAACACAGACACTAAACTTATTACAGTGAACAGAGACGTCAATGAAAGAACGGACAAATCATAACTGCGAAAATAAAGAAATTAAACTTTTCACTCGAGGGAGGACTTGAACCAAGGACCTCTCGTTCGACAGCTGCTCACGCTAACCACGCGACCACGGCGCTCCTGATCTCACACTGATCTTAAAGTTGCCTATCTTACACATAGACTACTCAGTTTGTATATTTTGCTTATTTTTTCATAGTTCCACACAACGTCTTCCTGTTTTCTTGATTGATCTGTGTTCAGTTTTTCAAGGCCTATCCACTGTGCCAAGTTATAACTAAATCTGAGGGGGGTGCGATGGGGAGGTTCCCTTGTCAGTGTAGATCCTCTGACACACCTGCACCCTAGAGATAAGCTCTGCAATCACGCCACAGTACGTTATCAGAACTTGGAGAGAAGCTCTGTCCTCTAATATGTGCCATTTTTTCTGTCTGTCTTTTATTTTTGACGCCATTGTCTTCTGAAACACTGGAGGTACTTATGATTAACTCTGTGTTTCTTCTGTTTGAGAAAATGGAGAAGATTATGAGCAACAGAAGCAGTTTGTCCAATGTCAACTGCACTGTTCTGAGAAAAAAATGATTGAAGGCTCTACTAGTTACTGCAACTCCACCCTGTCAGGCACATGAGAATGTGCACTAAATACAGCAGAAAGCACTATTATCCATTCATGTGAAAAAGCTTATAGCTGTTCCTATATATACATTATCTCGTAGTAATTCCTCAAGTGTCCACACACTTTTCTCCATTTAGTTGGCTCACTTTCACACTTGGGCTTATAACTGTTAAACGGCGTTAAGTCAAGGGCCGGTATGCCAGTCGAGAACGATAGAGGAGAGATGACTGTGAGACGTCAGCCAATCGCACGGTGACCGACCCCTCTCCAGGACGACAACGCGACACCAGCGGCCCTATGTGAAGAAGACATCAAAGCCACGACCCGACTGGTGACGGCTCAGTTCAATAGCAGCTTCAAGAACAAGGAATTGGAGAGCACCGTCAACGCTAGTCACTCACATGTAATCTCGATGTAGCACAGACTTGGGATTGTTTATACTGAAGAAAATTGACTATAGTGTATGTCGCCCTTTGCTTGTGACACATCCGTGTAATTGTCAAAGTTAAGTTTTATAATTTTCTTTTTGTAATAAAACGCATTAATACGACTGGTTTGATTGTTTGTCTAACGACCCGAGTATGCAGGTTTCCGAGACGCTACAGTAAAGTTTCCAATTTTTTTCTTTTACTGAGATTCCTGATCTTATTTTATTACTTTTATGTTGTCTACAATCCTTGAAAGTATGCCACACACCACGGAAACATCCTATACAGCGTGAACACGAATTGCATCAATCAACTTCAGAAGATTAATCCGGGATATTTTCTGAGTATACTGGTATAAGACGTCCATAGTCTCCAGTCGCTGTTAGCAGAATAATAAAGTAATTACAATTTATTCAGTTTATCACCCCAGTTATCTATGTTTCTTTGAAAATAGCTCGACAACAGTGAAAATAGATTACGAAAACATGCACTATCTGATCAAAAGTATCCGGACACTTATTAGTGGAAATTAATGTGGGGTGTGCCCACCGTTCGCGTTTATGACGGCCTGAACTCTGCTGAGAATACTTTCAATGATATATCTGAATGTTTGTGAAAGGAGGACAGTTCATTCTTCCTCGAAAGCCGAAACCAGAGAATATACACTCCTGGAAATGGAAAAAAGAACACATTGACACCGGTGTGTCAGACCCACCATACTTGCTCCGGACACTGCGAGAGGGCTGTACAAGCAATGATCACACGCACGGCACAGCGGACACACCAGGAATCACGGTGTTGGCCGTCGAATGGCGCTAGCTGCGCAGCATTTGTGCACCGCCGCCGTCAGTGTCAGCCAGTTTGCCGTGGCATACGGAGCTCCATCGCAGTCTTTAACACTGGTAGCATGCCGCGACAGCGTGGACGTGAACCGTATGTGCAGTTGACGGACTTTGAGTGAGGGCGTATAGTGGGCATGCGGGAGGCCGGGTGGACATACCGCCGAATTGCTCAACACGTGGGGCGTGAGAACTCCACAGTACATCGATGTTGTCGCCAGTGGTCGGCGGAAGGTGCACGTGCCCGTCGACCTGGGACCGGACCGCAGCGACGCACGGATGCACGCCAAGACTGTAGGATCCTACGCAGTGCCATAAGGGACCGCACCGCCACTTCCCAGCAAATTAGGGACACTGTTGCTCCTGGGGTATCGGCGAGGACCATTCACAACCGTCTCCATGAAGCTGGGCTACGGTCCCGCACACCGTTAGGCCGTCTTCCGCTCACGCCCCAACATCGTGCAGCCCGCCTCCAGTGGTGTCGCGACAGGCGTGAATGGAGGGACGAATGGAGACGTGTCGTCTTCAGCGATGAGAGTCGCTTCTGCCTTGGTGCCAATGATGGTCGTATGCGTGTTTGGCGCCGTGCAGGTGAGCGCCACAATCAGGACTGCATACGACCGAGGCACACAGGGCCAACACCCGGCATCATGGTGTGGGGAGCGATCTCCTACACTGGCCGTACAGCACTGGTGATCGTCGAGGGGACACTGAATAGTGCACGGTACATCCAAACCGTCATCGAACCCATCGTTCTACCATTCCTAGACCGGCAAGGGAACTTGCTGTTCCAACAGGACAATGCACGTCCGCATGTATCCCGTGCCACCCAACGTGCTCTAGAAGGTGTAAGTCAACTACCCTGGCCAGCAAGATCTCCGGATCTGTCCCCCATTGAGCATGTTTGGGACTGGATGAAGCGTCGTCTCACGCGGTCTGCACGTCCAGTACGAACGCTGGTCCAACTGAGGCGCCAGGTGGAAATGGCATGGCAAGCCGTTCCACAGGACTACATCCAGCATCTCTACGATCGTCTCCATGGGAGAAGAGCAGCCTGCATTGCTGCGAAAGGTGGATATACACTGTACTAGTGCCGACATTGTGCATGCTCTGTTGCCTATGTCTATGTGCCTGTGGTTCTGTCAGTGTGATCATGTGATGTATCTGACCCCAGGAATGTGTCAATAAAGTTTCCCCTTCCTGGGACAATGAATTCACGGTGTTCTTATTTGAATTTCCAGGAGTGTAGTATTGTTGGACCTTGGGGTTGTTCTAACTCACCTGAAAATGTTGCATTTGATTCAGGCCGGAACACTGGGCAGATCAGCTCATTTCAGGAATGTTATTGTTCACAAGCTATTGCCTCACAGATGTTGCTTTGTGACAGGATGCTCTGTCATTCTGATGGCAACAGTCATCGGCTCCGAAGTGATCCCCTACTGTATGCAGTACATAATGACGTAGAAAGTGTTCATATCCTTCCTTAGCGTTTTCTTAAGAGCAATACGGAGACCACAGCCTAACCACGAAAAACACTTCCATACGGTAACACCACCACCTCTCTACTTCACTGTTGGCGCTACACATGACGGCAAGTAACGCTCTCCAGGCATTCGTTAAACCCAAACTCTTCCATCGGATTGCCACCAGTATGGCATGCTCGTCTCTCCAAAAGACACGTTTCCATTCATCTGTCCAGTGGCACCCCTTTTTCCACCACCTCAAGCGTGTGGATGCATTTTTACGTTCGACTTCCAGCGGAAATCTAAAGTTAGTGAAGATGGAGGATCTGAATGGGGACCGAGCGTGGTGGCGTAGTGGTTAACACACTGGACTTGCATTCGGGAGGATGACGGTTCAAATCCGCGTCCGGCCCTCCTGATTTAGGTTTTCTGTGATTTCCCTAAATCGCTTCAGGCAAATGCCGGGATGGTTTCTTTGAAAGGGCACGGCCGACTTCCTTCCCCATCATTCCGTAATCTGACGGGACCAATGACCTCGTTGTTTGGTCCCCTCCCGCATATCAATCAATCAATCAATCAATCATGAATGCGGAGTGGACTACGGATAGGTGGCGCTAAGTGGGAATGTGAGTCGACCGAAGAGCGTGCCGAGAAAGTCCGCGCATTTACGATAAACACTGTGTCTAGGTAGCGCATTGATTAACGCAACTGCCTAGTAAACAGGAGATCTTCCGTTCGATTCCCGATCGGGCACACATTTTCACTCGTCGCCGCTGATTCCGCACAAAGTCCCGATGCAGCTGATATCCTTGACTCCTTTCCTTTCTCTTTCCTCCCTCTTCAATTTACATGATAATTAGTAGTCGCACTTTACGGGAAATCGAAAGAGTTGTTGGTTTTTAGGTCTGTTGCAGATACAATGAGTGAGAAAGTTAGCGAATGCTACGGGAGTCGTCAAGTAAATTAACGCCTGCGATGAAATCACTCTCAGCTTCTGCCCACGTCGTTTCGGATTGAACTATTTGTAACATCTTCTACATAAAAATTCAACGCCCTGTACATAATCAGTTTTCAGCTCTTACAACGCACATCAAGATTAATCGCCAAGAGAAGTGTCTTGATACTAGTAGACCAAGTTTGCTTTCCAGCTTCCAATATGTGCGTGCAGGTGGCTTTTATTCACTGCTTCCATAATTAATACCATCGACGCACTGTGACGGCTTACCACACGGTGTTTCAGCCTTCGTCGTTCGTTACGAAAACGTGCCCGAGAGAGAGAGAGAGAAATATTCCAGCAATAACTAATTAACATATTTCGCATTTGGATACTTCATTTTTAAATTCCCTAAATAATGATCATATTACTATTATTATTTTTACTTCTTCTGCCGCGCGGGATTAGCCGAGCGGCCTAGGAACAGCTGTCATGGACTGTGCGGCTGCTCCCGGCGGAGGTTCCAGTCCTCCCTCGGAGATGGGTGTGTGTGTGTTCGTTCTTAGGATAATTTAGGTTAACTAGTGTGTAAGCTTAGGGACTGATGACCTTAGTAGTTAAGTCCCATAAGATTTCACACACATCTTCTTCTTCTTCGAGATGGGTTCGATCTATGCAACTAAAACAGGCTGATTGTTTTTATGCCATATGCATTTTGTTCCCTTTTATTTACGAAGCATTCCAGTGAACTATATTACTTGCTTGTTGTATGCATACAATAAATGTGTTATACAGGGTGTAAATTTTAAGACCTGGGGGTGGGGCGGGAGGCACCTTTAAAATTTCAAATGGGAACTCCCATTTTTTATTGCAAAATCAGATTCTACATAAAAAACTACGTACAATTGTTTTGATTCTTGGTAGTTGGCGCTGCAATTCAAGAAAATCCATGTTCTCATTTTTGCGTGGAAAATGGTTACGGATAAATAAAAAATACTTGTTTACTTCGTAAATTTTGATTCACTAAAACTAAATCTCTCCCTCACTCCCCATAGGGTGGGGTTTGAGAGAGAGGAATTAGTGTTTTACAAGTGTTGGCCAAAATATTTGGGTCAACATTTGTAAAACTCTAATTCCTCTCTCTCAAACCCCACATTATGGGGAGAGAGGGAGAGTTGTAGTTTTAGCGAATCAAAATTTACGAAGTAATTAAGTGTTTTTTATCTATCCGTAACCACTTTCCAAGCAAAAATGAGTACATGGATTTTCTTGAATTACAGCGTCAACTGCCAAGAATCAAAATAAATGTTTAAGACAAAATGTACATAGTTTTTTATGTAGAATCTGATTCTGCAATAAAAATGGGGGTTCCCATTTGAAATTTTAAAGTTGCTTCCCGCCCCACCCCCAAGGGGCTGGGATGGCGGGCTAATTTTAGCACCAGCAGATGTCCCCCTCGATTCTACACATTTTTTCGTGTGAAGTTTATTTTTCAAGTTATTCTGGTTTGTCAACTTAAAATTTACACCCTGTATAGTGTTTAAAAAATACAATTATGTTACAGTTTTTGTTACTCTCATTTTTAGATGTTAAACGTGCACTCCAAGATGTTTCTCAGCTAAAATTAAAAGAATAACGAAAAACTGTTATATAGTACTATACCCGTAAACAAACTTGTATTACAGAGCACTTCATAATTAAAAGGATAATAGTGAAAACGTAGAGGCAACTAAGAAACGAGAGACAACATAAAAAGAAGATAATATACTTTTTATGAAAAAACAGGAAAATCATTGCTCGCAGTGTCTTAAATACATCTCAGAGTACGTGGGTACATACGCCGACCATAATTTTCTCTGTTCACCATAATTTTTAATTCATTTAAAATATAAGTATTACGTATGAATTTCAAGATAGCTTTCACTCTCTTGTGAAAGAATAATAAACACTGCAAAAAGAGCAATTCTAACCCAGCCACACTGAAGCTGGCTGTGAAATAAACATATTATATGAATTGGCCACCTCCTCAGGTAGCCACTAGCGTTCCTTAAGTTTATATGCAACGGATAGAAATTGTTAATCATTACATTTCTCGGAAACTATTAGATTGTGAGTCTGACACGTATGAATATAATTTCCTTCTGTTATCGCATTACAACGATTCCACCTGGTTAGAAATGGATCCTGCGTCATCTCATTTTAGTTTCGTGTTCACTGCCTGTTTGTAAAAGTTGTCAACAGCTTGCTTCTTACTGTAAGCCATTTCCAAATTTTTGATTACTTTCTCCTTAATCTGTCTTCTCGCTGTTACTGTTCTGCCTCTGGCATTGTTTACATCCTGTACTTATTGGTCCGTCCTATCATGTGAGCATTACCTCAGTTTGAAAAGAAAGAAACCATTCTAGAACAGGACTCTAACCCACAGTTTCGGGTGAATTAATTTACTCTCAACACTTTAGAACGTACTGAGCGCCCTGCAAGCTCTCGTTGGAGCTCGGAGCTGTAGAGCCTTGTACGTGGTGGGTACCACTGTAAGGTAATTAGTTTTCGTCTCATCTGCAAGGTAACGTCTCCCAGACTGTCAGAAGCTTCGCACGTGTAATAGAATCAAGGGAGCTGCCATGAGCCGAGTTCACGCATTTTCTGACACGAAGACAGTACCTCCTAAAGGTGACCTTTCGGCGGGTACAAAGCGCAGCAGTTAATCAAATTTCATTACACAGCGCGAGAATTAAGGGCTATTGTTTCTTACAGGAATGTTGCGAATCACGAATAAAACTTTTCAAATTTTAAGGCGTTGACAATGCCATGTGGTCTCCAGTTCAGTAGCTACGCTATCGTATTTTAATACGTTACGTGTGCTGGAACAATGGCAAAATCCGCATAGACGATCCAATCTGAGACTTCAAATCTGAAGGAAGAAATATTGGGTTTAACGTCCCGTCGACATCGTGGTCATTATAGACGGAGCACAAGCTAAGATTGTGTCAAGCATAGGGAAGGAAATCGCCCGCGCCCTTTCAAAGGAATCATTCAGGCATTTGCCTGGAGTGGTTTAGGGAAGTCATGGAGAACCTAAATCCGGATGGACCAACGCGTGATTGAACCGTCGTCCTCCCAAAGGCGAATACTTTTCTTTCTTTCTTTTGCTACTGCCTTTATCCCGCATTGTGCGCAGGGTCAGCAGGGTTAAGTACGGATTTGGCATGGTTAATTTTAAGGGGTGGCCGGATGCCCTTCCTGCCGCCATCCCATACCCCCGGCACGGAATTAGTGTACCCCAGCTGTTTGCGTCTAGTGTAAATCGTGAAATAGTGTGAATGTGTTTCAAATGTCTGCGAGTCGTAGAACTGAGGCGGGACTTGGGGACCAGCCCAGTATTCACCTAGTAGGATGTGGAAAACCGCCTAAAAACACATCCAGGCTGGCCGGCACACCGGCCGTCGTCGTTAATTCGCCTGGCGGATTCGATCCGGGGCCGGCGCGCCTACCCGAGTCCAGGAAGCAGCACATTAGCGCTCTCGGCTACCCAGGCGGGTGTCCTCCCGAATTCGAGTCTAGTGTGCTAATTACTGCGCCACCTCGCTCGGGCGACTTCAAATCTGGGATAATTGTGCCCGTACCTAGTATTGCTGTGTAAAACTCCAATTAGGGACGCCATAATACGTCGCATTTTCCTCACATTGATGTGTGGAATACAACAATCTGTAAGTTCAACATTTGTAGTGTGATGTAACTTAGTAATGCTTAACGGAGTGAAATTGGCTAACTGCTGAATAATGAAATAAAGTGCTTATTTCAAAATAAAAGAACAACGTAGCAGGGAAGTGTCTTTCTTTAAGAGCCTTATTTAGTCTTTCTATAGCTGTCTTCCACTGTGCTTCATACAATAAATTCATTGCTATTGAGGTCTTCAGTCCAAAGACTGGTTAGTCTATCCTGTGCAAGCCACTTCAGCTCAGAATAACTGCTGTAACCTACACTCATTGAAACCTTCTTACTGCATTCATGACTACGTCACCCTCTACAGCCGGCTGGAGTGGCCGAGCGGTTCTGGCGCTACAGTCTGGAACCGCGTGACCGCTACGGTCGCAGGTTCGAATCCTGCCTCGGACATGGATGTGTGTGATGTTCTTAGGTTAGTTGGGTTTAAGTAGTTCTAAGTTCTGGGGGACTGATGACCTCAGAAGTTAAGTCCCATAGTGCTCAGAGCCATTTGAACCATTTTTCACCCTCTACAACTATTACCTTCACTTTTCTCTCCATTACCAAATGTACTGTGTTTGATGTCTCAGAATGTGTCCTACTAAACGATCCCTTCTTTTATTCAAATTGTGCTTTAAATTTATTTTTACCCAATTCGATTCAGTACCTTCTCATTAGTTATTTGCTCTACCCATCTAATCTTAAGCATTCTTCTGTAGCACCTCATTTCATAAGCTTTTATTTCCTTCTTGTCTGAAGTATTTATCGTCCACGTTTCACTTCAAAGCTACAGTCCAGAAAAATACTATCGGAAACGACTTCCTAACAGTTAAATTTATATTCGATGTTGACAGATTTCTCTTTTTCAGAAATGCATTTCTTGCTATTGTTAGTCTACATTTTATATCCTCTCTACTTCAGCCGTCATCAGTTATTTTACTGCCCATATAGCAAAACTCATCAAATACTTTTTAATGTCCCTTTTCCTAATGTAATTCCCTCACCATCAACTGATCTAATTCGATTACATTACACTGCCGCAGAACTTCTGTCCCCTTTCCAAAGTTCTCCTTGGTTCCATTTAGTACTTACTCAATGTACAAACTGAATAACAACCCTGTCTCACTCCCTCCTCAGGTACTGCTTCCCTCTCATGCGCCTCGACTCTTAAACTGCAGCATGGTTTCTGTGTAAGTTGTAAATAACTTTTCCCTCCCTGTATTTTATCTCTGCTATCTTCAAACTTTCAAAGTGTGGTCCAGTGAACACTACTGGAAGCTTTCTCTAACCCCAAAAAATAGTATAAATATAGGTTTGCTAACAAAGTCATATGTTTCAGAGGTGTCTTATTCTGTTACTGTTTGACGTCCGACCGAAAGCAAAATTAATGGAAGTTTTGACAAGATTACACAGTCTCGTAGGGGGTTCTTTCCTCTAGCCTTGTCACAACGTTCATTAACTTTGCTGTCAGTCAGAAAAAAACATCTCTGAAACCTATGTTTCTGATATTATTTCTTGGTGCACATGAGAAGATAAACTAGTTTTATTAATGAAACTGAAAACTTTAAAAGTTTCTTCCCAACTGAATGCCTTTACAGAAATTCTCCATTTGAAGCAAATTATAATTTTCCAGTTTAACATTTGTTGTCTTCTGCGAAACAAATTTCCTATTATTTCACATCTGAGTCCAAGTGAGTTACTAATCAGAAAGCAACGGACACATAATTTCAGTCAAGAACATATAGAAGGTATAAATATTTGTTGCACTCTGAATGGTGAAAGGCCGGGTGTGGGCTCTGAATTTGTGTTTGTATGGTTTTCCTAGAATCCATTACAGCTGTTTGGAATGGAAAATGATGATCGAATCATGTTTCTTTAAATAGTTGCAAATAAAGGACGTTATAATGTATTATTTAGCTGAATGATGGTCAAAGATAAAACTATTTAACTCTAGAGTATTTGTATTGTTTAAGATACATTTGTTTTTAGCGATTTAGAAATTAAGACGAGCGATTATGAAACGAGGGATATAATTACTCTGAGCGTTAAATTCTGTAATAATCTGTTTTATTCTACACTGCTGGTACACGTTCCTGTTGAGACATTAATACTTGCAGTGCAAAGTCTTCCAAGTTTTGCGGCGACCATTACTTACAGAGCTGGAAAGGAGATTTCTGTATTTATTTACAAGCGTGCAAAGGGGTAGATGATCTTGCAACTGGAATAAGAAAAACGATCCGCTTTAATAAATTTTCTAGATTCGCTCCTGACGCAGTTGCGTGTACCAGGGAGAAACAGCGGAGAATCAGAGACGTAGAAATTGTAGCTAACGACTATTAGTTTATTGTGTTTGAACAGGAGAGACAGCAATTATCGTGATGGAGAAACTAGGTTGCATCAAAAACAGCTAACAGAATTCCCTTTGCGGAGCCGGCATCGAGGATTATATCTGCGATGAAAAACGTAATATTTGAGTAGAAGGTGAAAGCGCTCAAGTATCGACAACATACAACGCTTGGGGCTACCTCTGGAAATTACGGGCCACGAGAAGCGGTTCAATATAAGACAGCTCTTTGCCTCTTTGTGGGCAGGTGAAACTGATGATAGCAGCTTCTTAGTGGAGGCGACCTGTCCTCGTTTTATCGCTTATTGCTGAGCAGAGCACAGCCGGATCTTGTGCTCGTGGGGGAGAAGGACAGGAATGCTTGTTGGGAGAATCAACCGTGGTAATTTTTACAGCTAGCCAAGGTGCCATTTATAATGGACAAGTTAGACACTCGCCGGTAAAGTCAGATATTAGCCAGTTTGTCAGTTAGTAATACTCGTCCAATCTCTAAGTAAAGAGGCAACCAAATGGAAAAGTAGATGTGAAAATCTTTCAGTCTCTACCCCACATTTCAGAGAAGAAGACTGGACATTAATGTCTCATCGAGATGAAGGTCATTAAATAGGTAGCCTGTCTCGGTTGCACAAGGACGGGGAAGAAACTGGTCATGGGCTCGTTGCAGGAACTACCGAGGTATTCAAGTGAAGAGATTTAGGGAAACTACGGAAACCCAAACCACTATAACCATACAGAGATTTGAAAATACTCCTACCGATAGAGATTCCAATGTCTTAACCACAAAACCAAATCATACAGTAATTAAGAGCAGAGGCAGGCCAAGGAAGTTTACAGCAGGAACGGAAAACTGATCACTAATCTTGAAAAGTGGGATATTGGCGAAGAGGATCAAAGAAGATTAGATACATCTTTTTAAAAATAATTTTTAATGTAACAAATTTTTATATCGGACTAAACGGTATTAAGTAATTCCTCCTAGCCCAATACAGATTCCTGACCCCATACAGATAGTTCTGAAAATTTGTGATAGTTAATTTTTAACAGCTTTGGAAATTCTTGTAAGATTTATAACGAAAAAGTGGGGCACATGCAATATATAATTGATGCATGAATAGTTCATCTCCTAACAATTGTCTGTTTCATGTATCCCATGTTTTTTAATTATAAATCTTACAAGTGTTTTCATAGCAATTAAAAATTCACTATCACAAATTTTTAGAAAAATCTGTATGGAGTTAGAAATCTGGATGAGACCAGGAGAAATTATTTTAAGCTTTTTAATCCGATTTGAAAATGTGTTATTTATAAAATATAATTTTACTTAAATAATTATCTTCTGCTCAAAATGGCTCTGAGCACTATGGGACTTAACATCTGAGATCATCAGTCCCCTAGAACTTAGAATTACTTAAACGTAACTAACCTAAGGACATCACACACATCCATGCCCAAGGCAGGATTCGAACCTGCGACCGTCGCGGTCGTGCGGCTCCAGACTGAAGCGCCTAGAACCGCTCGGCCACACCGGCCGGCTAATTTTCTGCGTTTAAGGTTTGTGTCTGTGTGATGTTTATCAATGGATATTAAATATTTTGCCGAGATTATAAGAGAGACATGTGTTAAAATTAAAGTTACCTTCAATGTATTTTCATCTTACGGTATCTAAAATAGAGTAGCGTTATACCTATCTACTAGTAATACATCAATCTCTTTATTATTTTCCTAGAAATATAAAGAAGCAAGCAAATTATACGATTGTCTTATAATGTTTTTATTTCAATACTAGCTTTATGCCCGCAGCTTCGCCCTTGGATGTATATGTCGTATATACTGCAGACATGACCTCCTTCCTCCTCTCTCTATCCGTCTCCTCCTTCTCCGACTCGCTGTTCATCTCATCCTCCTCTCTCTCACTATCCAGTGCTTCCTCAACCCTCTTTCTGTCCACCGCTTCGTCCTCCCTGTCTCTGTCCATCACCTCCTCCTCTTCTCTCCATTCATATCCCCTCCCCTCTCTGCGACTATCTCCTCACCCCTCTCTCTATCCATGTCCTCCTCCTCTCTCTCACTGTCCATCTCATCCTCCTCTCTCTCACTATCCAGCGTTTCCTCCTCCCTCTCTCTGTCCATCACTCCTCCTCCTCTCTCTATTCCTATCCCCTCCCCTCTCTGTGACCATCCCCTGACCCCTCTCTCTTTCCATCTCTTCCTCCTCCCTCTCACTGTCCATCTTATCCTCCTCTCTCCCACTATCCAGCGCTTCCTCCTCCCTCTCTCTGTCCATCACCTCCTCCTCCTCCTCCTCTCACCCTTCATATCCCCTCCCCTCTCTGTGACCATCTCCTCACCCCTTCCTCTGGCTATCTGCTTCTTTCCCCCTCTCTGTCCACCTCTTCCTACACCCTCTCTGTGTCCACCTCCGCTTCCTCCCTCTCTCTCTGTCCAGTTCCTCCTCCCTGCTACCTGGCTATCTGCTCCTCTCACATCTCTCTGTCCACCTCTTCCTACCCCCTTTCTCTGTCCATCTCTTCCTTCTCCCCTTTCATAATCCAGTTCCTCTTCACACCTCTCAGCTAAGCTGTGCCCGTCTGCACATATGCCCCCTGAAAGGCATTCCGATACTACCGCCACTATACGCCAGTCATGCAGGGATTAGAAATCTGGTGTTACCAAACCTTTTCCCCCCACCTCTATTCCTACCGAACAGACCGACAAGAAATCGAGTTAATATTGCATTGCCATCCAATTCTGAGCTATGTTTAAAGTTTCAAGTACCTACATCATTGGGAAGTTGGTTTAAAATCAATTGCAAAATTTGTACCAAACAGACATTCAGACAAGAAACCTACCGAATAAAAAGTATAAATACGTGTTTCAGATGATGAGTAATAGTGTTCAATCTCAGCTGCACTATTTGGAAAAATAAAAAAGGAAATGAAGACTCCACTATTTACTCCAAAGCTATCACATGAAGTACAAGAGAATATACACTAAATAAGGGAGAGAGCATTCTTCTCCGAAGGATTCCGCGTGAAAATCGCTTAAGTAGTGATCAACAAAGAGTGTTTCACAAGTATCATTAAAGGCTTGTATGTGTTGTACAGAGGACTTCCTAGTGTGATAAGGAACCCATGTGCGCAAATGTGCCGTTTGGATATCAAATAAGTCTGAAGATGAGATCACTTTCAAATTTCCCGCTTCACGATACTTACACAAACTAAGAAGAGTGTGCCCCCGTTAGTCTCTGTTGTAATTATGACATCACACAGTATTTTCGTCCGACTACAACAACCGCTGCGAACTTGCCACGCGCTCGACTTTGAAGAAGACGTCCTTCGTCACATATGCACACGAGTTCCTTATTAAAACGTTATCTACTATGTCTCTTGTATAAGAACTCTGTAACAGGAATTGTGAAACACTTCGGGTATCTTTGATCTAATAGTAATACGCCAAGTGCCCATGCACTGTATCAGGGGTACCTCCACATCTATTAGTTCACGAAGTGTTGTTCACAGTAATTATAACTGGGCGTCGGTGAAAACAGGTTGGGGCAGATAAAAGTGGCCCGGACGAGTGGATACGGTTGGACGTGAATCTACGTATATAACCACAACCCACGATGCTGACACCAAGTGTACGCCTGACCCGTGAACCACATCGGTACAGAGCGTAGTGCGGGCTGTGTCAGTGTGAATGTAGCAGTGGAAAGGGGACGACGGTACTCACAGTGGAGCAGTGGGTGTTCGTTGTGGAAAGTTACGTGGCAACAGAGTCGTGGAAACGGTGTGGTCAGCTGTTTTCAGAGAAGTTTAATAGTGTCAAAGTACCGGCAAATTGTGCTATGCAACGCTTAGTCCTAAAATGGCATCAGACAGGATCTTTTTTGAACAAGTGGTGGTGGGTGGTAAGTTCCTATGGGACCAAACTGCTGAGGTCATCGGTCCCTAGGCTTACACACTACTTAATCTAACTTAAACGAACTTACGCTAAGGACAACAGCCACACCCATGCCCGAAGGAGGACTCTAACCTCCGACGGGGGGAGCCGCACGAACCATGGCAAGGCGCCTCAAGACCACGCCGCTACCCCACGTGGCTTAAACAAGTCAAGAAACAATCCGAAACGTGCCCGCAGACCAGAAAATGTAGCTGTAGTTCACGAGAAAATACTTTAGAGTCCTACGTATCAATCTGACGCCTGTCACAAGAGACCGACATACGACGACGATAGTGCGAACGAATACTCTACCTAGACCTGCAGACGCATCCCTACCGACTGTCTGTTGTTCATGCATTAAAACCAGCAGATGCTCCTCAGCGCTTCCAGTTTTGTGAGTGGCTGTTCACTGAGATAACAATGAATGACTTGGAGATGGATCTTATCTTTATGTCTGATGAAGCCTTGTTTCACCTGAGTGGTTATGTCAACCCGCAGAATGACAGGTTCCTGGAAGTGGAGAATCCGCATAAATTCCACGAAACACCATTGTATGATCAGAAGGTCCGGGTTTGCTGTGCAGTGTCTGAACGCCGCACTTTGGTCTCATGTTCTTTCATCAGACGCTGACTTCGGCAAGCTACATTGCCAACATTTCGAAACCATTTGCTGCAGCATTAACGGAGGAGGAAAAGACCTACAAGGTACTTCCAACAGGATAGATCAACTGCCCATACTCATACAGCCCGCCGAACATTGGAGCACATTTACCCAATCTTCACGCCAGAGAGAATTGTTAGCAGAGGTCAGTTTGGTCGCGGCCCTAGCTGACCACCCAGGTCACACGATCTGTCAGTGGGCCATTACTTTGTGTGAGGAGCCCTCAAGTCTAAGGTGTATCGCAACAACCCTCATAGTCTTCAAGAACTGCAGCATACTATTTCGGATGAGACTGTAGCAATTCCAGCAGTTCCGCTTCGATCCGCCTTCAGCAACTTGCTGACCAGAGCCCTGAAGCGTCAAGAGATGAATGGTGGTCACTTTCAACATCTGCTATAATCAGGTCAGTGCTGTATTTACTTCCCTCTGCTGTGTTTCTTTGTATCGTGGAACTCTTTTCTCCTGGCCACTTTTGTTTGCCCCTCCCTGTACTTCGGCTTGAAAGATTTCTGAGTGAGTCGTTTTCGGACCAGGGTTCCTTATTTTATTTTGTTGCTTATCCGTAACACAGGGTGACAATTATCAAACTACACGAAAAATAGTAAATTAGTTACAAACTACGGCATGTACATGTGAAAGTCACCACAGATATTCGGATTTAGGTTGTGACATGTTCGATGTGCCTGCCATCATTGGCGACGATGTGGCGCAGACAGATAGCGAAATTCTGCCTGACCCGCTGCAGTGTCGAAATATCGATGCTGTCAGTGACCTCCTGAATGGCTGTTTTCAGCTCAGAAATGATTTAGTGGTTATTGCTGTACACTTTGCCTTTAATATAGCCCCACAAAAAGAAGTCGCATGTGTTTAGATCCGGAGAATATGGCGGCCAATCGATGCCCATGTTAGTGGCCAGAGCCAGAATGCGGTCCCCTGTGTGCTCCTCCAGGACATCAAACACTCTCCTTCTTCGATGGGGTCGAGCTCCGTCTTGCATGAACCACATCCTGTCGGAAGCAGGGTCACTTTGGATAATGGGGTGAAATCTTCTTCGAAAACCTTCACGTACCGTTCGATAGTCACCGTACCATCAAGGAATATCGCACCAATTACTCCGTGACTGGACATTGCACACCACACACTAACCCGTTGAGGAAGAGACTTCTCGATCATGAAATGCAGTCCCTCAAATGCGCCAATTTTGCTTATTGACGAACTCACACAAATGAAAGCGGGCTTCGTCGCTGAACCAAACAACAATGCGCATACTAATTCCCATCATGCTCCGCGGCCAACCGTGCAGTTTGAACGTCCTAACGCAAGCCGTTCAGAAGTTATGATGCTTTTATTTCGTATGGTTCAATAATTGTAACCCTGTACATGAAAGGCTGTCGCAGCACTACAGCAGCGTTCTATATAGTTGCATATTGTCCTCATCGTGTCCCAAATAACGTGAACACTCCTCCTATTTCATACAGTTTACGATAGCGAAATAAGCTTTCCGAAATGTCGTATTGCGCAAAGCGGGGATTAATTTGTTATACGCTTAACACGATTTTCTGTCGGATGGGAGTTGTAGCATATCCCCGATATTATTCAATCTGAACAAGATGTGAAGGAAACCCAGGAGAAATTTGGAACAGGAATTAAAGTTTAGGAAGAAGAAATGACATTTTGAAGTTTATCGACGACATTGTAATTTTGTCGGAGACAGCAACGGACTTGGAAGAGCTGCTGAACGGAATAAATAACGCCTTGAAGTGATGTTATAAGATAGCCGTCAAGAAATCTAACAACGGTAATGAAATGTAGTCGAATTAAATCAGGAGATGATAATGGAATTATATTAGCAAATGAAATTCTAGAAGTTGTAGAGTCGTTTTTTTTCTTTGATCGCAAAATAACTGACTTTTTTCGAAGTTGAGAAGATAAAAATGCAAACTGACCACAGCAAAAAAACCATTTCCGAAAAGTTGAAATCAGTTAACATGGAATATAAATTTAAATGTTAGGAAAACTTTTCTCAAGGTTAGTGTCTGGAGTATAGCCTTTTACGGCGACAATAAGCAGTTTAGACAAAAAGAGGGCAGGAGCTTTTAAAGTGTGTGCACAGGAGAATGTTGAAGTATAGCCTTTTACGGCGACAATAAGCAGTTTAGACAAAAAGAGGTTCAAATGGTGCAAATGGCTCTGAGCACTATGGGACTCAACTGCTGAGGTCATTAGTCCCCTAGAACTTAGAACTAGTTAAACCTAACTAACCTAAGGACATCACACACATCCATGCCCGAGGCAGGATTCGAACCTGCGACCGTAACGGTCTCGCGGTTCCAGACTGCAGCGCCAGAACCGCGCGGCCACTTCGGCCGGCAGACAAAAAGAGGGCAGGAGCTTTTAAAGTGTGTGCACAGGAGAATGTTGAAGACTGGATAGGTAGGATCAAATAACTAATGAAGGGGTAATGAATCGTATTGGGAAGAAAACAAATTTGTGACACAAGTTGACTAAAAGAAGGGATCGGTTGATATGACAAACCCCGAGGCATCAAGGAAGCGCCAGTTTGGTAACGGAAGGAAGTGAGGCGGTTAAAAATTGTAGACGAAGACCAAGACTGGATTACAGGAAGTTCAAATGGATGTGGGTTGCTGTAGTTATACAGATATGAAGAGACTTTCACAGAATGGAATAGCTTCGGGAGCTGCATCAAACCACTCTTTGGAACGAAGAAAAAATGTTGACAACAACAATAACAACAACTTTATCCATCGAGGTGTTGACTAAACACTTTAAAAATTACTGATTAATATACATACTGTAATGGGGTTAGATACATTTGCAAGGACGTGATATAAGCCGAGTTGTTGTTCGAGCTCAATAGCTGTGCCTCATATTTAGCATAACGTCCACATACTTTTGCGAAAAGTTTGACGTCAAGGTTAATAACCTCTACATCCTTCTTACCAATGTCACTCCAGCGACATTTAAATAAATTCCGCGTGCATGCATATAATTGCTTCAGTATCTCGTTAGATAAAAAGAAATTATCAGTATTATCTATGCAGCGAAGTATTCCAGTCTACGTGCTATCGCTCGAAGAAAATCTTTGTTACATATCTTAAAACATTTATTACATATCCTGCACAGCCAGGTTATGTCGAATACACTATGAATGTAGTAATCTTGGATGTCTGTAAATGCGTTTAACTTGTTAAGACGCCAAATGTCATCCTCACTTTTACAGTGTCCACAAACGAGGTACAGAATTTCGACTTGTTCAGTGACGCGCGACACCTGATTTAATTGACAGGATTTTTTGGAAAGCGGCAGTGGATAGGCTATACTAATACTAAGTCTTTAAAAATCAGTTTCACACAGTCAGAAATAAACAGGCCTGTAACCATGTGGCAAAGTGGGACGGCTGCTGAGATTCGGTGCAACCAAAGAAAAATGTAGCAGGGATATCAAAGAAACCAGACTTCGCAATCGAAGGTCAATCTCTCTCCTCTGACTGAGCGAGTTGGCGCAGTGGATAGCACTGCTGTTCAAATCAGTGTGCGGCCATCCAGATTTAGGTTTTCCGGGGTTTCCCTAAATTGCTCCAGGCAAATGCCGGGGTGATTCCTTTGAAAAGGGCACGGACGAGTTCCTTCACGAACCTTTCGTAAGCAGAGTTTGTGCTCCGTCTCTAAAGACTGCGCTGTTGACAGGACGTTCAACGCTATCCTTCCTTTCTTTTCTCTTTCTTGTCTCCTCTGGCCACATTCTCCAAAATGAATATCATTGTGGTAACGAAACACCAATTAGAATTCGTGGCAAAACTCCCAGCAACTGTCTGACCGAAGGCTAACCACAGGAATTCTGCTATGCAATGCGATACGAATGTGTAGCAGTCGCCGGTCGTGGCTTCTGTTGGTTGCAGACTCGTCTGTCGGTGTAAGTTCCGGGTTATCTTTGATCGAAGTTTTTTTTTCATTTATTTTTTCTGGCGCCTGGAACATAAAGCCAGTCAACAAGTTGCTTCTGGCCGCCTGTAGATTATTTTCTCGGATGTGTAGTCTGCTGCAGAGAGTTGAGCGTTGACTGCTCGGAATTGCAGCGGCTCGAGGTGCTGCCTGTGTGTCAGAACTAGCAGAAAGAGTGACATAGTAGACACCCGAACCCTGTGTCATCTGTTTCTTCCAGGCCCATCTTGCTTCGAGCAAACTAAATTTTGCTCCTTTATTTATGAGGCTTCGAGAAAAGGGATACCAAACTTGACGATACTTCAGAAGTAAAGGAAGCGAAACAGGTGAACACAATTGAAAATGTAGAAGAGAAGCTAAAGGAAGTTCCATCGGCAACGAGGTCATCAGAGACGGTAGATAACCTCTAACTGGAAGGACAGGGAATGAATTCGGTCGTGTCCTTTTCAAAGACACCAACCTGGATTTGCTTTAAGCGAATTTGGGAATCCACGTAAATCCTAAATATGAGTGGCAGGACGGGGTTTGGTAACGCCCAGTGTTTATCTCTGGGCCACATTGGTCTGTAAAGAGAAATTAAGATAAATATATATTATTCCCTTTCTCGCAGAGACGTCCCCATATATAAGAAAGGTAGCCATATGGTGTTATTATCTGGGGATAAATAGTAACATTTTGCATGTTAGCCAGAGCAGAATGCTTGTATGAAGTAGATGCCGAGTACATGAATGGCAAAAGCCGGGAGAAGTACAACAGAAAGAAAGAGAGAAGAGCGTGCTAAAGAATCATTAGAACAAAGGTTAAAATGGGAAGTAAGGTCTCACTTCTAATTGAGGACTGTACCAGAGAAAGAAACTAACGAGGAAAAGAAGAATACAGAGTTCATTCGCTTGTGTAAGGGGCAGTCAAATGAAAAAGTGACCGATCGAAAAAGATAAGTAAACACTGTATTTTTTCAAAAGTTATCGGCCTAACTGTTAATACACTCCTGGAAATTGAAATAAGAACACCGTGAATTCATTGTCCCAGGAAGGGGACACTTTATTGACACATTCCTGGGGTCAGATACATCACATGATCACACTGACAGAACCACAGGCACATAGACACAGGCAACAGAGCATGCACAATGTCGGCACTAGTACAGTGTATATCCACCTTTCGCAGCAATGCAGGCTGCTATTCTCCCATGGAGACGATCGTAGAGATGCTGGATGTAGTCCTGTGGAACGGCTTGCCATGCCATTTCCACCTGGCGCCTCAGTTGGACCAGCGTTCGTGCTGGACGTGCAGACCGCGTGAGACGACGCTTCATCCAGTCCCAAACATGCTCAATGGGGGACAGATCCGGAGATCTTGCTGGCCAGGGTAGTTGACTTACACCTTCTAGAGCACGTTGGGTGGCACAGGATACATGCGGACGTGCATTGTCCTGTTGGAACAGCAAGTTCCCTTGCCGGTCTAGGAATGGTAGAACGATGGGTTCGATGACGGTTTGGATGTACCGTGCACTATTCAGTGTCCCCTCGACGATCACCAGTGGTGTACGGCCAGTGTAGGAGATCGCTCCCCACACCATGATGCCGGGTGTTGGCCCTGTGTGCCTCGGTCGTATGCTGTCCTGATTGTGGCGCTCACCTGCACGGCGCCAAACACGCATACGACCATCATTGGCACCAAGGCAGAAGCGACTCTCATCGCTGAAGACGACACGTCTCCATTCGTCCCTCCATTCACGCCTGTCGCGACACCACTGGAGGCGGGCTGCACGATGTTGGGGCGTGAGCGGAAGACGGCCTAACGGTGTGCGGGACCGTAGCCCAGCTTCATGGAGACGGTTGCGAATGGTCCTCGCCGATACCCCAGGAGCAACAGTGTCCCTAATTTGCTGGGAAGTGGCGGTGCGGTCCCCTACGGCACTGCGTAGGATCCTACGGTCTTGGCGTGCATCCGTGCGTCGCTGCGGTCCGGTCCCAGGTCGACGGGCACGTGCACCTTCCGCCGACCACTGGCGACAACATCGATGTACTGTGGAGACCTCACGCCCCACGTGTTGAGCAATTCGGCGGTACGTCCACCCGGCCTCCCGCATGCCCACTATGCGCCCTCGCTCAAAGTCCGTCAACTGCACATACGGTGCACGTCCACGCTGTCGCGGCATGCTACCAGTGTTAAAGACTGCGATGGAGCTCCGTATGCCACGGCAAACTGGCTGACACTGACGGCGGCGGTGCACAAATGCTGCGCAGCTAGCGCCATTCGACGGCCAACACCGCGGTTCCTGGTGTGTCCGCTGTGCCGTGCGTGTGATCATTGCTTGTACAGCCCTCTCGCAGTGTCAGGAGCAAGTATGGTGGGTCTGACACACCGGTGTCAATGTGTTCTTTTTTCCATTTCCAGGAGTGTATATTTATCCCACTGTGAGCCAAGAAGATCAGTGCCTTCACGGAAATATGTTTTCGGTTACCTACGGAACTAGGGTTGTATCCCGGCGCGCACCTCTTTACCGAAGCAACTCGACGGCCACGAATGTATTTTTTTCAGAGCTCCAAAAATATGGAAATCGCATGAGGAGAGATGAAGATATGTAAGGGCTTTCAAGTGGAACTTCTGCACTGTACTCAAAACAACCTTGCAGTGTTCGATTTGTCTTAGGGGGTTAGTATAATTATATATGTTACTAGCTTGGACCGTGGCGTTACCCATGGTTAAACAGTTATTTATAAATAGATGTTAATGCCGAAACTCACTATTCACGCGTAAGCACTATCAGAAAAGCCATCCCTTGTTATATCTTTAAAAGTACATTATAGGTAAAGCTTATTTGCAAAATCATCTACATACAGATATACGAGGGGAATTCAAAAAGTAGAGGCACATTTGTGAAAAGCTGTACTTATTCTGATGATAGAAAACTGAAACATGCGTTATTTTTCTACATAACCTCACTGGACTTCAATGCAGTTTTCCCGACGTTTTACGAGTTTTTTTTACATCAGAAAATACGTTTATCGGATGCATCTGTAACCAATTTTGCACCGCAGCAATGTCTTCATCACTTTCAAATCTTCTTCCCTGTAGTGCTTCCGTTAAGGGTCCAAACATGTGAAAATCGCTTGGAGCCAGGTCTGGACTGTATGGTGGACGTTCCAGCACCTCGAATCTCAACTCCTTTATTGCGTCGGCTGTCCGTTTGGCAGGATGTGGGCGAGCGTTATCTTGCTGCAGGATGACACCTCTTCGCAGTTTTCCACGACGTTTGGATCTGATTGCAGGTTTTAGTTGCGTACGCAACACATCACATCCACCATACAATACAGACCTGGCTCTAAAGCCTCGTTTACGCTGGGGCGACGTCTTGCAACATTGTGGCATGCTACGGAAATGTGGCGTGCGTCGTCTTGTCGTTTAGTTCTAAATGTTTTGAAATGCTTACCTACTACATAACACTTTTTCAAAATTAATAAGCATACATATTAATAGTATGACTGTACTAAAAACTTTCAGTGTTCGGCTCAACAAATTTAAATTATATGTGAAGTTTTACTCCAGTGCGTGGGAAATAAACATCCCAGGTTGGGATGCATAAACTAAAACCAGTGGAGGTGATGGTCTGATGCAGAGGGGGGGGGGGGGGGGGCAAAATCCCCCCCCCCCCATCCACCCCTGCAAATCGCACACTGCAACCTTGGCAACATGTGGATGGGCCAACGGTGGGATAAATGTATTAATAGCTATAGCGATTTCTTTTGAAATAATAAACAGTTTATTTACTTCTTTCCACTTGTCTAGTTTTCACTTGACTGCCCCATATATTAAAACATGCATGGCCTCGAATTAAATTTTGTGACGACACAGTGTACAAAGATTCATATGGATTGCAGAAACATCGTAACTTAAGGTGCTCTTTATCTAGTTTCTAGTGTTATGCGCTTTGTATCTTGACAGATGGGAATTCACGGCGCGCTTAATGGACACGAGTTCCTCCTTGGCTCGCTCCGATACCCTTCGTTTCTCCCCTTTCGTATTCCACTCGCGAATGGAGTGCAGGAAGATTGCCGGTTAGCCTCCGTATGAACTCTAATATCTCTTATGCATCTGACTCTTCCTGGAACGCACGCTCTCCAAATTGTAATAGCAAATCCCGCAGTCGTGGTCTACGCTTTTCCTGTAGTAACTGACACTGGACTTTTATGAACGTCTCTGTGACATGTTCTACAGTACAATGTTCGATATTTTTAGGTCCATTTTTGAATCTGTGAAAGGAGTTCCAACGGACGGCACATCTTCGCAAAATCCAGACGTCTTGGACATAACTACTGAAATTCTGGAGTCTAGTTATGGAAGTCGCGTGTCATGTGGCAGCTCGGCTTTGTATGCGACATTCTGTTAGCTGTTTAAACCTAAAACTGCTAGTGCTGTCCTTGTAGTATGAGACGTGGGCCTCGGATAGTTAACTCACTTCACTACGCTCCCGGCGCAGCACGGAGCTGCCGCGAATTCGCGACACGTCGGCTCGGCGCGACTGCTCGCGCCTCTGGTAAGTTTCCCAATGAAATTTGGGAAACGCTATATCCACACGCTTACAGCGAATGCTAGATAACATTTCAGCAGCCAGTGAAAAGGAAGTTCGGGAAAAGTTGTCTCCGGCGCTACGTGTACTGGGCTGGCCGCCCCGCGGGTTGCAACTCGCGCGCCGGCGACAAGTTGGGCCCCACGATACTTGTGTGTCAGCCCCACCTTCCCCGCAAGTGCCTACCCACGTCGTAGCCTTCTCGACCGCTGTAGAAAGTAACTCTACAATAGTTATTAACTTTTTATAGGGCATTTACGAAACAAAAACACCTGCTTCCAATGTAAATTTAAACAATACGTGATACTGTCAACAAACTTTGCCTCTAATATTTTCATTCCTCAAGTTGCAGAACATGTGCTCGCTGTCGTGAGGTGTTTAGAGAGGAATTGTTGATACTGAAAGTAGATGGTGTCTTAAACACTTTGAGATAACAATATGCAACATGTGATGATGGTGTTATAGAACTATTAAGACACAAAGTAAAGTAAAGTCGTATGATATAGCTGGACAACTGGGAGATACCGGAGAGTAGATGGTTCAAATGGCTCTCAGCACTATGGGACTTAACATCTATGGTCATCAGTCCCCTTGAACTTAGAACTACTTAAACCTAACTAACCTAAGGACATCACACAACACCCAGTCATCACGAGGCAGAGAAAATTCCTGACCCCGCCGGGAATCGAACCCGGGAACCCGGGCGTGGGAAGCGAGAACGCTACCACACGACCACGAGCTGTGGACCCGGAGAGTAGATTCACATGCGTAATTGGAAAGACTTTCTTTCTTCAGGCAGAATAGAGCTTTTCATTAGCGAAGCGTATCTGTTTAGTACAGATAACTGATATATAGAGGGGTCCAAAAAAATGTATCCACTGTTTAAAAGTCCATAATTGGCAAACTAATTGACAGAGTTGTCTCATCGTTGGTAGTGTAATAGTTTGTAGTTCCGGCAATCGCCACACAAGCGTTGCATTACGCTGTTTTGTTTTATCAGATGACAGTCGCCAGATAGTCAGTGTTTTTTTCTTAGTTGCACCTAGTTACTCGAGTAAACATGGCTTACATTCGATGAAAGGAAGTCAGTTTTGAAGTGGCATTTTAAGTACGAAAACATTAAAGAGGTTCAACGGCAATGGCGAAATGAGTATCAAACAGAGCCATCGACACGTTTAACGATTCGTCGGATTCGAGACAAATTTGAAGCCGAAGGCTGTGTTAAAGATGTACACAAACAACTACCTGGACGACCTGTAGCAGTGACAAGTCCAGCTAGCTCCCGTCTTGTGTTACAACAATTCATTCTCTCACCACAGAAGTCTGTAAGACAGTGTACCCGGGGGACTGGAGTGAGTCGCTCAAGTGTTCGGCGAATTTTGAAGACAGCAAAGTGGAAGTGCTACATCACACGATTGCTACACGCAACGAACGAGGACGACCCAGATCGTAGAATGGAGTACTGCGAGTGGTTTACTGACATGGTGCGCAACGATGAAGAGTTTACAGAGATGATTGTGTGGTCTGATGAGGCACAGTTCAAACTCAATGGTACAGTAACTCGCCACACTGCATCTACTGGGCCGCCGAAAATCTGAACGCCCATGTAGACAAAGCCGTGAATTTGTCAGAAGTAAATGTCTGGTGTGGGTTGTCTTACCGGGGCTTGATTGGGCTATTCTTCTTTGACGGCACAGTTACCGGTGAGGTGTACCTTCAGAAGCTTCAGACATCCATTTTACCTGCCATCCGAGACTTGTATGGAGACGGAAGAGTTTACTTTCAACAAGATGGTGCCCCAGCCCACTACCAAAATCGTGTTAGGGCGTATCTCGACTAAAATCTACCAGGAAGATGGATAGGCCATAGAGGTGCCGTGGAGTATCCACCACGTTCCCCAGAACTAACTCCTCTGGACTTTTATCTGTGGGGAACACTAAAGGACGTCGTTTGTCGACAAAAGCCATGCACATTGGATGAACTTCGAGAATCCATCGTACATTCATGTGCAAATATCCAACTGAAGACATTGCAGTTAGTAGTTCGTGCTGCAGTTTGGTGGCATCGTTTGTGTGTGGATGTTAATGGTGACCATTTCGAACACCTACAGTGATATCTTTAAGTTGGACTTTAAGCTACACTTTCACAAAAAATGAGACAACTCCGTCAATTAGTTTGCAAGTTATGGACTTTTAAACAGTGGATACATTTTTTTGGACCCCTCGGTATAATACGCACCCAATGTGTTCCTCCTAAGAGTCGTCGGGTATATCGTCTTTGGTGTTTCGGCAGACATCTGAAAAACTGTTTTTGCACTGTGTAGCTAAAGCCACCGAAACAAATACTGCTCATCACGTTTTTCATACGACCCCCTGTACCGACGGAAAGCGTCGGCATTTTTTCCATTACAAACAAGATGTCTTCTAAAGAGGAATTTTACGCTCCGATTCTACAGAGCTGTCAACATTAAGGATAGCACGCTATTTTTTATCGATATGAATTAACAGGGACAGTAAAACAGGAAAAATAACCAGTACTCCAGCAGCAACAGCTCTGCCCTGGCCCACACTGACTGCTACCGCCATTCAGCAGCGCTGCGCAGTCGCTGCTGAGGTACTGACTATACTTTGTGTTTTATTATCCCTGTTGTCCGCCCCTGGTAGCTGAGTGGTCAGCGCGACGCAATGTCATACCTAACGACCCGGGTTCGATTCCCGGCTGGGTCGGAGATATTCTCCGCTCAGGGTGTTGTCCTTATCATCATCATTTCATCCCCATCGACACGCGAGTCACCGAAGTGGCGTCAACTCGAAAGACTTGCACCCGGCGAACGGTCTACCCGTCGGGAGACCCTAGCCACACGCCATTTCCATTTATTTATCCCTGATAATACACAACAATAAAACGAATACCGCGTTAGATTAATTTTGGACCGCTCTATCGAATAAACACGTAAAGTTCCGCTTTAAAAATCATCTTGTTTGTAATGGGAAACAAACCGAAACCGTCGCTTTCTGTTGGCCTGAGCGCCGCTTCAAACATGTGATGAGCAAACCGGAGCGAGACGAATGGGAATCATTCCATCATCGTTGCGCGTCACAAATGGAGAAATCCACTGACATAGGTGATTTTGACAAAAGACAGATTTTATGGTCAGACACCTGGGAACGAGTCTCTCGGAAACGGAAAAGTTGGTCGGCTATTCGCATGTTATTGTCGTGAAGAACTACGTAAAGTGGCTGAAGGACGGTGAGACTACATGTAAGCGACAAGGTGTCGGACGTCCAATCCTCATCAGAGAACGTGGAGGTCGTGATATTACCAGGTAGATGTCCGCCCCCGGTAGCTGAGTGCTCAGCGCAACAAAATGTCAATTCTAAGGGCCCTGGTTCGATTCCCGGCTGGTTCGGAGATTTTCTCCGCTCTGGTACTGGGTGTTGTGTTGTACTAATCATCATCATTTCATCCCCATCGACGTGCAAGTTGCCGAAGTAGAGTCAAATCCAAGGACTTGCACCCGCCGAACGGTCTATCCGACGGGAGGCCCTAGCCACACAAGACATTTACATTTTACCATCTAGATCTTCCGCAGATCTGATAACAGAGTATAATACCGGTGCAGATTCAAGTATTTCGCAGCACGCTTTTCAGGGCTCATTGTTGAACACGGAGCTCTGCAGCCGACGACCCGTGTGTATTCCCATGCTGACCCTACCATATCGTCAATTGCAACAGGAGTGGTGACGCGATCATCAAGACCGGACCGAGGATCAATGAAAATGTGCCGCCTGGACTGATGAATCACGTTTATTATTACACCAGATCGATGGTCATGTCTGGATACACCATCGTCGAGATGTATGGCTGCTCGAAACATACGCCGCGCCACAGATTCAAGCCGGTGGAGCTCGTATTGTGGTATGGAGCACATTCGCCTGGGCTTCCATGGCACCTGTGATAGTAATAGAACATACCCGAAGCCCTGTGGACTACTAGAACATTATTCAAAATGGTTCTGAGCACTATGGGACTCAACTTCTGAGGTCATTAGTCCCCTAGACTTAGAACTACTTAAACCTAACTAACCTAAGGACATCACACACATCCATGCCCGAGGCAGGATTCGAACCTGCGACCGTAGCGGTCTCGCGGTAGAACATTATTGTGGACCACCTACATCCCTTCATGCTTCATGTCTTCCCAGTCGCACATCTTCCAACACGGTAACTATTCCTTTCACAAGACGTGAATCATGCTACGGTGTTTTGTGGGGAGGGGGCATGATAGTGAACTCAGGTTGAGGTTTTGGCCACTAAATTCACCTGAGCTGAATCCGATGGTACATACCTGGGGCGCTATGAGGCACCAGCCCGCGTCCACAAACAACCGGCCCGTAATTTACGTGAAATACATGTTCTGTGCTCGTACATCTGGTTCCATATACCTCCGGAAACCTAACGAGGACTTGTCGAGTTTGCATTGCAAATGTGGACCAACATGCTATTAGATAAATGGTCGTAATGTTTTGGAACAAATGAGTCAGCAGGGTACAAATGATTTCTTTATACGGGTAATACTCCTGTATCAAACGAGAAATTGAATTTTTTTCACTGAACGACAGACTTTAACGGCTTTCGAAAGCTCTTCAAAACACGAGTACAATGTTATAACGCTCGTTGATAATGACGTTGAAACTTTTCACAAAATTATCCGAGAAAGATTGTATAGTTGAAAGGTAAGGCGGCTAGAATTGACTTCTGCGGTGCAAACTTTACCTTGTGAAGCCGGGCCCGGATCTGTCCGTGAACATTTATACTACCACTGGGATTCAAACCGGCTACCTTCGAGTCGAACGCCACTGCAAGGGCGTGAGTTGACAACTTTTTTCTGATGCATTTAACAAGGTATTTTTTTTAAGGAAGTGTGAAAATTCCCTTCGTCCGAAGTGTTTCATATTAGGTGCATTGTGCTGTTACCTACTGCCAGGTGCTCCATATCAGCGACCTCAGTAGTCATTAGACATCGTGAGAGAGCAGAATGGGGCGCTCCGCGGAACTCACGGACTTGGAACGTGGTCAGGTGACTGGGTGTCACTTGTGTCATACGTCTGTACGCGAGATTTCCACACTCTTAGACATCCCTAGGCCCACTGTTTCCTATGTGATAGTGAAGTGGAAACGGACACGTACAGCACAAAAGCGTTCAGGCCGAACACGTTTGTTGACTGACAGAGACCGTCGACAGTTGAAGAGGGTCGTAATGTGTAATAGGCAGACATCTATCCAGACCATCACACAGGAATTGCAAACTGCATCAGGATTCACTGCAAGTACCATGACAGTTAGGCGGGAGGTGATAAAACTTGGATTTCATGGTCGAGCGGTTGCTCATAAGCCACACATCACGCCGTTAAATGCCAAACGACGCCTCGCTTGGTGTAAGGTTCGTAAACATTGGACGATTGAACGTTGTGTGGAGTGACGAATCACAGTACACAATCTGGCTATCAGATGGCAGAGTGTGTGTATGGCGAATTCCCGGTGAACGTCATCTGCCAGCGTGTGTAGTGCCAACAGTAAAATTCGGAGGTGGTGGTGTTACGGTGTGGGCTTGCATCCCTTGTTGTTTTGCGTGGCACTATCACAGCACAGGCCTACATTGGTGTTTTAAGCACCTTCTTGCTTCCCACTGTTCAAGAGCAATTAGGTGATGGTGCTTGCATCTTTCAACACGATCGAGCACCTGTTCGTAATGCACTGCCTACGGCTGAGTGGTTACACGACAGTAACATCCCTGTAATGGACTGGCGTGCACAGAGTCCTGACCTGAATCCTACAGAACACCTTTGGGATGTTTTGGAACGCCGACGTCGTGTCAGGCCTCACCGACCGACATTGATACCTCTCCTCAGTGCAGCACTCCGTGAAGAATGGGCTGCCATTCCCCAAGAAACTGAACGTATGCCTGCGAGAGTGGAAGCTGTCATCAAGGCTAAGGGTGGGCCAACACCATATTGAATTCCAGTATTACCGACGGAGGGCGCCACGAACTTGTAAGTCATTTTCAGCCAGGTGTCCGAATACTTTTGATTACATAGTGTAGCTCCCCTTCAATTCCCTGCTTATGGAGCTCCTTTCAGTTCTGCAGCGACTGTTGCAGCTGTCGTCCTCTTATTTTTCGTCACAATTCTCTTCCATGATCGCCTGTCGCGATCACTCGCATACTCTTTCGCCAGTGTTGTAACTTAGCGGACGATGTTTTCCCGCTTTCCCTGCATGCGGTATAAATATTCGATATGGTTCCTCTTGAAACTCCAAACACTTCCGCTATCTTGGTTACGGAAGCAGCCACCGTACGAGCATCATCAATTTGCCCTCGTTCGAATTCATTTAACCCCGATATAATGCACTCACTATAGCACAGAACACTTTTCTGAGGACGACTGACACCTATAACGTATTAAGGCCATTTCACCAGTGCCGTTCTTGGTGAAATACAACAGCGCAACCTGCAAACATGGATAGCATCTGCATTTGTGTTCAAGCATGCAGTTCTTGCGGCGTTTACATATTTAGTTTGAACCCCTGTATATTTAGTCTTGGTTAACTGTGCCTTAAACAATTACAGAATACATAATAGTGGCACTTCGATACAACAGGATATAAGCTGCTCTTTCCACGAGTGTTATTCAAAATTATGTAGCTCTGATGGAATTGAAATTATGAGGGAAACTACGAAAACAATTAATTAATCAAAATCGGCAGTTAAATACTGTGAACTTACAATGTAAATGTTGTTCATAATGTGTGGTTGCATTTTCCAACACATGCTGCAATCCTATTCGTGTAGCTTGTTTGTGTAATTAGTTACGCTGACTTTAATTAATCATTTAATCGAGACCCTTCTCACTGGCTAATTAAGTACATAAATAATCATACGATTAGCTCATTCGGTTCGCCTCGATGAGCGCATTGATTTCGTAGGTCGATCTTCTCGGTGGCTTAATTAGCACAAATGAATCGCTAATTACTAAACGGGGATAACTCCTCAAAAATTGAAATGTAGATTTAGTCGTTTTCGCTTTATTGAGACATAGATACAGCGATTGAAACTGAAACAAGATGCCGTCATTGCCTTGCCACTTGTAAAGATCAGTCTGAAATCTACATTTGTTTGTAACAGGACACAACTCCAGTTGTCACGTTGGAGTAATGTGTGTGTGGCAGGCCTGGAGTCACATTGAACTAATCGGCGGTTTTTGTTGCGAATTTTAACTATTCCACATTTGATATTATGTTGAGCAGCTCTGAGTTTGAAGTTTCAAATAACAACGAAAAAACAAGAAAACGACGGTAATGTGAGCTTGATTACTTTTTAGTATGCTATGCTGTCGTATTTTCCGGTATTTTGTGTACCACAATGGCTTGCATTGAGCTATAAGAAGGAATATTTATCCATAAAAGAATGGGTTGTAAGTTTTACACTGCAATGAAAAAAGTTGCCAAAATTTGCTAAGAGAATGACCGTTTGGTGCTATCGTTTTATTAACCTCCAACTTCCACATTTTGAGATAAATAATATAACATAAAAACAGATAAGGTGTATTTTATTGTTGTCATTAAGGCCAAGGTAGGAAAGGTCCCAATGAAGTGTACACCTTTCTATACCATAACACTGAGAACTTTGGCCCCCAAAACATAAGAGAACTCCACTTGTTCAGCGATGTATGCCGAGGCCAAAATCGCAATCATACGGTTATAATAATGTTATTGTTCTTAACACACAGCGGCAGATATGGAAAAATCTACTAATACTTCCACATTGGAGGGCGCTCTTAACTACCATCTAACAACTTTGACTTTTCTATATCAGTATATATCATATATCACCGAATACTGCCGCCTCGCTCGCTTTAAAGTTTATGCAGAAAAAACAAGCGAAGTAGTGGATTTGGTGGATCCGTTTGTACAAAAAAGTCTTCATATAAGCCGAAACAAAGAGAAAAGGCAGTATAAAACGGGAGAAAGCGTCATTCGCTCCTCAGTACATGCGTACAATTGAGAAAAGAGAGTGCATTTAGTTCCTAAGCCCCATACCGGAAGACTCAAAGTGCATACCTTTGCATTAGTGGAAGCCAGAGCAATTTTCCCAACAAGAAGATTGTTCTTCCTCAAAAATAATCATATGATGTAAACTTTCCCATAAACTAGAAACAGAAAGGTGATATTGAAAAACTGCTGAAATATTTTACAGATGAATTGCACTGAAAAGTGAGAAGAACCAATCATCTTTTGTAGCATGTTGTCTTGTATTCATTTCTCCATAAACTTAAGACAGTTATGTGAACTCGAGACCAACCACCAATTGTAACATTTTCATAATCTTTTTGGTACGATCACAGGAAAGCAACCTGAACACTTAAGGATTATATCGTTAATGATGCACATATTATGTTGTTTAGGTTCTAAGAAACAGTAAGTTATTTGGTTATTATTTAAATGAAGTTCATAACATGACTATTTACTGTAATAACATATTTTTCTGTGTAACATTACCTCCAGGGCAGGTGTATTTACATGATATCACATTTATTGTATTCGAAGTACTGTCAATCATTAATTATAAGTTCTTACTTTCACGTGATTTTAATAAATGCCTTAGAATATATTTGTTGCCTCCTTTACTACTGAAAGAGAAGTCCAGGTGATAAAAATTATCGTAGTACCTACGAATATTTTTCGACCATATTATTAGCCCCACATAGTCCAGAAAATGAATTGTGTTACATGGTAGAAACAAATTTGCTATTAAATTATTAAACAAATGGTGTGGAATGTTTTTTCTTTCTCGTGAATAATTTATCAATCGTGAGTTGTCCTCTTTCAGAAATAAGCAATTCAAACGTTATTTCAGTTAGGCAAAAAGCTGTTCCTTCTCCACTCATTAAGTAATTGAAGACTTCGCGTCCACTGTCAATCTATAAATCAAAATAATCGTCTCGTTGAGCTCTCTAATCCAGTGTGTAGTGCTCAAAAAAATGGTTCAAATGGCTCTGAGCACTATGGGACTCAACTGCTGTGGTCATAAGTCCCCTAGAACTTAGAACTACTTAAACCTAACTAACCTAAGAACAGCACACAACACCCAGCCATCACGAGGCAGAGAAAATCCCTGACCCCGCCGGGAATCGAACCCGGGAACCCGGGCGTGGGAAGCGAGAACGCTACCGCACGACCACGAGATGCGGGCAGTGTGTAGTGCTCTGCTGTACGTTTAGTAGCTTACGCTCCACGTGCGGAATTGTGTATTACGTCGTCTTAGTGACGTCACGCCGGAACGCTGGTGAATCTGACAGAATGACATGGTTCCGCCGCTGCCGCCGTCCACCAACACCACGGCTGCCCCGTCCTCGTCAAACGTCAGTGCGGGGATGAGGAAAGCGTCAACGTCGCTCCAAACCACGGTGTCTAAAATCACTATCTTTTCTAGTTCCTGTACAGACATTTAGACACCTTACTGCAATTGTCCCCAGAAGAGTTCTAATCATCACAAAGGCGAAGAGTGGACACAGCCCTTATTAATGTACACTAATAGTTGTCCAGATACTTTTGATCAGATATTGTACTGTTTTATAACTGAGACATTCAGCTCGGTTCGAGGCAACTGTTTGCTACTAAATAACTGTATGTCTGCTAATATTTTGATGTTTGTCAAGATCATATGTGGCTAGATGATCAACGCTTTAAATGTATTCAGATCTTTCAGCATGCAATGCTTGTATGCCCGCTAGTGACTAATCTCATTGAAACTCCAAACTGATCTGATTGTACACAGTACGAACTATGAATTCTACACATTTTTAATCAAAGATTGGACAACTTCGAACACCAGCGTTATCCTACCAGTATTCAAATGTTATAATGTGAATATTGATTAATTATGCATTGTCAAAATAAAATCTTACCATTATTTTTCTCGACAGACATTCCAGTGACAACTTCGATGAAAGTTTTTCATTCTCGGATTGCTCACGTGTATTTGATGCATTTGTCTTCAGCGCATCAGCACGGCTTTCCCGTATTTCTCACCTTCATTTAGCGTTACATTGTCACGCTTGGTACATGCCTGAAGCACGTGACCCTTGCTATGTTTCTCGCATCCGACGTTCATACGTATCACTCGGTGTTAGGGAACCTTGTGACTTCAGGTACCATGGTAAAGACAGATACCAAAATAAAATTCAAATATCTCGTGCGATGGGACCTGCCACATACTCCCCCTCTAGAAGAATTTATTTATCTTACTGAAGTTTCAGAAGTCTAAATCAGAATTTGAAGAAAATGGTGAAAACTGAGCTTTCTTACATTATGCCTGGCTGATACATTCAGTATAAAATTTTCACAAATTTATGGCAGAAACTACGCAAAAGCAAAGAAGTATTTCACCAGATTACTGCAACTGTCTGTAGAATTGTTATTGATTTTAATCAGTCTCTGTCTGTCATAATTAATTCCACTGTGATTATGTGATCTAAAAATTATCAAAAAGATATCAATGGTGTAGCAAAAAGAATCAGCCGATTTTATAAAATCATAACTATTATGTTATTTGAGATATGTGCGTGAACAACGTACTATGGGAAAGAGCAAACTCTCGACTTTTACATGGTCCCCGCCAGTTAGCAGCAGCGTGCGCCCACTTCAGTTCCAGTAAAAATGGTGTCGGGACAACGGAAAGCGTTTTGTGTTCTACACCTTGTGCAGGGCAGGTCAGTAAAAACTGTTCAGCGTGGCTTTCATACTACGTATGGTGTGGATCCTCCTACAGCACAGAGCATTAGACGATGGCATGAACCGCGCGACCGCTACGGTCGCAGGTTCGAATCCTGCCTCGGTCATGGACGTGTGTGATGTCCTTAGGTTAGTTAGGTTTAAGTAGTTCTAAGTTCTAGGGGACTGATGAACTAAGATGTTAAGTCCCGTAGTGCTCAGAGCCAATTTTTATTAAAAAAAAAATTTTTTTTTTTGGATGGCATGAACGTTTCCGAGAACCAGGTTGTTTGTGTAAAGGCAAATCGCCAGGCCGTCCCGAGTGTCTCGACACAGACGTCGAACGCATCCGCTACAGTTTGACAAGGAGTCTTCAGAAATCCGTTCGCCATGCAGCTCCACAGCTCAACATGACCCCTATGTCCGTCTGGCGAGTGTTGCGTCGACGTTTACACATGAAACCATACAAAATTCAGCTACTGCTAGCTCTTTGTGAAGGTAACACATAACAACGTGTGGAGTTCTGTAATTTCGTTCTTCCAGGCTTAGTATTTAGCGACGAGGCAGCATTCCATTTAAATGGAAAGTTGAACCGTCATAATGCGAGAATATGGAGTACGGAACAACCACATGAAGTTGTACAACATGAGAAGACATCTCCAAAATTTAATATGTTTTGGGCAGTTGACCGGGAAAAGGTGTATGGTCTATTTTTCTTTGCCGAGAACACTGTTACAGGAAGCACATATCTCGATATGCTTGAGAAATTTCTTTTCCCACAGTTGGAGACTGATTCGAACGACTTCATTTACCAACAAGATGGGGCACCGCCCCACTGGCATCTGAAAGTGCGGGTATTTTTAAATCGAAGGATTACTGAACGATGGGTCGGTCACACGGGACCAAATGATTCAGCGTTATATCACTCGTCTCCAAGGTCACCCCTTCTGACTGTATGTGATTATTTATTGTTGGGGGTTTATAAAAGACTGTTTATGTGCCTCCGTTACCAAAAAAAAAAAAAAAAAATGGTTCAAATGGCTCTGCGCACTATGGGACTTAACATCTATGGTCATCAGTCCCCTAGAACTTTAGAACTACTTAAACCTAACTAACCTAAGGACATCACACAACACCCAGCCATCACGAGGCAGAGAAAATCCCTGACCCCGCCGGGAATCGAACCCGGGAACCCGGGCGTGGGAAGCGAGAACGCTACCGCACGACCTCGAGCTGCGGGCCCTCCGTTACCAACAACAATGAATGAACTGAGACATCACATAACAGCAGGTGTGGAAACTGTAACTCAAGACATGCTAGTGTGGGAACAATCTGAATACCGCGCTGACATATGCCATGCGTCTCAAGGGGGGCATATTGAACACCTATAAAAAGGTATGAAAAAAATTTTTTTTGAGTTTCCCGTTCATCAAAAATCAAAATTCATTGTATATGTGTATTAGTTTCAGAAACATAGACGTGCCAAATCGGATGATCCTTTTTGATACACCCTCTATTTTGGTCCGGCTTATATCATCGGCACTCGTTTTTCAGTGGTGCTTGGCATTAGCTTGGTTACTGATTGATACTAGTAATCTTTGTCTTACTCAAAACTCTGATGTAATACATTTGTACTTGCTGGTCTATCATTTTGAGACTTAAAATTAATTCATTGCGTTGCTGTCTGATATTAACCATACAGCTCTATCCTCTTGTCAGAATAGATTAGACGGCGACGTTTAGTAATAATCCAGTCCAGGATTCTTTTCATTTTTGATAGAACAACAGAACAAGATCACATACTAAACGTTTCATATTGGTTACTTTTGAGCCGATACACTTTCATTTTAGAGCCATAGTTCTTCAGTAAACAACACTCTGTAACATATCCGCGTCTCTTGCAGTTCTCGTTTGTGTGTGTCGTTAATATCTGTTGTGCATAATTCTTACATTTTTATCTCCCTTGCCTTCAGTTTCAATTGTTGCTCCACTTTAAAAAATTTATATCCTAATTATGTCCTCTCTTTACACTTGTGTGTCTCCTTCGAAATCAGTGAATAATATAATACTTACCGGTGAATCCTTACCTAGGTTCACACATCCTAGTGCACTTCTTGTACTGACACCAGTTACAGTCTCCCACCAAAATCAGTTCATCGAAATTGTACTACGAGTAGGAACAAATTTCGTGACGTTGACAATGGTTTTTAATTAAGTATTTCGGTATAATGGCACTTTGGTCTGCTCATTAATGATTGATACATCGCGTTCATTGCCCCAGTTACCTTTGTGACAACAGTCTGCTGAGAATACTGGCACACTACTGCAGATGTTGAGTGTTTGTTGTGTTTGTAAAGTAAACGTTTCCATTGATTCACGGTTGGTCAAGTTCGCAATACAGTGGAATGCTCCCTTGTCTCTTCGACCCAAGCTTAAATCCTGACAACGGTAGACCAAACCGAGCGTACACCATCAGACAACGAAAACAAAGAGTACGCAAAATGCAATAACCCTGCTATGTAGAGTTCAGTTCTAGCAATACAGAACTGTCACTTTACAGGAGATGTCAAAAATGACGTCCGCTATGATCATGACAAACTATAGTCTCAAACTATCCTCTTCAGATGACGTCACAAGAAAAAGTCCAGCGTTCTTATCCCGGATGACGAGTGACGTGGCGCAGTAGTTAGTACACTAGACTCGTATTTAAGAGGACGACCCTTCAAGTCCGCGTCCGCCATCGAGATTTAGATTTTCCGCGAATTTTCTAAATCGCTTCAGGCAAATTCTGGGGTAGTTCCTTTGAAAGGCCACGGCTGATTTCATTCCCATCCTCAAAAAAGCTATCAGAGCGTGTATTCCGCCTCTAATGACCGTTTTGTCGATGGGTCGTTAAACTATAATCTTCCTTCCTTCTACTTCATCCATAGTGACCGATCTTGGCCATGGAACAGGACCTGTCTGTCGTTTCCAAAACGGTACTTCAATGTGGTTATCAGCATCGTGAGTAATGCTTTTCGGGTGCTCCGTCATTTTGGAACGAAATAAGAATTTCCAGTGGAAAATTCTTCAGCAGCTCTGGAGCAATATGGTCACGGAAGGTTTGGTAGGCGACTCCGCTCAGTCTGTTGGGAAATGTGTAAGGTACAAATACAAAATCGTTGGCCACGTCCTGTCAATGCTCGTTTGCGTCTCCATTCCATATCTGGTTGTTTCTACTATATTCAGTTTCTTAACCCTTAGACTACCCATTTTTTCGGAAGACATTAATTTATTTTAATTAATACCGTAGTCAGAAGGAACAACTACCATCCCCATCCCGTGACTATAGGGGTTAAAGACCAGGGAAAAAAAGAAAGGAGATTAGTAGTACAAACTACTGTAACCAGCTACATTTACTGATCTTCCCACTATGTGTTTCGGAGGACTACATTTCCGTCATGAGGTGAATTTATTTGAATGTGTAAGACAGAGATGATTGTATATACGACTTTTGTGGGCAACTTACGGCACAGTCTTCCAGAATCAAAGGCTGCTTTTAAAGTCGAGTTTACATTATACAAAGTGTCTACTACGTTTATAGAAAACGTATGTAATTTAAATACTGCTAAAAAAGCAGCCTATGACAACTGGAAGACAGTCTCGCATGTGGCACCAACCATAAATCAAATGGTTCAAATGGCTCTGACCACTATGGGACTTAACATCTGAGGTCATCAGTCCCCTAGAACTTAGAACTACTTAAACGTAACTAACCTAAGGACATCACACACATCCATGCCCGAGGCAGGATTCGAACCTGTGACCGTAGCGGTCGCGCGGAATCATAAATCGAATATACACTCATGTTCAGAAAAAAAACGGAACACCTTGAACGACTAGAGATAGGACATTCATGTTCACAGGACATGTAGATTACTATGTTCAGCAGAAATGACTAACATTTGAACTACGTCGACTCACGGGTTCAAGGTCGACACAGATATTGCGGCACAAGACCACCTACCGGTAACATGTAGCTGCGGCTCTCGTTGTCGCTATAAACCGAAGGTAATGGATCAGTGTGGCTTGAGCAGACGTGCAGGATGCCTCGTAGACGTACGCGCGAACCGTACCGTCAAATCAGTGAGTCTGAAAGAGGGCGCGTTATTGACATCAGAGACTGTGGTGCATCCATCATGGAAATTGCTGCTCGTGTGGGACAAATGGTTTTGGCAGTGCAACGGGTATGAGCAGAATGGTTCCCGGAAATTCTTAGAACACAACGAGATGGGTCAGATCGTATAACCTTGACCCTCCCCCCCTCCCCCCCCCCCCCCCCCGGCTCCCGAGAAGATCGACACCTCATCAGAATGGCATTACAGGACAGATCTTTGTTCTCCTCGTCTCTAGCGCAACAGTGAACGGTGTAACACATCGTACACTATGAAGGGTGATAGTCCATGGTCCTTTATTACGGCATGGGATACATGCGATTCGTCCACTTCTCCACCTACCTTTGACGAATGTGCAGAAACACGCTAGCCGGTAACTGTGTATGGAACGATATCACTGAGGACAGGAATCGCATCAGATAGTGTTTTCGGACGAATCCAGGTTCTGTTTGTTTGAAAGTGATGGCCACATTTTGGTTCACCGCTGATAGGGGGAGCGGCATCACTGTGACTGCATTTGCACAAGGCATACAGCACCAATTCAAGGCTTTATGGTTTGGGGTGCTGTTGGGTACAGCCACAAATGACAGTTGATGCATGTCCAGGGCACTGTGACCAGTGTGACCCACATGAATGTCATCCTGCGACCAGTAGCCATACCCTTTTTGCACAACGCCCCAGACGCCGTTTTTCAGCAAGACAATGCACGACTACATTTTACAGCACGAACACGTGCTTCTTCGTGTCATAGGATGTCAGCCTTTTGCCCTGGCCCGCCAGATTACCAGACTTGTTGCCAATCGAAAATGTGTGGGATATGGTGAAAAGACGGTGCAGCCCTGTGATCCAGTGCCAATCACCACAGATGAACTTTGGGACCAGGTGAACGCAGCATGGATGGCTATTCCACATGACGTCATTCGTGCCTTACAGGCGTCGATGCCGTCACGCATCAACAAGTTATCAGGGCCCATGGCGGACCCTGTGCCTGCTGGGCAATAGGACACATGGTGAACCGAGGTGACTTGAAAGCTAATCATTTCGGCAGAACATATTAATGTACATGTCCTGTGGAAATGAACTTCCTATCTCTAGTCGTTCAAGGCTTTCTGTTTCTTTCTGTAGAAATCATCTACGTCTTATTAATTGAAGTAAAACAATCTGATGATGAAAGTACAATCACTCGAAACGCGTAGAGGGAAGAACAATACATTTGGCTGTTTATATTAGTTTGTATTCCAAGTTAATAGGAAAAGCGTCGTTAGACATCAGTTGGCAAAGGCCATTCGTCGTGGGAAAGTGGATTCAACTGTGTTGCACAAGGCAATGGAAACAAGATAGGAGAGAACACACGCTCCCCGTAACAAGCATTTTCACTAGTATGCACGTATTCCCACTGCAATTTGCTCACAGCGGTAACTAGGTTAGCAAGTTAACTATTATCTTAAGAGCCACTTGAGACCGAAGGCTCTTCATTTCAAAACAATGAGGCAAATAACTTGATAAGCCTCTGGAGTTTGTAGAGAAAATACGCTCTATCTCTGTATATGTCTAATAATGCGGCCTAATTTAAAAGCAGTTTATAGGCAGCTTTATGCAACTCACTGGAGTTATGTAAAACAATTGTTGAAAAATTATGAGCGACCGACTGGAATTTTTATACTGCTGTACGAGTACTCGTCTGAAATTTACGTTGAACTCTGTTACAAGTAAAAGGCGGTCAACTAATCGAAGCATTGTAATGTTTTATACTCATATCCCACACTTAAGTACCATTAAAATATAAAGAAGTAGCCACCTAATTCTCGAAATGGCGTAAGCAGTGGAAACCACAGTGAGAGCAGTACTGTGGTTCAAATGGCTCTGAGCACTATGGGACTCAACTGCTGTGGTCATAAGTCCCCTAGAACTTAGAACTACTTAAACCTAACTAACCTAAGGACAGCACACAACACCCAGCCATCACGAGGCAGAGAAAATCCCTGACCCCGCCGGGAATCGAACCCGGGAACCCGGGCGTGGGAAGCGAGAACGCTACCGCACGACCACGAGATGCGGGCAGCAGTACTGTGCGTTAAAGACAACGTCCCTCTGACTGTCAGTTCATTGTCGAAAGTAAGGATTCTGGCTGAAGGAAGTATCCCAGCATTCTTCTGGAGTGATCGAGACAGCAACAACTGACAGCAGCGCTTAAGCATTTACAAATAATTCCGTTAGTTTCAGCTGAATGTCAATTTAATTTAGATCACTGCCTCCTCAGTAGTAGTGATGATAAAATGTAATCCCGCTTGTAAGTCATTGCCGTCGATTGCTGTTAGTATCACGTGGTTTATATGAACAGTTAGCTTATGTAGCCTTCCTGCCATAATCGAAGACACCTACAAAGGTTATCAAAGACAAGAAAGTTGTTTGCGGGTTCATCTGCGTTCCCCGCGTGTATCAGAATTTCGGGCACAGGGTATAGCTGACTGTCGACTCACAAATGTGAATGGAAACATTCTATTTACTGGAAAATGTTATATTAAGGACTACCTAACTTGCAGGATGAAACAAAGAGAAAAAAAAAATTGCATAACTTTTTACCAGACGAAGACCGTCACGTATTTAACTAAAATTTGCGCTAAGATAGAAGTGGAGTATAAAACATATACACCAGCTTTGGTGAGTAATCCAAATCAAAGTTCTGGGAGGATGGGAGGACAATGCGAGGGAGGGGGAGGGGGGGGAGGCAGGAATGCGACAAAGATTACAGGCGAAAGTGAGCTACGCGAAATACCTTCATCCCATATCCTGCAGCATGTCAATCGATAATGATGATGATGTATGGTTTGTGGGGCGCTCAACTGCGCGGTCATCGGCGCCCGTACAAAGTCCCAATTTTTACATAGTCCACTTTTTTACACAATCGAATCCAACTAGTGTCACGAATAATGATGATGATGATGATGAAATGATGAGGACAACAGAAACACTCAATCCCCAGGCACAGAAAATCCCCAACCCAGCCGGGAATTGAACCCGGGACCCCGTGATCCAGAGGCAGCAACGCTAGCCACTCGACCACGAGCTGCGGACATTTCAATCGAGTAATCTGAAGAGTATATGGGCGTAGTTTGAGATTATAGTACTTCCTTCGCCATATTCTTTTTTCCTCTCTCGGTGTTACACGGCGTTCCACTGTAGAACTGCTCACAGTATAAGTACACATGAATATTCATACTTAACGGTAAACTGCCGCTTAGCTGCCAAGGCTAAGCCATATTTAAATAAGCAACACAACTTGTTCACCGCCAAGGTATCAGTACAGCCACAGAACATGTGACAGTCTCGACACTGCTTCATTGTGCAAAATAAAGTAGTTGCTATATTTCTCACTCAGGAAGTCCATCTTCTAGAATACAGGGAACGTAACGCTGATCTGTGTTTCGCAGTGATCCTGTTTTCTCAATAAATGAGCACTTGCATCCTTAATTACCCTCCTTCTACTGACAAAGTAGACATTATTAATTTTCAGCAGTGAGCAACCAATCTGCGGGGCAAAATAAGTTATAAGCGCAAGGAGGAGTGTGAATCGAGTGTTAGGGCGTTTCATTCGATTTTTAAAAGAAATACGAACCCAAAAGCAGGTCTCCGTTCTTCACATTAGCGTACTAACAGCTGATGTACCAAACTGGAAAACCTGTCGACAGACACGTGAGACCGCCGCTGACTGTGCAACTCAGTAATGTGAACGGCTATAACGAGCATTGTGAAAACTGATACTGTGTTCCAGAATGGATCTTTCGCGCCGCAGTAGTGTGTGCGCTGTTTTGAAACTTCCCGGCAGATTAAAACTGTATACTGACGTGGGACTTGAATCCGAGATCTTGTCGCCTAACGGCAAAGCTCTTGTGGACTTTCTTTATGGCTTCATAAAATGTATTATTTTAAGCAGATAACAATGATTCCACTTGTAACAACAATATAGCAATTCTAAAACAAATGCTGTTGATGGGAGCATTTTTCTTTGTCAATAAACTACAGTCTACGTCAACGTTTCTGAAGCAGATGTGTCTTCCCGTGCCGGCCGCGGTGGTCTAGCGGTTCTAGGCGCGCAGTCCGGAACCCGCGACTGCTACGGTCGCAGGTTCGAATCCTGCCTCGGGCATGGATGTGTGTGATGTCCTTAGGTTAGTTAGGTTTAAGTAGTTCTAAGTTCTAGGGGACTGATGACCACAGATGTTAAGTCCCATAGTGCTCAGAGCCATTTGTCTTCCCGTAATATTCATAAAAAAGGGATTCTTATCTTAGTTGAGATACTAGATTGAAGATCGAAACAAAAATTTCAGGTATTCATTACGGATGCTCTCCACGTTAGCGTATTATTAAAACACTGATACGAAGGGATCTCTAAGCGTGTTAGTTTATTAGTTTATTTTGTTTATTGTATACCTCCAGTAGAACAACTTTTTATCACCACAACCACGCCATTTAGAACAAAAAGTGCTAGGCAGACACGTCACAGATACTCAATTGTATTTATCCTTTTGCAGCAATCATTAGCTCATAGAACTGGTATAGCTGACGAGCTCTCACCTGCTCGTTGCCATCCTCATACAACTGTGCACCAAACTGTTTCAAGATAATTCCTTTGAACTTCAGCTGTTCAGTAATGGAGACGGCATCTTTCAGTTAGCAGCTAAATTTTAGAAAATTTGTCAGGAAAGTAGTTGAAAACTAATAAACATGGTCAAGATGTTTCATCTACCTCTACATCCACGTGATTACTTTGCTATTCACAATAAAGTGCATGGCAGAGGGTTCAAGGAACCGCCTTCAAGCTGTTTCTCTACCGTTCCACTCCCGAACGGCACGCGGGAAAAACGAGCACTTCAATTTTTCTGTGCGAGCCCTGATTTCTCTTATTTTATCGTGGTGATCAGTTCTCCCTATGTAGGAGGGTGCCAACAGAATGTTTTCGCAATCGGAGGAGAAACCTGGTGATTGAAATTTCATGAGAAGATCCCGTCGCAACGAAAAACGCCTTTGTTTTAATGATTGCCACTCCAATTCACGTATCATGTCTGTGACACTATCTCCCCTATTTCGTGATAATACAAAACGAGCTGCCCTTCTTTGTACTTTTTCGATGTCATCCGTCAGTCCCACCTGATGCGGATCCCACACCGCACAGCAATACTCCAGAATAGGGCGGACAAGCGTAGTATAAGCAGTCTCTTTAGTAGACCTGTTGCACCTTCTAATAAGTGTTCTGCCAATGAATCGCAGTCTTTGGTTTGCTCTACCCACAATATTATCTATGTGATTGTTCCAATTTAGGTTATTTGTAATTGTACTCCCTGAGTATTTAGTTGAATTTACAGCCTTCAGATTTGTGTGACTTATCGCGTAATCGAATTTTAGCTGATTTCTTTTAGTACTTATGTGAATAACTTCACACTTTTCCTTATTCAGGGTCAATTGCCACTTTTCGCATCATACGGATATCTTATCTAAATCATTTTGCAAGTCGTTTTGATCATCTGATGACTTTACAAGACGATAAATGACAGCATCATCTGCAAACAATCTAAGATGGCTACTCAGATTGTCTCCTATGTCGTTAATATAGATCAGGAACAACAGAGGGCCTATAACACTTCCTTGGGGAACGCCGGATATTACTTCTGTTTCGCTCGATGACTTCCCGTCTATTACTATGAACTGTGACCTTTCCGACAGGAAATCACGAACACAGTTGCACAACTGAGGCGATACACCGTACGCACGCAGTTTAGTTAGAAGACGCTTGTGAGGAACGGTGTAGAGAGCCTTCTGGAAATCTAAAAATATGGAATCAATTTGACATCCCCTGTCGACAGCACTTATTACTTCATGAGTATAAAGAGCTAGTTGTGTTTCACAAGAACGATATCTTCTGAAACTGTGCTGACTTTCTTCTTCTTCTTTTGCTAGTGGCTCGTCCCGAGGGTTCGCAGCGTCGGCATGGTTAGGAACGGATTTGGCAATGTTAATTTAAGGGGTGGCCGGATGCCCTTCCTGCCGCCACCCTGTAACCCCCCCCCCCCCTCGCGGATGGAATTAGTGTACCACAGCCGTCTGCGTCTAGTGGAATCCATGGAATAGTGCAAACGTGGTCAGATGTCTGCGAGTCGTGTAACTGAGGCGGAACGTGGGAACCAGCCTAGTATTCACCTAGAAGGATGTGGAAAACCGCCTAAAAACCACATCCAGGCTGTCCGGCACACAGACCGACGTCGGTAATCCGCTGGGCGGATTCGATCCGGGGCCGGCGCGCCTACCCGAGTCCAGGAAGCAGCGCATTAGCGCTTTCGGCTAACCTGGCGGGTGAAACCGTGCTGACTATGTGTCAATAAATCGTTTTCTTCGAGGTACTTCATGGAAGCAACGCCCATTTGTGCAAACAGTTCGGCTTCATGTGCAGTACAGCTTCTGTGTCTCTTGAATTCATCTCTGACATAACCATATCCTACAATCTGCAATTCCTCTATCAATCCTTTGAACAACTTGATTATCACTTTGTACAGAAATCGAACGTCACAGCGTGTGTGACCTCCACCTATGAACTACCACATACGAACACATTGATCCGTGGATAGCTTCTCAGCTGTAGCGTCGTCGACAGAGCTATCCATCCACAACTCCCGGCTCGTCTTCATAGCTTCAGCTTTGCTTGTAACTCTCTCCTGCCTTCCAGACTTCGTATCTTGTATTACTTACTGGACTATCTCGCCTGTAAGAAAGCATATTGCGGAGAAATGGCTCAGCCGCAACCAAGAGGATTATTTCCAGAATTATTTTTTCACTCTACAGCAGAGTGCACGCTGTTTTGAAACTTCTGCAGGTCAAAATAGCGTGCAAGATCGGGACTCGAAGCTGGGACGTTACGATTGGCGGGAAATGCTCAGACCGTGTGAACTGTCCAGCTGCGACCCATAAACCGCTCTCGCAGCTGCAGGTCTGTCGAAAAACATCTCTAAAGCCTGAAAAGTAGGAGATAGCTACTGGAGAAACCGACGTTGTCAGCGCGGGTCGTGAACTTTGTCCGGATTGCTCAGTTGGCTCCAAACGCGAACAGAAACGAAATTTAGTAGTTAAAATGACTCTTGCTGTACACTACATATTAACGAAAGAAGTTAAGAGTAAAGAGAACTTCTGGGTCTATCTAGCAACTGAGCACCGCATGCTTATGCAAATCAGAAATTACAACGAAAATTATACTATTTTTTTAATCAAATCATTAACGTCGCAGTGAGGAGACAGCAAATTTGCTTTAATGATTGAGAATGACCATTCCATGTGCAGGAACCTTTTAACAACTACTCTTTTCCTAGAAGAACGATCTTATATACCAACCATATTGACAGCGAGTCGTTGCGATTACTATCTTAACTGAACTATAAAAGTATTCTTTCGGGTGGGGGCATGGGAAAAACGTGCGCGACAGAAACTACTGTGTCTTGCCTTTGCTTTGCTCTCCATCTTTACTCTTGTTTATCAAGAAGAAGAAATTTTTTTGTATTACACTGACACATGATCTCCTTAGTTTCTTAAATCTCTTCAAAATACGAAGAGCAAATTTTATGTTTTACACTGAGGACAGATTTACATTTTCTTTTTACAATATAAAAATCAGGACTATATGTTTTACATCACAATGAAGATTTTTTTGTATATCACTTCATAATTTAGAGAAGAGGCTTATTCTATTAACAGGAGGCAACGGAATAATGTAAACAGTTTAGTAAATTGTAGTTTACAAAGAAGAAATGTACTATTTTCAATAGGTCGGTGCATTTAGAGGATATATTGCTAATTTTGTTTTCACATGGCTGTTGAAGCCCACGTCGATGAAGGCGAATGTTGATGAGCGGAAGGAAGCCGTAAAAAGCATGTCAGTAGGAGCATCGGCCGCAAAAGTCAGTGTATAGGGTTCGAGTTCCAGTCCGCCACACAGATTTTATTTAACGCTGTACATGTAATTTAAAAATACGGAAGTAAAAAAAATGAATCTTATCAAGGTGTGTGCCGAGTTACAGTAATCGGTTTTCTTAAGTGACGCAGCAGGATAGCTGTCACTAGTCTTCTGCCAAATATTCCTCGTGTATAAGCACTGCAGCTTTAGATTCTTTGTCGGCCGGGAAGACGGTGATGGAACGAATGCCTTTGAATGAATGGATCGCGCACGATTTGGTAGTTCTTAATTTACAAGAATTATACTGTGATTTGAGAATCAGGGGTAAAGAACGCTCTAAAGGTGGCTGAGGGCTTTTTCTGAGATTTCAGTGCTGAGATGTCAGTGCTGGACATTATGTTGGAGTGAATGAATGTTGGGTATGGATGGCAAAATAATAATTAGAAGAGAGTCTCCTCGGCAAAGAGATAAAGTCCTTCTAAAGAAAAGTTGATGATTAAGCAGGCAATAGGGGTGCAAGTAAGACACATGGCCAACGTTGATACCTGGCTGGTGGAAATGTTGAGAACTCTATTGCGACTGGTAAGGAGCCTCTTGCCTCTGTGGTTATATTATATAGAATGTCGTGCATGTAAAAATGTGGGGCTCTACGACAAACGAAGATGATCGCCGTTAGAGATTTACCCCATGAAAATATGCAGTTTGTCGACAGGTGTTCTCCCAATAATGGTGCCAGAAGTACCCTCCGATACACACCGTTACCGAGCGAGGGGGCACAGTGGCTAGCACACTGGACTCGCATTCGGGAGGACGACGGTTCAATCCTGCGTTCGGCCATCCTGATTTAGGTTTTCCGTGATTTCCCTAAATCGCTCCAGGCAAATGCCGGGATGGTTCCTTTGAAAGGGCACGGTCGACTTCAAAAATGGCTCTGAGCACTATGGGACTTAACATCTGAGGTCATCAGTCCCCTAGAACTTAGAACTACTTAAACCTAACTAACCTAAGGACATCACACACATCCATGCCCGAGGCAGGATTCGAACCTCCGACCGTAGCAGTCCCGCGGTTCTGGACTGCAGCGCCTAGAACCACACGGCCACCGCGGCCGGCCGGTCGACTTCCTTCCCCATCCTTCCCTAATCCAATGAGACCAATGACGTGGCTGTCTGGTCTCCTCCCCCAGACAACCCAACCCAACACACCATAAGTCGGCTTGCGGTGTGTAGATGTAGATGTAGCTTATTCCCCGCTCCTCCTAATTACAAATCGACTATCTGAACCACTGAGGCACATTGCTCGCTTCATTGCTTCACGTAACTTACTTGGCAACTGGGAAATACACAAAATTTCTGTCGTGACGTGGAGATAATGGCTTCCTGAATAAAGCATTATATGGCGTTGAAAAATGTTGTCCGCTACGTCGTTTCATTGTTGTCGAAAGTGGTTTACCTACTGATAGTCGCATCTGATAATCCAGGAGAAATTTCATATCTCCAAAGGCGCCGATCGATCCTACTCCTCCGTAAAAGCGAGCTTTTGTACGCGAAATAAGCCAAGAGCTTCTTAAAGTTTTATTTGATTGGCGGTTTGTAGGGAAATATCTGAGGTAGTACGAACAGTTCGAGACTGAAAGGTTCATATATAAAAAAAAAGTCCACTTTGCAAGCGTTATGGTCGTTCAGCCGTTTAAACACAAATGACTTAATGCTGCAGATAAACATTCAGAATCAGTCGCAGGAGTTTAAATTAATTTTCAGCAGTTTCACCCTCAATTTAATTGTACTTCATTGACCTCTCAAAGCGAATACGGATAGTTTTATGAAAATGACTTGGCGTTCTCCATGGTGAGCAACGCGCATGTTGCACTCGACCAATACATCTCTTGTATTTGAGTGTACTCAACACGCATAGTTTTTCAGGTAGTTCTACACATCAAGATGCTGCAGCCGACGTGCCCTGAAAACTTATCACCAACGATTATGTCGTCGTCCAGAGAATACTAGGTTGAAATGCAACATCATTTCAAGAGTTTTGTGGAAGCCTACGTACGAATGCTTGTCAGACCAACGGAAATGCCCTTTTTACGCTTCCCAGCATTTTTGTAATTTGTTAAAAATAATCTTAAGTGGGCTGCGGCCGTTACTTCGTGAAGAAAGTCAGCTTGCAGCGCACTAGACAGCATGCTCGTCCGTATAATTTGCAATAGAGGGTAGAAAAAATGAGAGGCATCTAGGACGTTCAACCAGGGATAAATTATAAGTAGGAAGGTTAGAGTTAAGCGCTTGGTAGACAACGAGTCGATTAGACACTCAGTGCTAACTCAGTTGTAGGCAGATGGTGCAAATAATCAGCCCTGATAATAACAATTTCAGGTATGTCGAACTCAAGAAGGATTTTGGTGCAAAATTTTAGGATAATCTGTATAAAATGCCACAAAACTGCGAGGGATTTACCAACATTTCCCTGTGTTCTACTGTGGTAATGAGCGCAACGCGCGGAATGAAATAACTGACTTTGAGATGCAGTTCCTGGCAGTTACCATAGGAAGCAATCGAAAAAAGTAGGTGACATTTATAGAGGGGGAAAAAACCAGACTGCCTATGACAATTTACGACTATAATTCCCTATCTGCACTGACGAGTGCATAGCACAGGACACGTACTACTGCAGTAATACTGTAAAAATCATCCACTAAGCACGGGTGCTTGTTTTTATAGCGATGTAGAGCACAGGTTCGGTGCCTGTTACGAACGTACAGGAATGGGAGGCGAAAACTAAACACTGCTGGCATACGTCTATAACGGAACAACGTACAAGTTGCAGTGACTGAAAAATTATGTCTCATCACCGTTTGAAATACTATGGAACAAATAACATTTTCGAAACGAAACAGGCATGCACAGGTCTTTCATACAGATCAATCAAACGCCACTGTAGATATTTAAGGGAATGAAAAGATGAAATACACTTGGCTTAAACAACTAAATAAAAAGGATTAAAATATTTACCAAAGATAGACGTATAGACGTGGATATTTTTCCTACTGAGATAATGAATTAATCATAAATGTGGATGATCGTTCCCCATACTGACTACGTTCGTCTGACTGCAGGTTTTAGAGCGCCATGTGGCTATAACTAGTTCATACTGTGCAACGAACGAATCCGTTTATTTCATTTCATTCGACAGGGATTCTACAGAAAATCTAAATCAAGTGGCCGGAGCGAGAGTTTCATCTGCGAATCTGGCAATGACAGTTCGTGGAAGGCAACATTTATCTGCTGACGTCTGGTTCATTTGCACCCCAACACCAAATATTCGCAGTATGGCAGATTGCGTACGTTTCAACTGTATTTATTTCGTGATGTCTGTGAATGCCAGAAAGCAATGTGTAGTTTCAGATTCCAGCGAGTTCGTAGTTAATTTAACGCAGTATCCAGTCCTAGAGAGAAATGTGCGTTCCAAAAACGATTCGTAGATCGCTGTTTACAGCTGCAAATTCGGCGCCCAATTCACTGAAACGCCAGACACAGCGCCGGTGTCATGGTTCTCAACACTGCCGACAGAGCGCTCTGTGAGTACCTCAGCTGGGAGCTGCATACGGTGCGATCCCGACGGGTAGGTAACTGTTTTCAGTGCCTTTCAGAAACTATTTTCTCATAAGAGGAAAACTAGGAATAGTTGCAAGTCAACCTAGATATTTGTCGTATGTGTCCAGCAGAACTTAATAGTTTTTAAAACCAGGTTGATGTCACACTCTCTACTCTGACAGGAAGTCTGACCTTACGATTCGCCAAATTTTTGATAAGCTTTGGCATACTAGTTGGTCACTCGAAAGGATTTATATCATTAAGGTTCCGTTTTAGAGAGAGTCGACGTCGAAGTTCATCCGTTTCAGATCAGGTGCACTCTACATAAAATAAATATTTCTGTAAACAAGGAAAAATAAATGCGTAAGATCTTAGATTTGTTAGATTTCCGTTCCGGTTTCCATGATTCCCTAATAGTTACCAGACCCTTCACTTAAAACAGAATGTTTTATACGTGCAACATGTTTCACATAAACTATCTGGAAGTTATGTTCAGATATTTATCACTCTGTAACATATTGACGACACACACATTTTCATTTCTAAGAACGCTAACGGAAAAAAAAACGTGTTATTGTCTTTTCAACCTAAAATCCAGTCTAATTTTTTAAAGAACTTACCCTCGTCTGCTTAAGGCGATCTAATTACAAAGTGCGTCTAAATAGACTGGTGAACAGTAATATAGACCAAAGAAAATGAAAACACAAAAGAAGGGCCTTTATTCACTCTTGAAGTGATTACTTGTCACAAAACATTCTTTGCAACGTTAATGAAGCTGCGCCGGCCGGAGTGGCCGAGCGGTTGTAGGCGCTTCAGTCCGGAACGGCGCGACCGCTACGGTCGCAGGTTCGAATCCTGCCTTGGGCATGGATGTGTGTGATGTCCTTAGGTTAGTTAGGTTTAAGTAGTTCTAAGTTCTAGGGGACTAATGACCTCAGAAGTTAAGTCCCATAGTGCTCAGAGCCATTTTTGAACTGATTGCCGTTTACGTTTCGGGTCGATTTGGCAGCATTTGGGAAATACAGTCTACAGAAAAAAATGGTTCAAATGGCTCTGAGCTCTATGGGACTTAACTTCTGAGGGCATCAGTCCCATAGAACTTAGAACTACTTAAACCTAACTAACCTAGGGACAGCACAAACATCCATGCCCCAGGCAGGATTCGAACATGCGACCGTAGCGGTCGCGCGGTTCCAGACCGTAGCGCCTAGAACCGCTCGGCCACCATGGCCGGCAGTCTACAGAAAAGACGACACTCAGTCACACTGCTCGTCACTCAATTTACATACGTCATATCGGAAACAAATCCTTTGCTTAGCCAAACTTTTGTGTGATAAAACTGTCGCAGCTAATTCCAGATTCCTTCGGTTTCAGTAACAGAGACAGTCAAAAATTCTACGCCGTTGTTTGACGTTGTGAACTGTTCGTAGATTGCTTCGAGTGAGTTGAGCGATTTTGATGAAACTTGCCGCAGAGTAAATACAGTTCAAGGCCGTAAAACAACTTAGCAATAGTAGTCCTCAATAGAGCGAACAGCGTCGCTTCATCTGTATGGAGTTATCATTCATGGAGTAGCAAAGAACAAGATTTTCCGTATAAAATCGCAAGAGAAAGTAGTGATATGGCGGATGTATGCGCGAAACCTTTTGGAATATTTCAACTGGAAGGGCAGTGTTCTAGAAGGGAATGATATACTCCTTGTCCTTAATATTTGGCTAGCCTTAGTGGTGGTGGTGGTGGTGGTGGTGGTGAGGGGAAGTTCCTATGGGACCAAACTGCTGAGGTCATCGGTCCCTAGGTTTACACACTACTTAATCTAACTTAAATTACCGTACGCTAAGGACAACACACACATCCATGCCCGAGGGAGGATTCGAACCTTCGACGGGGAGAGCCGCGCCAACCGTGGCAAGGCGCCTGAGACCGCGCGTCTATCCACCCTCGGCTAGCCTTAGCGCCACTGTGCGGAGATGGGACTGCACAGCGTTTCTTATTCCGAGTGCTACAAATATGTTGTCTTATTTCTTCAAGGTATATGCTAACATACAGGATGCATCATAATTAATAAGAGAAACGACAGGAGTGAAAATATGTTATAACTAGCCCATTCCCTGCGGCGGCGTCCGCGTATGCGTTTGACATATATATTGAACATATCTCCCCCTTCCCCACCCCCTCTCTGTGTACATCTGTCTGTCCACCACATCGTCCTAAATCTGTCTGTATATTTGTACGAGTTTCTTTTCATGGACGAGGACGACTTCACAAAGTGAGTTACACATTATTATTGCAGGCCAAGTAACCATTATTGAATGCTGCAGTACACTTCAGAGTGATGCAGATACATGACACTGTTTTTCAATATAGTCACCAAATCTCCCAACAACGGTCGGAACGTTCTGATGATGACTATTTTGGTTTGTGGGGCGCCCTTACAAATGCCCAATCTATTCACTTTCCAGTTTCGCCATTTCCTGAATGATGATGAAACGAAGCGGACAACACCCGGCCAGGAATCGAACCACAGATCCCGTGACCAGACCACGAGCTGCGAACTTCAGGACGTTCTACCAATCGCTCAATTGCCCGAAGACAGAAATCCGCTCCTCGGTCGCGGAGCCATTCGAGAACCGCTGTGTGAACGCCCTCGTTGCTGCAAAATCACTTTCCCCAACAGTTTTTGTCAGCTTGCCGTGAAGGTGGAAATCGCATGGCGCAAGATCTCGACTTCCCGATCGGTATCACCCACGTCTTTGCGGCCAGGGTCAAACTGCTAGCACTATTTCATTACTGCTCGATACGACGTTGAATTTGGTCCACATACCGCAAGAATTTCACAGTGAATCTGTGTGATGTTTAGACATTTTTCTCACAAGAATCGTGCTGCCTCGTGCGCTTCAGCTTTGGAGTGCGTCTCCAGTTGCCGTACAATTTCAGTCACACACTGTGATGCACTTGCTATACATACCGCAGCAGAACTGTGCCTGCAGGAAATCCGGAACGTGTGCTCCCTTCCGAAAATAAGCCACTCTTGCTACGCAACGATCTTAGCGTGGGACGGCATATATATATATATATATATATATATATATATATATATATATATATATATATATATATGTGTGTGTGTGTGTGTGTGTGAAATCTTATGGGACTTAACTGCTAAGGTCATCAGTCCCTAAGCTTACACACTACACAAGCTAAATTATCCTAAGGACAAACACACACACCCATGCCCGAGGGAGGACTCGAACCTCCGCCGGGACCAACCGCACAGTCCAGGACTGCAGCGCCTTAGACCGCTCGGGACGACATATGTAACTCTCTTTCTGAAGTCCCACGTCAGTTTTCGCTATTACATGTGATACACTCTGCAAGTTTCGATCTGTATGTGTGTGTTTTTGTGCAAATTTTCTTTTGTTCCTCAACTTACGACGCAGTGGAGAGATGGCTCAAATTGCTCTAAGCACTATGGGACTTACCATCTGAGGTCATCAGTCCCCTAAGACTTAGAACTACTTAAACCTAACTAACCTAAGGACATCACACACATCCATGCCAGAGGCAGGACTCGAAGCTGCGACTGCAGCAGCAGCGCGGTTCCGGACTGTAGCGCCTAGAACCGCTTCGCCACAGCGGCCAGTTAGTGGAGAGATGACCATAACATCTATATCCTGCATGTTTATTCTTTTGATGTCTGAACAAACTCAGCAAAAGTAATGACAGTGTATGTAAAAAAGTAGACAAAAGTTTTTCAACACTGATTCAAGGCAATACTGTCTTGTTTTCAATCATTCGTTGTGAGAGTCTTGAATTGCGGAACTGGCTACCGCGACGTGGAGAGGGGTTGGCCTTTTCCTCGCAGACTTGGATGACAAAGTGGGCAGCACGGCCGGCAGTATTTCGCGTTGCATTAACACTGTGTCGGCGCCGCTGTAAGATATGCCGCGGACAGAGCCAATTCTCTGCGTGCATCGTGGGCCATAGCTCCTGCGCTCCCGCCGCGAATACAAACCGTCGGCGCACATACGTGAGGCGCTTCGCATATTCAATACACTCTGCCTCTGACACTCCTGTCTATAACCTGTGGGAATATCTGGTTCTCCACCTTTCGAACAATATATTCGAGAAAGAGACTGCTTTTCCTTTTATTACGTCTTTCCGTTATTGGTGTTCCACCGGACCAGGTAGAAGCCACCAACCGTAACGCAACGTAGGAGGTATGTGGGACACATTAAAAGTAACGCATATGGCTTATGTCTACGAAGTTTCTTAATCCATGGGCAAAATCTTCTCGGTTAAAAATCCATGTCAGTTCTAATAAAGATCCCGACCACTTTGGTAATTTTATTGCTACCGTGGGGAAGTAAATAACTGTTGGAAGTCTTAGAGTTTAAATACACTTTCAGGGTTATTACAATTATTTTAAACTATTTCAGAAACGGGCAGCAGAACTTACTAGTCATAATGAGAAGTCAAATAGCTTTGGTTTGTCGTAGGAATTCCCCCCTTATTCCACCGCAGGGCAATAGTTTCTAGTAAAGGGGACTGTAACGCCGGAAATGCATATCCCCCTATCTCAAATATCTAATTACCGTTAGTTAATTGTTAACGTAAAGGCCGCACATTTACTTTCTTTATTAACTTTACCCCTTTTCAAAATTAATTTCCACCAGTTTCATTTGCATTTTTCCTTTCATTTAGATGTAACCCTTTCTTCCCTCTTTACCGACAGATTAGCTTCGGTGACGATTGCTTTTCCCAAATTTCCATTAGGTACACGCGGTTTAATTTTTCACTGTCATTAAGGTCGATAAGTGAGGGGGAGCTTACAGGACGACAGACATTACGAAAGAAAATACTGCATTTGAACTTCTAGCTAGTACAGCAGCAACTACGAACGAATACTGAAAAGTACTGCCTCCGAATTTTTATGTTCAAACTTTTAAAGCTTTTTAATAAAACACGTGTTATTAACATTTTACATCTTTATTCTTATGTCTACATATTTATTTCTCAACATAGTCACTCTGCCGACGAACACGTCTCTCCCAGCGAGAGACCAATTTGTTGATACCGTCACTGTAGAATGTTTCACGTCGTTGACGGGGCTACAACCACACCTTTGCTAGCACCACTTCATCACTATCAAAAAATGGTTCTGAGCACTATCGGACTTAACATCTGAGGTCATCAGTCCTCTAGACTTAGAACTACTTAAGCCCAACTAACCTAAGAACATCACACACATCCATGCCCGAGACAGGATTCGAACCTGCGACCGTAGCAGCAGCGCGGTTCCGGACTGAAGCGCCTAGAACTGCTTGGCCACAGGGGCCGGCTCATCACTGTCAAAGTGAAGTCCTCGAAGTGTTCTTTAACATTTGGAAATTGATGAAAATCGATTGGGGCATTCTGAAATTCCTTCACCAAAGAAGACGAAGTAAATATTCCAGAATTAGAATCAAGAATAGCTGACAACATGAGTAACTTACAAGTGCCCGCCCTGTTAGCCGTGCGGTGTAACGCTCTGCTTTCCGGACGGGAAATCGTGCCGGTCCCCGGCACGAATCCGGCTCTGAGCACTATGGGACTCAACTGCTGAGGTCATTAGTCCCCTAGAACTTAGAACTAGTTAAACCTAACTAACCTAAGGACATCACAAACATCCATGCCCGAGGCAGGATTCGAACCTGCGACCGTAGCGGTCTTGCGGTTCCAGACTGCAGCGCCTTTAACCGCACGGCCACTTCGGCCGGCGGCACGAATCCGCCCGGCGGATTAGTGTCGAGGCCCGATGTGCCGGCCAGTCTGTGGATGGTTTTTAAGGCGGTTTTCCATCTGCCACTGCGAATGCGTGCTGGTTCCCCTTATTCCGCCTCAGTTACACAATGTCGGCGATTGGAGCGCAAACAGTTTCTCCACGTACGTGTGCACCATAATGACTCTACCACGCAAACATTGGGGTTACACTCGTCTGGGGTGGACATCATTAAAAGAAAGGCGTTTTCCGTTGTGACGGAACCTTCTCACGAAATTCCAATCACCAACTTTCTTCTCAGAATACGAAAATATTTTATTGACGCGGATCTACATAGGAAGAAACGATTATGTTAATAAAATAAGGGAAATCAGGATATTTAGATGTTCGTTTTATCCACGCGCTATTCGGGAGTGAACTAATAGGTAATTGTTGTAATGGTCGTTCGATGAACCCTCTGCCGGGCACTTGAGTGTGGTTTCCAGAGTATCGATGTAGATATAGATGGGGCAAACTCGGGACTGAATGGAGGATGATCGACGACAGTGAAGCAAAGCCGTTGGATTGTTGCAGATGTGGCAGCGCCCATGTGTAGCCTGTCATTGTCATTCTGGAGGAGAGGGCGCTCAATGTGTGGACGAAATCTTCGAATTCGAAACTCGATTACGCTGTTTCTAACGCACAGGCATAGTTACGTTACATACATCCATCTTACACGCTACAGTTCGTAACCCTCTAGCGGCAGAGGACCGCAAATATGTAGACGTGTAGAATAGAAATTTAGAATGTTAATAACGTTTGTTTTATTTAAAAATATCTAAGGGTTTTCACACAAAAAATCGGAGCATTACTTTCCAGCAGGCCCCAGTACATTACGAATGATTTTTTCAGTTTGTAAGAAATCAAACGTGAAATGAAAATACGATTAGGAGGAGCAACTTGTGATCACCGACTGGCAGTGTCACAGGTGGCCCAGAAAATACCATGTGGAAATCGTCTACGTTTTTTTAAATTTAAACAAATAGCCTAATTCTCCAAAACGCGTAGTGGAAAGATTAATAAAAATAACTGGTTAAAAAATGTGTATGTACTTCGACTGACATTGGTAACAGCTATGGTAATATCAAAACCTACAACATTCGTTTTCAACGTATGTCCGTACACTGTACTTGCTCCCCGTCTCCTCTCAGCAGGCAACCTCGATCTCCGTTAGAACTGTTAGAGCAGATATCGTACTTTGAAGCTTCTTTTATCGCGAAGAACATTTGAAAAGTCGTCTGAACTTAGACAGAAATTGAACAAAACACCTGATAATACTAAATGAAAGTGGCGGAAATCATTAGAAGCTTGGGGTCTTTATCACAGTTTACACTGTTTAGTAAGCGAGGGGAACTCGTTAACGAACACAATACACTTCACCATCTTTGATATAGGTATGTTCGAATGGCTCAGTGTTTAAAACAAAATTTTGGTTCAGCTTTCTCTACACTACACAGGGAGTTCAGATATAAACTTCAGTGTATAACTATAGTACGCATGAACATCTTTACGATATAACGGTTATTGGAATATGATCTACAAAAGAACTAGGTGCTCAACTTACTAACTTAGGCGGCCATATAAGGAAGATTTCATTTTCCCATCTACTGAGTGTGTAATGCCCCGTGAATATAGGAGGCACGACACAAAAAATTAAATTGATTAAGTTGACCTACTGCTACGGGTTATCATATGAGGCGGTCGTGACCTAGGTCTCGCCAAACTGAACCACGCGTTTTGCATTTTTCAGGAACAGATGAAGTCGTTATAGGTGGAGTACTAACTCAGATTGAAGATTGCAATCGATAGTGTCCTTTTAAAAGGAATCATCCCGGCATTTGCCTTATGTGAATTAAGGAAACCTAAATATGGGTGGCCAGACCGTGATCTGAATCACCGCCCTCCCAAATGCGAATCCAGTGGATGGCAGAAATGCATTGAATTATGTAGTGACTTTTAAATCGGCAGAAAACACTCCATTCTGAAACGCAAACAAACGTTGGTTGCGAAGAGATTCAGTTTCCAAACTTAGTGTCCCAGATTCGTCAGGAAATATGTGGTGACAGTAGCGCAACTTTCAACAGCGAAACCATATTAAAAAAAAGAAAAGTCTCGAATGTGAAAAGAGTCCTATCAGGGAAAGCTTCCAGCAGACGTAGTAACAACTGCTTCATTGAACCAGTGGATTTATATTAAAAGTCGGAAATAGTAATGTATAACACAGACCCAATAAGCATAGAGCCATGAGGAATGCCTATAATTGAACTAACATTAGAAATAGATTAGGAATTTGTTTTCTGCAGCTAATCCCGATTTTAGTGTATGCAAATAAGCATCCGCTCATTCGGGGTTTCGCATATCTTTTTCTAGAAAATCTGTTTTTTAAGTATCTAGTCTTCAATCAAGTCTAAACACACATAGGGCAGAACAAACCGTACTCTGATACTCAACTTTTATTTTTGGTATTATTTAATGTTCTGCAGTTATGAACTGTTATGATTGTAACTAAAAGTGGCTGTATCATCACGTACATCATCTCACTGTATTTCTTATGCGCAAATTTGTTTCCTGGAGTTTTTTTTTTTTTTTTTTTTTTTTTTGGAGGGGGGATGCAAATATTGGGTATTCGGCCATCCAGGATCCAGCAATTATTATTTTTCTGTGGTTGGATACCATTCCTGTTGCCACATCATAATATACCCTAACATGGGGGATGAAATCCATTAGTATATCCAGCTGCGTATCGTGTGAACTATGTTCCGCACATTTTTGTTTTTACTTGTAACTGCGTTGTATTCTGAAGCAGATATTGGGAAGTAACCCTTTGCCTAGTCAAATCTGGGGACCAGTCCAGTATTATAATAACTATTACCTCATCTGGCATTACCTAACTTTTATCAACAATTTATTATTCCATCAACCAGTTTCAAGCGTCTTCAGGTCAAATATCAGATAGTAGCAATTCGCCGAAACTTTGTTTTGTAGACGGCGCACATGTAGTCGCTGGGATTGTGCTTCTGGTGATAATAATTGACTTAGGATGATTGCTGCCAGAAGTATGCACAGACATATTAAATTCAGCTATTACTGTGGTAACTCAAATATCTTAATACCCGTGAGGATGAGAGAAGTACATAACAATAGTTTCAGTTTTCACCAGCGTGTAAAAAAAAATACATAAAATAAAAATAAAACACCGTTTAGATGCTTCAAGCGTTACTCGCTGTATGCGAACATTCGCATTAAGCACTAAGAGTATCGATTTTGCAAACGAATCACTTCGCCACGTCACAATATTTGACATGTCGAAATATTGCCTGTGGACAATTAATTACATATAAATAAAACATTATCTAACATATGTAATGGTAAAGAAACTGTACAATGCCCTAACATTAAATAAGATTGTTTCTAGTGCATAGATGTAATTGTTCTGACAATACGTGTATAAACAAGATATTAAGTACATTGTTTACCTTTGACGTGTATACACTGAGATGACACAAAGTCATGGGATAGCAATATGCACATATACAGATAGCGGTAGTATCGCGTACACTAGGTATAAAAGGGCAGTGCATTGACGAAGCTGTCATTTGTACTCAGGTTATTCATGTTAACAGCTTCCCGACATGATTATGACTGCATCATTATGGCCGCACAACGGGAATTAACAGACTTCGAACGCGGAATGGTAGTTGAAGTTATACGCACGGGACATGCCATTTCAGAAATCGTTAGGGAGTTTAGTATTCCGAGATCCACAGTGTCAAGAGTGTGCCGAGAATATCACATTTCAGGCATTACCTCTCATCACGGACAACGCAGTAATCGATGGCCTTCAATTGACGGTCGAGCCCAGCGGCGTTTGCGTAGAGTTGTCAGTGCTAACAGACAAGCAACACTGCGTGAAGTAACCGCAGAACTCAGTGTGTGACGTACGGCGAACGTATCCGTTTGGACAGTGCGGCGAAATGTGGCGTTACTGGGCTATGGCAGCAGACGACCGACGCGAGAGCCTTTGCTAACAGCACAACATAGCCTGTAGCGCCTGTGCTGGCCTCGTAACCATGTTACCTAGCCACAGTTGTTCGCAACTGGTTTGAAGAACATTCTGGACAATTCGAGCGAATGATTTGGCCACCCGGATTGCCCGACATGAATGCCATCGAACAGGTATGGGACATAATCGAGAGGTCATTTCGAGCCCAAAGTCCTACACCGGCAATACTTCCCAGTTAAGAACGACTATAGAGGCAGCGTGCCTCAATATTTCTGTAGGCTTGTTGAGTCCATGCCACGTCAAGCTGCTGCATTATGCTGGACAAAAGGAGGTCCGACATGATATTAGGAGGTACCCCACGACTTTTGTGAGCTCAGTGTATGTTTACACAGTGCTGTGCTTTTGTATTCCTCTTACGTGAACTGTGTTGTGGTTACCCGTTTACAATGATGTGAAACAAAATACGTAAGCTGATACTGCATTAAACAGTGGGGATTGTTCAACATACTATTTTCGTTTGTTCATCCATGCAAATGATTACTGTTTTATGTATAAGATGTTTCAGTTTTGCAGACTTACGAATGAAGCGACACTGGAAGCTTGACGATGGGTCCTCAGAACCTGAAATATCACAGAACATAAGTAAATAAAGGTGTTTCTTGCTAAGATGATTTTTATGCTCACATACCTTCGTCTGTGATAGTTAACGACAATGTGCATGGATCAGTTAAGTAATTCAAAAACGATTTCACACAAAACATAGTTGTAACAGTCAGTGTTAGCATCAGAAAGAGCAAACTGCCGCAGAACGAAAATAAAATTAATTGTTGAAACACGGATACGTGAGAGCCTACTACTAGTGGAACCTGCTATTGCGGGCTAAACGCTGGAGAAAGGTAGGCGCATCGGGTTGGGTAAGCAGCGTGGTTCGCTCACGATCTGAAGTAATGTAAAAACCGCCATATAATGAAGAGACTGCAGGCACTAGACAGCTATGGCAGGACCAGTCGCGCCAGGTTCATGCTTCAGACAGAATTCGCTTCTATTTACATCACACTTCCAGTGTTCAACAACTCTGACAATAGACGATAATAAAAAAAAAACTAGTGCGGTAATTACGGCCTGAAACGTACAGCATTCGGGTATCACAATCCACTAGTCGAACAGTTGCAATGAAAACTGTCAACACATTAGTTAGTTGGTTATAAATGAAATAATTAACCAAGTCACGGTAAATTACCATCGTTCTTTCGTACAGAAGACGTAGGAGAGTGGAAAGCATTACTTTATATGTTTCTACCTGAAGGATGAACGCCGTGAGTTACCGTATTAGTTTCCCATTCATACCATTATTTACAGAGCACTCTCTCCACATCACTGGAGAAACATACGTAAATCATTTGACGGACAGGGTGAGCGAAAACCTGCGGATGTTTGCTGCTGACGCTGCGGTGTACGGGAAGGAGGTGTCGCTGAGTGGCTGCAGGTGTTGTGAATAAAAACAAGAAAAAGGTCTAGTAAACATGGACTCTAAAATGCGTACCTTAAGAACTATGAGCATTTGTTCATCTTCGCTACTGTGAAATACTACTCTTCTAATGAACAAGTGCTCAAAGCTCTTAATGCATGTATTTTAGAGCCCATGTTTACCAGACAATTTTTTCTTGTTTTGGTTCACATTATGTGCACCTAAAACATGGAAAGCAAAGAGCTTGTAGTGGAAGAGGTTTGTTTCTGAGAACTGAAGACGTATAAGTGATCATAGATCTTACGATATGCATTTTAGAGCCCATGTTTACAAGATTTTTTTGTTTCGAGTGATTGTTCCTGTCACATCCATGATTATCGACCATTTCTTCTGGGATACCCTGCATTTGTGACTGGATCAGAAGAGGAAATGGTTGGTAGTGGTGCAAGGTATCCTCTGCAATGCACCATACGGTGACTTGAGGGGTATGTATGTAGGTGTAGATGTAGGATGTGCGGAGAATTCAGGAACATCCTGTATATACGAGGAGTGTCCAGTCAGTAATGCAACACATTTTTTCTTAGCCAATTTCGGTTGAAAAATTTGTTGTGGGACATCGTGAAATATTCCTGCTTCAGCCCCTACAGTTTCATGAATTTCCGACAGATGGTGGCACTATACGTAGCATTCGTCTGTAACGGAGATGCGTTTCAAACTGAGAGCTGTCATTCAGTCTCTTTAGGCGCAAAACCAGACCATAGCAGATGTTAACAAGCGCTTGCAGAAATTCTACGGAGACCTGGTAGTGAAGAAGAGCACGGTGAATCGTTGGACGAGGCGTCTGTAATCATCGTGACAACGTTGTGCCGGCCGGACGCACACAGCTGTGTTTCCTGCAATATTGGGACGTGCGGTCACTATCATTCGAGGTGACTGACGAATCACAAACAAACACCTCGCTGCTCAAATGGTTCAAATGGCTCTAAGCACTATGGGGCTTAACATCTGAGGTCATCAGTCCCCTAGACTTAGAACTACTTAAACCTAACTAACTAAGGACATCCCACAGATCCATGCCTGAGGCAGGATTTGAACCTGCGACCGTAGCAGCTGCGCGGTTCCGGACTGAAGCGCCTAGAACCGCTCGGCCACAAAAGCCAGCTTCATTGCACAAATGGACGTCTCTGTTGGTAGTGCTGACACTCACGCCCATTATTTAGTGTGTGTGTGTGTGTGTGTGTGTGTGTGTGTGTGTGTGTGTTTGTGTGTGTGTGTGTATTAAACCGGGGATCTAGAAATGACGGAGAGGCTGCCCCCCCCCCCCCCCCCGCCGTAGCCCACAGTGGTTCACAACCTCGAATCACGCTACAGCAGTCCACCCACCTCACCACCGTCCCACACCGAACCCAGGGTTATTGTGTTGTTTGGCCACCAGTGGACCCCCCTACCCCAGAAACGTCTCATACCAGACGAATGTAAACCCAATGTTTGCGTGGTAGAGTAATTATGGTGTACACGTACGTGGAGACAGTGTTTGCGCAGCAATCGCCGACATAGTGTAACTGAGGCGGAATAAGGGGAACCATCCCGCATTTGCCGAGGCAGATGTAAAACTGCCTTAAAAACCATCCACAGGCTGGCCGGCACACCGGACCGACACTAATCTGGGCGGATTCGAGACGGGGACCGGGACGCCTTCCCGCTCGGGAAGCAGCGCGTTAGACCGCGCGGCTAGCCGGGTGGTCTCTATTTGGGGTACTCAAAGGTATGTACCTGCTGGATTCCCCGCCGCCTAACGGAAGACCCTTTAGAGTAGCGATGGACCATCTGTGCGGAATTCCTTGCGCGTTACGAGGCTGATCATGACAATTTTTTGTCGATCGTCGTAACACGCGTTGAAACATGGGTTCACCACTTCGAACCGGAAAGAAAACGGCAATCCATGGAGTGGCGCCACACCACCTCTCCTCAGAAGAAAATGTTCAAAGCCGCATCCTCAGCTGGTAAGGTCATGGTGACAGTCTGCTGGGACCCTGAAGGGGTTATTCTGTTTGTTGTCCTCGCTCCGGCCGCTGTGGCCGAGCGGTGCTAGGCGCTTCAGTCCGGAACCACGCTGCTGCTACGGTTGCAGGTCCGAATCCTGCCTCGGGCATGGATGTGTGTGATGTCCTTAGGTTAGTTAGGTTTAAGTAGTTCTAAGTCTAGGGGACTGATGACCTCAGATGTTAAGTCCCATAGTGCTTAGAGCCATTTGAATCATTTTTTGGTGTCCTCGCTCATAGGGAAACTCTGTAGAGTACTATGCTACCCTTAGGAAATTGATGAAACGACTTCAGCGTATTCGTCGTCACAAAAATGCAAACGAACTTCTGCTTCTTAATGACAACGCAAGGCCACAGAAGTCTGCACACCCGAGAGGGGATTAGAAAACTTCGCTGGACTGTTCTTCCTCATCCTCGTTACAGCCCGTATCTCGCACCTTTCGACTCCCATCTGTCTGGCCCAATGAAGGATGCACTCCACGGGAAGCAGTACGTGGATGATGGGGAGGTTGCTGATACAGCGAGACGTTGGTTCCGACGTCGACCAGTAGAGTGGTAGCATGTGGGCACCTAGGCCCTCCCAGTAAGGTGGCGTAAGGCCACCGCATTGAACGGAGATTATGTTGGAAAATAGGGTTTGTAGCCAAAACAAAGGGAAGTAATACGGTGTATTGGAATCCTGAATAAAACCAACCTGCTTTCAGAAAAAAATTGTGATTCATTACTTATTGAACGTCCCACGCAGACTGTTGAGAGAAATCATGAACACCCGTGTGTTTATTATGAAGTAGTTGTTTGGAGATACTAGTCAGAAATTTAAAGGTTTACGTATGCCGATGTTAGTCATTCGTGTAATCGTCTACAGTCCCCAAGATGATTCCTTATAATGGCACTGAAATTTTTATCTAGCAGCGTATTTTCCTGCGTCAGGCTGAGGCGAGTGTGACTTTCACAGTAGTGAGTGGAGGCCTGGCGATTTACCTTTGGCGTGGTAGTAAATTTCCTTTCCCGCAGAAAGTCGCAGAGCCACAGCAGCAGCGTGAACCAAATGTGCCGGTGCGCGTAAAAGTTGGGCCATAGCGCTGAGGTTAACTGTTATCTCGAGTAAAGAAGAGCGCCACGTGCGGAATGTAGCTGCCGTGACAACAAGTAGTCCCTCTGCGGACGGGGACGACAGCTGCAGAGCTCACAATGAATGAGAGCCAACTAACTTCAGCACCGAGCAGACGAGCAACACCATCCTGATCGGAAAATGAGAGGGAGCCGGCACGTTAGCTCAGCGTGTTCAGTCAGGGAACTGACCACCGTGTGTAGTAAAAAAAACTGAGTGATATTCTCATAAGAAACACAAGGGCAGAACGAAAAAAAAAGTGTTAGCGTCGCTTCCTCTAGATCGCAGAGTCCCAGTTTCGATTCGGGTCGGAGATTTCCGTCGCTCGGCGACTGGGTGTTTGTATTGTCCGATCATTTCACCTCATTTTCATCGACGCGCAAGTCGCCGAAGTGACGTCAACGAGAAAGACTTGCACCACGCTAGCGAACTACTCCAGACGAAGTTTCCCTTACAATCATTCCTGTTCAACTTGTTTTCATCAGCGGGTAAACAAAATATGTACGCGAATGTCGATCGAAAGCACGTAGAGTGTTCATAAGATTTGTACTTTTTGCAAGAAATATTGTGAGTATCTGTCGTACTCTTTTGTTCATATCTATGGCTTCCAAATAAGTCACGTGATGTCATTACATATAAGATGACTGCTGAGGTGAGTAATGTGCAAACTTATTCGAACATTACGTTACTGCATTTGTAAGGGTAATCGACGAAACGAATTGGTGAGGAGATGGCAGCTATGCCTGGGAATGATTCGTTATTGTATGAGAAAGTGGAAGAGCTTGTTTCGCTGCGACCCAACAGAGTAGATAGTCGCAAGTGGCAGGCCGATTCTAAGGGTAAAATCGGCGGGTTTAGAGAAAGTTGGAAGCTTTTTGTTCTCGGATAAGCAGAAAAAGAAAGATTTTTGATGGTAGTCCTAGATAACTGCAGAAGATCGTTTTATGAAACAAAATGATTTGGTTCAACTGCAGTGTTTCTGTGATAGGAAGCACATTCAGATCGACGCGTTTTGAGATAGGCAAACTCTCATCTTGAGGATATGCATAAAATTAAAAAAATTATTGGAACGATGGAAACATTTAAGACATCGTACTAATTAGTGTCCGTCCTATAAAACTTATTCAAGTTGTGTTCCACAGCTTTTATGAGTGACATTTTTATATATAACCACGATAAAGCAACTAAAATCTGTATTGTTCTGCAACTGATTTTGGCAGTACATCAACAGCTGTCAGACTTACAATTTTATAATTGTATATACCAAATGCCCAAAACTGTAAAATACAGTTTTATACATATCTACTTAGTGCTATTTGTTCGCACTCTTCCTTTACAACAGACCCTCTTTCCACACAGCGTCCCATCAAAACCAATCACTTATTTTATTTTGTACATCTTTCTCCATCGGCAGGCTTATGCTTACAGTTCCCATGTGTCCTGCGACTTGCTTTGAATAACAGTGGCGTGGCGTCCTGACCTATAACCGTGCACGGCTGCACAGACTTTAGCATAAGGCAGCCAACATTTTCAAGCTTTACAACATTGAAGTTGCGTTTAAAACTGGAAACCTGGTAGGACACAGGTTTGAAGACTGGTTTCAATATCAACGATAAATCAGGTATATATCTTGCCTGATCAAAAGTATCTGGACACCCTTACGTAATGCAGAATTTACGACTAGATGTCACGAGAGGCGGACCCACCCATATACACATATCAAAAAAAGTTTTGCATCGCCTCGGTTCCGAGAGTTCCGGAACCTGTACAGAAAATTGGAATAGAGATCAACATAAACATCATTTCCACACTATTTATTGCTCATGAAAACCATACATTGCATGTTGAACCACCATACAGCGAGACCTTCAGAGGTGGTGGTCAGGATTGTTGTACACACCGGTACCTCTAATACCCAGTAGCACGTCCTCTTGCGCTGATGCATGCCCTTATTCGTCGTGGCATACTGTCCCCAAGTTCATCAAGGCACTGTTGGTCCAGATTGTCCCACTACTCGACGGCGATTCGGCGTAGATCCCTCAGAGTGGGTGGTGGTGGGTCACGTCGTCCATAAAAAACCCTTTTGAATCTATCCCAGGCATGTGCGATAGGATTCATGTCTGGAGAACATGCTGGCCACTCTAGTCGAGCGATGTCGTTAGCCTGAAGGAAGTCATTCACAAGATGTGTACGATGTGGGCGCGAATTGTCGTCCATGAAGACGAATGCCTCGCCAATATTCTGCCGATATGGTTGCACTGTCCGTCGGAGGATGACATTCACATATCGTACAACCGTTACGGCGCCTTCCATGACCACCAGCAGCGTACGTCGGCCCCACATAATGCCACCCGAAAACAGCAGCGAACCTTTACCTTGCTGCACTCGTTGGACAGTGTGTCTAAGGCGTTCACCCTAACCGGGTTGCCTCCAAACTGCATGGTGTCATGGTTGCAAAGATGGACCTCGCCATGGACGTCTGGAGTGAAGTTGCGCATCATGCAGCCGGTTGTGCACAGTTTGAGTCGTAACACAACGTCTTGTGGCAGCACGAAAAGCATTATTCAACATGGTGGCGTTGCTGTCAGGGTTCCTCCGAGCCATAATCCGTAGGTGGCGATCATCCACTGCAGTAGTAGCCCTTGGGCGGCCTGAGCGAGGCATGTCATCGACAGTTCCTGTCTCTCTGTATCTTCTCCATGTCCGAACAACATCGCTTTGGTTCACTCCGAGACACCTGGACACTTCCCTATTTGAGAGCCCTTCCTGGCACAAAGTGACAATGCGGACGCGATCGAACGGCGGTATTGACCGTCTAGGCATGGTTGAACTACAGACAGCCGGCCGGGGTGGCCGAGCAGTTCTAGGCGCTACAGTCTGGAACCGCGCCACCGCTACGGTCGCAGGTTCGAATCCTGCCTCGGGCATGGATGTGTGTAGTGTCCTTAGGTTAGTTAGGTTTAAGTAGTTCTAAGTTGTAGGGGACTGGTGAACTTCAGAAGTTAAGTCCCATAGTGCTCAGAACCACTTGAACCATTTTTGAACTACAGACAGCACGAGTCGTGTACCTCCTTCCTGGTGGAATGACTGGAACTGATCAGCTGTCGGACCCCCTCCGTCTAATAGGCGCTGCTCATGCATGGTTGTTTACATATTTGGGCGGCTTTCAAAATGGCTCTGAGCACTATGCCACTTAACTTCTGAGGTCATCAGTCGCCTAGAACTTAGAACTAATTAGACCCAACTAACCTAAGGACATCACACACATCCATGCCCGAGGCAGGATTCGAACCTGCGGCCGTAGCGGTCGCTCGGTTCCAGACTGTAGCGCCTAGAACCGTACGGCTACTCCGGTCGGCTGGGCGGGTTTAGTGACATCTCTGAGCAGTCAGAGGGACAGTGTCTGTGGTACAATATCCACAGTAAACGTATATCTTCAGGAGTTCTGGGAACTGGGATGATGCCAAACTTTTTTTGGTGTGTGTAAAAGGAGGCGGGGAGTATAGTGTTGTCAGTAGAGAAGCATTAACAGCAGAGCGGGTCAGTCAGGAGAGCTCAGCGACTTCGAACGTGGACTAATCATTACCTAACAAGGGAACCTCCACATCGCACCCCCCTCAGATTTAGTTATAAATTGACACAGTGGATAGGCCTTGAAAAACTGAACACAGATCAATCGAGAAAACAGGAAGAAGTTGTGTGTAACTATGAAAAAATAAGCAAATTATACAAACTGAGTAGTCCAAGTGTAAGATATGCAACAGCAAGGACTGTGTAAGCTGAAGAGCGCCGTGGTCCCGTGGTTAGAGTGAGTAACTGCGGAACGGGAGGTCCTTGGTACGAGTCCTCCCTCGAGTAAAAATTTTACTTACATTATTTTCGCAAAGTTACGATCTGACCGTTCATTCATTGACGTCTCTGTTCACTGTAATAAGTTTAGTGTCTGTGTTTTGCGACCGCACCGCAAAACCGTGCGATTAGTAGACGAAAGGACGTGCCTCTCCAATAGGAACCGAAAACATTTGATCGCAAATTCATAGGTCAACCGATTCCTCCACAGGAAAACACGTCTGAAATATTCTATACGACACTGGTGACGGCATGTGCTTCACATTACAGGAATATGTTGTCGACCCACCTAACTTGCACACTTGGCGAATGGGTAAAAAGTTTCTTCTACCTTGCCCGATTTAGGTTTTCTTGTGGATGTGATAATCACTCCCAAAAAAGTCATGAAGACATAAGAGTTTGTCACATAAACTGCAACAAATGAATGCAAGTTTCACAGTCGCACAGTTTTCCCTGTGCTCTGTCAAAACATACGTTTTTAACGTTTTCAAGTTTTTCCGTGTGTAGACCGTCAAATCCTGCATGTGTCCAAGCAAATCTGAACATGTCCTGGAATTTTGGAGAGCGAAGTTGATCATGTCTGAGTGCATGAACTTTGATAATTGTCTGAAAATAAAAAATTAAAACTTTTCACTCGAGGGAGGATTGAACCAGGGACCTTCCGTTCCGTAGCTGCTCGTGGTAACCACGGAACCACGGTCCTCATCAGTGTACACGTACCTTGATGTGGCTTATCTTGGACACGGACTACTCAGTTTGTATATTTTGCTTATTTTTTTCATAGTTCCATACAACTTCTTCCTGTTTTCTCGATTGATCTGGGTTCAGTTTTTCATGGCCTATCCCTGTGCCAACTTATAACTAAATCTGAGGGGGGTGCGATGGGGAGGTTCCCTTGTAAGTAACAAATCCATCGGGACATTTCAACTCTTCTAAAGCTGCCCAAATCGGCTATTGGTGAAGTGATTGTGAAGTGGAAACGCGCAGCAACAAGCACAGCTGAACCAAATTTAAGCAGACCTCATGTGCTGAAGGACAAGGACCGTCGAGAACGAGTGTTGCTTAAAAATCGTATGAAATCAGCGGAAGGAGTCACTCGTGTATACCAAAATGCTACCAGCAGTCCAACTAGCACAGTGACTGCGCATAAGGATTTAAAAAGAATGGGTTACAATGGTATAGCAGCTTCTCATAAGCCACACGTTACTGTTGTCAATCCTAAGCAATTCCTTAGGTGGTTAAAGAGCTACGTCACTGGACAGTGGACGACTGGAAACAAGTGATCTACGGTGACGGATAGTGTTATATCCTGTTGCATTCCAATGGAAGAGTTTGCGATTGGTGAATGGCTGGAGAACGCTACCTGCCATGATGCATAGAGGCAACAGTGATTTTTTTTTTTTTTTCGTGGTCTGGTGTGGTCCCCTACATGCGGAGGATATGAACACATTTTACAGCAGTGCGTACTGCGTACAGCAGAGGAACAGCTCGGAGATGATGACTCGTTGTATCAGCATGACAATGCACTCTGTTGTAAAGCAGCATCTGTAAGGCAGTAGTTGTGGACAGTAATATTCCTGAAATGGACTGACCTGCCCACAGTCCCCACCTGAACCTAAAGGAGCGCCTTTGGGATGAGTTAGAACGTCGATTTAGCGCGTGACACCATCTTCCAATATCAGCACCTTCTCTAGTTTCGTCTCTTGAGGAATAATAGGCTGTCATTCTCCCGCGGACATTCAGACATATTACTAGAAGTGTCCACGGCAGAATTCAAGCCGTCATAAAGGCGAAGGGTGGACACCCAATATTAATGTTCAATTATAGGTGTATGGATACATTTTATCAGACAGTGTGTAAAATGCAGAGCACGTCATGTAATACCAAGTACATAGGACAAACAAGGTGAAACTGTAAAATTCGGTACAACAGCCACAAAGCTGGATTCAGACGTTTTTCGGCAGATTCTCATTAGCTCGTAATATTCGATATAGAGGTCATCCTCTGGCCGTGTTAGATAAAACACTCAGTGTTTGGCACAGACTAAATAAAGGAAATAATGAATTTCTCACTCCTCAGAGGAACGCACGCTGATCTGAAACTTCCTGGCAGGTTAAAACTATGTGCCAGATCGCGACTCTTAACCAGAACCAAGTATTAAGCGGACAATGCCCTAACCTACCAAGCTATCGAAACATGACTAACGAACCGGCCTCACAGTTTCAGTTCTTCCAACAGCTCTCACCTATTTACAAAACTTCACAGATGTTCCTGAGTCGTGCCTGGATAGCTTATGATAATGAAGAGCTCGCATTCGAGGCAGTAACTCTACCCCCTGATGGAACAGCACAGCGAAAGTATCTGCTTTTGAAATGAAAAAGGAAATGTTAAAATACAGACTATTTCTGAGAGTGCGGTGGAGACAAGAGTATTATTTTTTGTAATTTTGGCATTTTAAAAATTTCTAGGATTTCATGTATTTACTACTGTTGCAGCTCTGCTGTTTAATTTCAGTACGCAATATATGGCAGAAGAAAATAATGTGCAAGAAGATGGTTTAAATGGCTCTGGGCACTATGGGACTTAACTTCTGAGGTCATCAGTCCTATAGAACTTAGAACTACTTAAACCTAACTAACCTAAGGACATCACGCACATCCAAGCCGGAGGCAGGATTCGAACCTGTGACCGTAGCGGTCGCGCGGTTCCAGGCTGTAGCGCCTAGAACCGCTCGGCCACTCCGGCCGGCGTGCAAGATGAAATTAAAATTAATTTACGTTTAAGAAAGATACACAAGGTGTCCCAGGAATGTTGCGACAAACTTTGACGGGATGTAGAGGGTGTCTCCAGTAGCAAATCTAGGATAGGAACCCATGTCCGGAAACATCATCCAACAATGCTGTGGAGTATCGACGTTATATATACCTGCACCTGCCAACAGGCCACACCTTAGGCAGCAAATGCGACTTCGTACGCTGACGCACTATTTAAAACAGTTCAACATCCAATATCGCATAATTTTTTTTATTTAAGCCAACCAGTTTGTTGTAAAACATGTTTTATAACAAAAGATTTCTTATATTTACAAAATTGTTAAGGCTTTCGTGGCCACTTGTTGACAAACTGCCTATTGGCTTCTGTCTCTGGTCCTTCGGCCGACGTTCATCTAACGATTTTTCTGACGTTTCGCCAGCACGAGTGGCTGGCATTGTCAAAGCTTCATCCTCCATTGCCGGTGGTGAACTGGAGCCGAGCTCGCGGCCGCAAACTATATGTACCTGGCGCGCCAACGTCCGAGGGCTTCTCCGCGGTCATTCCCGGTGCGGTTCTCCTCTTGTTACCTGCGACGGTTGTTCGCTGCAGTACGGGAAGCCAGGATCCGTTTACCTGAAGGCTTTCCTCTTTCTTGCTCAAACTGTTCGCGTGTTTTTGTATTTCTACAGCTTCTCTGAACAAGCGCGTGTGATAGTGGTTCTCTACAGCCAGAACTTCCGTGTCGGTGAATTTTATTACGTGGTCGGTCTCATTCAGTGCGTGCTCTGCCACGGCCGATTTCTCCACCTGCCCCAACCTGCAATGTCGCTTATGCTCTTTGATCCTGGTGTTGATGGATCGTCCAGTCATTCCGATATAAACTTTTCCGCATGTGCATGGTATACGGTATATTCTCGACATTGCAAGTGGGTCTCTTTTCTCCTTCGCCGATCTAAGACACTCTTTGATCTTCCTTGTCGGTTTGAAAATCGTCTTTACGCCATGTTTGCGCAATATACGGCCGATTCTGTCCGTCACTCTGGGAATGTATGGCAGAAAGGCCGTACCCGACATTTCTTTTTCTGGTTCCTTACTTCGCCGAGTGTTTGGCTCTGTTACACTTCTAATATAATTTGTGGAGTACCCATTGCTCCTCAGGACAGTTTCCAGGTGTTGCATTTCTCGTTTGAGGTGTTGCGGCTCACATATTCGTCCTGCTCTCGTTACGAGCGTACTAATCATGCCTCTTTTCTGGCTCGGGTGGTGGTTTGACAGTTTGTGCAGGTATCGGTCCGTGTGTGTCGGTTTTCGATACACGCTGTGTCCCAGGTTTTCGCCGTCCC